>NC_137209.1:22006080-22096080 GCF_960531495.2 Zeus faber | reverse complement strand
CGAGAGGGGGAGCTGAAGACGCCGAGAAAGCAACACCTCCCGCCGAGACGCGCAGACTGGAAATGACGGCGACGGGCGGTGAACTTCTTTGAGTGTGGTTCAACCTCCTCCATCACCTTTCTTTTCCCGTCAGACATCCGCCCTACCGGTGTCTTAAACAACGCGCACGTGTGCGCGCGCGTACTTACATAGGCGGAGAACCTCGCCGGGAGGTTGTCATAGCATCGCTCCACGTGGTCGTCAGCGGGAAGGAATCTCCGAATGTCGGCAGCGAGGAATGCGCGCAAGGCTGTGGACCACGGGGAATGTTATCTTATCAACAACGCAATCTACACCAGAGATGATGTCGGAATATTTGCTGAAAATATGTGTGTGTGTGTGTGTGTCCGTATATCCGCCAAAAATAGGATTCTTGTTCGGGAACATCTTCTTCGTCACCAACGGGGCAGCACCAAATTGTTTCAAATTGAAAGTGTTCACAACACCCGCTGGTAAAAATAATAAATCTCTAAATCTGTTTGTAGGATCATCTTAAAGAGCATATAGAATTACGGTGGAATGGATCTTTAAACTGGATTGAAGTCTTTCAGTTTCCAACGGTGAAGGTTTAACTGTTGTGCGAGTCACTAAAATCCCTTTCCCTGGATGACTGGAAGTGTGCGCCACGGTAGTTTGGTAACAAGATTTTTATTGCAGCCAAAAAGTCAAATCCTTCAGGGCATTGAACTAATTATTACTTCTCCTCATTTGCATTGCTCCGCGTGGTGAGGTATTCACTGTTGTAACACATTTACTGTAGTTTTCCAGTTGTCTTCACGTTGCTTCACATTAACTCTTTCAAGTTACATTTTCTATTTTGAAGAGCTTCATTGTCTATTGATGATCTTTTGGTCAGTGATATATTGACAAATCATTCTATTTTAGGTTTATTGCACATTGCCCACATTTTTCCATTTTCTTTTGTCTTTTATTGTTATTGACTATTATTGCGGGTTGATGACGCAATATTACAGATGCAAGTACGCTTTCGGGTAAGCTATTATTATTTATGAGTTACGGTTCTGAATGTGTCCTCATTGGTCGAGTAAAGATATTTATTTTTTGACAAAATACGAAATATTGTGAAATATCGTACAAAGTATACAAAACATACAGTACAAACAAAACAAGTATACATTCATATATCTTATCACATATGTTTTTACAATACAAAAATTATGTATAGAGTATGTATGAGGTACACAAACAATCACTTAGCCGAGTGATAAGTTTGAACGATAAATAGTAATAAAAAATTTAAAAAGGACACCGGGGAGTAGTTACACATATTATGCCAAATTCAAGAACGTAGGTTCCAGGGAACGAGGTACAGTAACTAGTCATGCAAGAAATTAATCAAACAAAACAAGTACCGGATAGAAGGCCAATTATGCTTTTTACGTCCAAAGCCAAAGTTTGTTACCGGCGTCATATTCATGTCTCCATTAAATGACACAATGCCTTATTTCACAAAGCATTTAGTCATCAACGCTCACACACACCATCCAACTGTTGAAGGAAAACGCATCTGTGTATTGTTTCGTGGCTGCAATGAGTTTCATGTTGGTTTGTACAGGCATCTGATCCTTCTGTAGTGGATCAGTATCATTTTTAATTCACGTAGTTGCTTGGTTTTTGGAATTAGAAATAGAACTAAAATGACCAAGGAATTGACTCAAGCCCCTGTCCCATAATAGTATCCTATAGTAAGGGATGTAATGAGTATACAGATAACTTTTTTTCAAAATATTTGTTAAGAAAGCCAAAATAAATTAAACACGTATATATACAGTAACTGAATAATAATATTCGGGGTCATAGAGATGATGTTATAATATTTTAGAAATAAATTACTAAAGATTTAAATCAAAAATACATTGCACTGCGTGAGTGACAGAATATTTGTGTTTATGTATAAACAACTTTGCTAATAGAATAAAAAAAAAATCAGCATGTACAATTCTGTACATGCATGGGTAAAAATGGGTAGGTAGGTAAAATAGGTAAAAAAGCAAATTATATTTGTTTTTGTAAACATGTTGATATCTTTCAAACGATAGGAACAGTAACAAGCATGGAGGCCATTCCAGAAAATACCTTCTCACATTCATCAAAAATGTATAAAATAGACTCTTCTTGTTTTCACAGAATACAAATTTGACTTCGATTTCCAAAAATGTTGATAACACCTGGTCATATGTGTATATTTTGTGCAGAATTTTATCGCTACATCTTTGGTTTTATTTGGTATACAAGCTCAATAAGGCAATATCCAAGCTTCTTCCCAAATTGTCTGGGAATTACAGAAGAATTTACCTTTAGGAGATTTTTTTTTTATGGAGTACATTTTTAATACATACATAATACATGGTATTGTATTTCTCATCCGATAATGAAGTGAATTATATTCCCTTATATACCATTCAACCCGCCCGTATTCTCCGGTACTTTACCATCTCTCCCGCTGTCTTCCCATTTAAATATTTTCCGCTAAATCTCCCGTGTTTTACTTTTATGCACTTAGTTAATGTAGGAACGAGTTAAACCCAATCCTTGTTGCACTGATATTTTAAAGCAAGTGGTTGCCTAGTGGTAATTTAAGGATTCACTGGGTGTGTACCCTTGTCTAATTGTTAGGGGTATGTGGACAGTGGTGGGGGTGGTGGGGCAGGGCGCTGGATAATTTCCCTTGTTTTAAAACTCCAATGTTGACAGGTATGCTCTTAACAGATTTAAACTTTGTATGGCAAAGTCAAAGGAAACAACATTTCAACATTCAGAGTGTTTTGACCAAGGTAAAATAAATCAAGATTTATTGGAGTGCACATTTCTTAAAGTTAACCTATTATGCTCCTTTTTACACAAGTTAATATCTGTCTATAGTCTGAGGTTGCTGAAAAAAACCACTCAGATTATGCATTCGAGCCATTCCAACATGCCTCTAAACCCTGATGCTCTGTTTCAGTGGGAGGAGCCACCCTCCCAAGGCCTCAAGTTATGTGAGCCAATGGGGTTTGAGCATGGCTTCCCGGTTTCGTTGTATTTGCTCCGTAGCATTCACCGATTTCACCTCATGGCTTCACAAAAATCATCTGTTTCTGAACAAATTAGAGGTGAGAAATAAGCAATCCAGTTGCTGAGTCTTCACTCAGATAAGATCTACGAGGCCTCGTTTAGAAGTTTGTTCCGACTTTCGGCGCCGTGCTCCAGGCTTGTTGGTCACGGACGCTGTGACTGCTGTCAAATTGTTTCAAATTGAAAGAGTTCACAACACCCGCTGGTAAAAATAATAAATCTCTAAATCTGTTTGTAGGATCATCTTAAAGAGCATATAGAAATACGGTGGAATGGATATTTAAACTGGATTGAGGTCTTTCAGTTTCCAACGGTGAAGGTTTAACTGTTGTGCGAGTCTCTCAAATCCCTTTCCCTGGATGACTGGAAGTGTGCGCCACGGTAGTTTGGTAACAAGATTTTTATTGCAGCCAAAAAGTCAAATCCTTCACGGTATTGAACTAATTATTACTTCTCCTCATTTGCACTGCTCCGCATGGTGAGGTATTCACTGTTGTAACATATTTACTGTAGTTTTCCAGTCGTCTTCACGTTGCTCCCTGGGAAAAAAAAAACATTATAAATACTGTATAATCCCACAGCATAGTATCTTGTGTTTTGCCGTATTGTCTGGTGTTGTATGTAAAATTGCTGCGTTGCTGTCAGAGTATCTCTGAGCACAGCAATCATCTCCTGTGATTTAGATTTGTTGTTTTGTTCCTGCATCTCATGCATCTTAAAAACAAGTTTTGAATAAACGGGAACGCCTTTTATTCAAGGCATTACCTTGCCTCGCACTATTTCAGGCCACCTTGATGAGTTTTTTCCGCAACGGAAGGAAAGAAGAAAAAAAAAAAAAAAAAAACCCGGCACGTCGGCTCGCTTATTAATGAACCCCCCGCGATACACTCGCTAGACACCGCCGAGTCCAAAATAACCCCGTTCAGCCCGACAAACACGCGCCGGAGCGTCTCTGCTGCTCGGTCGCTCCGTGACGCCAAAAACAAAGATCCGCGTCTCCGGTGTGCACGGCGACTGTAAGTGCCCCGGTGACCCCTAATTGAACGCCGGGCCATCCGCCCCCTCATCATGTCCTCAAGCTGTAAGTGATGTGGCTGTCATTCAACAACGACCCACCCTCACCCCGCCCCGCCGCCGCGCCTATATCAGCAGCAGATGTTTGATCGGAGATAAGCGCTCGGGTCAATGTCGACCTCATCACGACGGACCCGGTTTCGCCCATCAGGCCAATAACGGCCGCGCCGCCCGGTCCTCCCCCTCCGCCGGTTCCCCTGATTGACAGCTCTCCGCTGACAAGGTTTATGTGGGTCGGGACCTTCCTCTCTGTCACCTCTAATTGGAGCGCCACAACATTAGCTCGCGGACCTCGACCTTGGCTGGCGGAGACTGGACTTTTACTCGCCGTAAAAGGCGGTCGAGCCCCTTCCGAGCGAATTTATTGTAGCGACTATGGATTCCCCCACCCCCTCGGGCAAGACCCCTTCTGACATCAAGGCGAGCCACCAATCGGTATCTACTCAATAAGTGCTCATTCCGGCGCTCAAAGAAAACCATCACCGGAGGCCGTCGGCGCTGTGTCAAGGCCAACCTGAATACATCAGCACTATTCAAGTCTTAACAAACAAATGAGTCCGAGTCGTTGACCTTCAGGCTGCGTTCCATTGTTAACCCGTCCCGCCGGGAATTAAACCTCCCGCGGCGGCTCGACCGCCCCCGCCGCCCCGCCGCGAATACGCGCAAGCCTCCCATCGCGCGGCGGCGGCGGCATTTGCATAAGTCTGTGTAAGCACGCGTAGGTACGTGACCCCCGTCAAACGGGGTGAACGAGGATACCGCGAACCATCGCCAGGCAGCCGAGCGCGGAGCGCGAGACTGCGAGACCGCCGCTCCGTTTTGGCGAGCGTATAAATATTATCCCCCCCCCCCTCTACGGCAGATTGTGGCTCTGCGCGGGATTACAGTTAAATCTTTAATTAGCATGAAAGGCCGGAGATGGAGAGGAGGGAGTGGGGATATGAACGGACAAGATGACTGACCTCTGCAATCTCCCCCGGTCGCGCCTATCTGCGCCTATAGCTTATCTGGGCGCAATGTTTATGTATAACTTAAGCCGTTCAGAGACGAACGCCGCATAAGCTGCCGTGTGACAGTTCAATTTCTGAATTGGCTTTTGATTACAGAGCAGGGCCGGGGAGAACCTTTCAGAGAAGCCTCGACTGACCTAAAACTGCTCTTATATACGTGCAAAAAGAAGTGACTGATTGCATTTCAGTTCAGCCGCACAATATCCAACCGGGGGGCGGGGGCGGCGCGTATAACTTCCAAAGAAGTCAACAGCTATCATGTTCCCGGGCTGAATTCAATGGATTTTCCATCACCGCGAGAGGGATTTCTTCCCCTTGTTTTGTCGGATCAATTGCAAACAAGCGTTCTATTGTTTTATGAACGTTCTGACGACAAGTGACCAAGTCTTGGGGCCCGGAGCCAGTTATTTGCGGTTATTTGTGAGCCATGAATTCCCACAAATGTATGTGTCGAACGTCGGTGGAGGAAAAATCTGTAGCTTTGGAACTGACAGTTGCTCCTTTTTTCCCTACGTCTGAATGATATCTACACATGGTATTTCCTGTGTTACATATTTAGTATAAGGCTGCAGACATGGCGCTCCACATTGTTGCGTGCGTATTCAGGGACCCACTTAAATTTCACTCATCCCCCCCCCCCCCCAATCACTTCCATAATACTCTGTGTATATTCCCTTGACAATCGGCAAAGCTCTATAGTTACTGCTTTAATTCAGTCGTTCGTGGAGCCGCCGTTCGTTTGGTTATTCGACGACTAAAAAACGAGCGGGGGGGACGCTTTCCTCTGCCGGAGATGAAGCGTTTGATAAAGTGGGAAAAAAATAAAATATAAGGTTGTGGCACTTTAACACTTCCTGTGCGAATCTTTGGAAGCGGTTCCGCCAGGAGAGCCCCCCTGCTCTTCAAATTGGACTCTGCTCGGCCTTGATTAATGTTAATGCGCCGCTTGTTTTGGTCGTATCAAAGTTTTGCCAGAGTTGTGATAAACCCGAGGTAAAAAAAATTAGCTGTGTAAACACAAATGGATTATGCAAATCGGAGATCAATTGCGTTTTCCTTGTTTTTCTCGGGGAAAGTCTGCGCGTTGTGTTTTCCTTGAGCTTTTGGCCATCAAGGTGAGGTTGGGGGGAGCCAGCAGGGGTTCCACATCCCCTCCAGCAGGTAACAAGCTTATTTTCCATACATGGCCAGGTGCATGTTTTTAGATAGAGACTTAGCGGCTCGGCGTGGCGCTGAATTCCAATCGAGCCGTGCCCATGTAGGATAATGCCGTTAGAATGCAGCCCGTGATGTCGATGGCATCCATATCACACTCGGAGGGAGGAGGGAAAAGAGGCTGACATCTGTTTCAAGCACACTCCAGCCTTTACATCTCCCCACAAAGTCACGGGTCGGCAGGCGCGGGTCTGGCGCTCGCAGATTAAACGTGTCCACGAGCTTAACTGCTGGCTTTTGAAAGTCTTCCTCCCTCTCTCCTCCCGATTCCTCTGATGGTTGGCTAATTTCCGCCCTCCCAAGCGCACGGTTAGGAAGCTTGCGCGCGCGCACACACACACACACACACACACACATTATAATACTGGCGTCACCTCAAAGTTTGACTGCGGTGAGGAATTGCCGACGAAAACAATACGTCCCTCATACGCACCGTCGCTGTCTAAAAGGACGGGACGACCTGAGGGCGTCTTTCGGATCCCATTGACGTTTCCGTCACATCGCTCAGGGAAATTTTAAAAAAATTTCTTAACGTAAGCCTTGTCCCCCCCCCCCCCCCCGATCATGGGGCGCCGGCCCCGACCTCTCGATCCGATCCAGCGTCCGGGCGCCAAGGAACTCAGCCGCCATCGAATACTGTCAATTAAAAGATCACTCGGGTCGACTCCCAACTACCAAAGATTAAGGCTTACGTGAAAGAACTTGAAGAAATGTGTCGAAGGGGTGAGACGGACACCTTGATGTCGTCTCTTCCTTTTAAAACGCCGAAGTGACGTTGTTGTTGTTGTTGTTGTTGTTGGCAATCGTTCACCAGAGTTAAACTTTGAGAGTTTTAGCTCCTTGGGTAGAGCCACGCAGCGATTGCATATAGATGGGAGTCATAATGCATCTAAATAAAGAGGCGGTGGGCTGTGTGACTGCCGTGGCTATCAAGCCCCATTCACTGCTACCTCATCTGTTTGGTTTTTTATTTTATTTTATTTTTTTTTTCCTCCTCCCTGGGCTTGGTTATGGGGATTACTCTTTTGGACCGGCTTTAAAGACTGCAGTGGGAAGGCGAGGAGGCGGGGCGGCCGGGGCTGGAGGACGGGATAAAACCGCAGGGCTATTGCGGATGAAGATTTGGGGGAGAGCGAGAAAGCGGAGGTGTTGGGGTTTTCACGGGAAAACGTCCCCCCCCCCCCCTTCTCTTCCCTTCATGCTTGAAGGTTAGGATAAATAATCAATAGCATTAAAAAAAAATGGCTCCCCTGCGGTCCCTCCGGTCTATTGTACCTGAGACTTGGTCCCTATTGACAATTAACGTCATTAACGTTCAAGTCGCTCGGAAAGCCCTTCAGCAGTGTGGAGGAGAGGGAGACCCAGCGCGGCACGGCGGCTTCCCCCGCCCAGGTCATGACAGCGGCCAGCTCCGCTACGTTAATTAAGGAGGCGGGAAAGCTCCTCTCTGACTGCTCCACGCCGCCGGGGCCCGGGGCCCTGCGTCGATATAATATCAACGCTGCCGTGTGAGACGAGATACGGTCCCGGGTTTCGGCCGCGGTGATCCCTTTTTCACTGCCTACGTCTGAGCAGACGCCGCCGTCTGGTCGCCCTCCGTCACCACCGCGGTGACCGCTGCCCCTGTTCCCTGTGAATATCTCACCAGTGCACACACACACACACACACAAACATATATATATATATATATATATATATATATATATATATATATATATATATATATATATATATACACACACACACACCTCTGGACTTTATAGTCTTGGTCCTTTTTTTTTTTTTTCCTTTCTTTTTTTAAGAGCCGAGAGAAAACAATTCCGTGAGACTTTCCAGAAAGAAGCGAGAGGGGAAGGAGGAGAGGCAGAGACGGAGCGGCGGGAAAACAAAATGTGAAGGCTGGCTCCTTCTCAGCGCCGCTGTGTCACTATCAATAGTGACACCTTGAACAATTCTGTCAGTGATATTGAAAGTGGTGTGTGTCAGCAACCCCGCCGGTGACGCTCCCAGAAGGCACTCCCCCGGTGGCAGGTCACACCATAAAAAGAACAATCAGAGTGGCCTGATGGAACTAATTTCATCCAGCCCTTTTTTTTCCCCTCCTCGCGCAGCCTCCTCCCCTTCTCTCTCTCTCTCTCTCTCTCTCGCCCGTCCTCTCTCCCCGGCTCAATCTTTTACGTCTCTCTCTCTCACACAGATATATATATATTTTTCTACGCCATCTCTCTCTCTCTCTCTCTCTCTCTCTCTCTCTCTCTCTCTCTCTCTCTCTCTCTCTCTCTCTCCCCCTGCTGTATTACCCCCCTCCTCTCCGCCATTTGCTTTCTCCCCGCATCTGTTATTTTGCCCCCCCCCCGCCCTGTCTGTCACTGTCGTCCTCTCCGCCCCCCCCCTCCACCCCGCCCGCTCGCTCGTCCGTCCGTCCTCGTCCCCGTCCCCGTTCGGGCTTTTCCTTACCTTTGGCTTTGCAGTCACGTTTCGTCTCCGTGCATGACTCATTCTGCTCAATAAGCTCCAAAGTAAGCAGATTTGTCCCCCCCCCTCCTCCTCCCCCCCCCTCCCCTAAGAAGGCTATTGTGATTCACGGAGGAAAACCCTTCAGAGCAAATATTCTCCGGGCATTTCATGTATAAACACGGGGGGGGGGGGGGTGGATCCGCTACGTAACAACCAACAAACGGTTTGACGTGTCGGCCCGAGCCTTTCGGTCCACTTAACGCCAAGTGTGATAAACAGATTAGTCCCTAGATGGTGACCTCACATGAACCCCACCACCACCGCCACCACCCCCACCCCAAATTGCTCAGCGCGGCCTTGTCATTCCAGCTGATTTGCTGTTTTTTTTTTTTGTTTTGTTTTGTTTGTTTTTTTTTCTCCTCCTCCCCGGGCAAGACGGTCCAACTAGTGATGAAAGGAGTCGGCCCCCTTTAGCGTTTAGTCCCAAATAAACAAACTCAGACCCCACCGCCAATGCATGTGTATTTTAACCGGCTTTGAAATTCACCCTCCGAATGCCACTCTCAGGATTAAGGGTCAGAAAATGCAATCTGAGTGGAATTAGAGGGAGCGACTACAGAGTCCCAGCGACCGAGGGAGGACACACTGGAAAGAAGGGGCATTAGCATTCCGCTATTTGCATAACATTTCTATATATAAATCAAGTGTTTTGAAGAGGCATTGCGGAGACTAGGGTCTGCCGAAATGCATTAGAATAAGTGGGCTGTTTCCAGGCAAGACCGAGCGGCTGCTACCGTCCAGTAACACCGCTGATGGAAAACATGCACGGAAACCACTGAGCTGCAGGGAAGTCACTGCTGCTAAAAATGTGTTCAGTCGATCTTTTATAGGTTGTGTCAGTTTAATAGGAATGTAGGTTTAACAAATGGAATCTTTTTTTTGCACGCGGTTTTTCCGCTCCTGAATTCTTTATTCATCAATCACCTGCTCAGTTTGGAAAGTCTTACACCAGCTTATTGGGAATGTTGACAATACAATACAGCACGACTGTGGCATTGTTCAGCCCAAAGTGCCTCGCTAAGCAATGCGAGCAACGACATCAATTAGTTGTTTTTCTGTTCTCAATTGGTCCGGCCTCGGGATGCAGATTGGTCCTGACTCAATAAGTCACCACCCAAATAATTGAAGAGAGTTGAAGCGTTCGAACGGCGCAGTAAACCACACTGCAAACCGCGCGTTGTTCAAAAACGGTGCACATTCAGCTTCCACATTCAGCTTGATGTGGCAAGTCGTGACCTGATAACATTCACAAATCAGATTTAAAAATTGGCTCAACCATGTGTTTTAAAAAAAAAAAATAGAAACTATTAATTATTTGAATATAAAGAAAACGTGTTTTATATCGATATCATTATCGAGATTTGAAGAAGGTTTGGGCCATGTGGCCCAGCCCTAATTGAGAACCACTGATGTGCCACGTGCAGCACAGGAACATGCTGGTTCGAGGGGTTTAGATTAAAATTGATTTCCCTCCCCTTGGGAAATGGGAAAAGTCAAAAATGGTTACTTGCACATTTGCGAAACACATTTGGTCCGTTGACATTGAAGGCCAATTGATAAGTAATTAAATGGCGTTTCCCTTTGACAAGGTAACCCCGCTTTTTTCAATCGTCCCTTCGTATCGTAGCATCGTATCATGTTGATTGAGTGGTTCAAGTGCGTGGCGGTAGATTTGACAATATGTTTATGAAGGTGGCGGAATTAGAGTTGCTGGAGTAGGTCAGTCGTGTCGGCTTCCAAAGAGAGGGTGGGAATGGAATCCGAAATGAACGAAGGCTTTAGTGTCCGTCCCTGCGTCCGGAGTGGCGTTCAACGGACCATGTTGAGACTATCCATCGTACTCGAGGATGTGAGTAAAAACAACGCAAGCCCCCCGGAGGGACCGGGTCACGTGGCGTTGCGTAACGCCTCGCAGGTTGGTGGTGCCTCGCCCCCCCCTCCCCCACACAATGCATTGTGGGATGTGCGAGGGCGTGCGGTGCTGGCGTGCGATGACGTTTCACCCGGTGCGGCGTGCCATCCGGCGAGCGCGGGAAGCCCAGTGCGGGGGGGAAACAGTTGGCGGCGGCTGCACCCTCTGGCTGGCAGGGTCCTCTGATTAATGAGTTATCTCCGCCTCGTAGCGCCGGGCCGGGCGAGAGGCCGCGCATCTGCGTGTCACTCAGGCCTGACGCCTCCTCCCGGCCCGGCTGCCAGACGCTCGCCGAGGGATCCCCCCAGATGTTCCAAGGTTTCCGAGGCGCGGCGGGCGGGGGGGGGGGCGCCGTCCCCCGCCAGTCGCCGGCCTGACATTGCGTTTGCGACACTTCAACGTGTCAAAAAAATAAATAAAAGTTTCCTGTGAAGTCGTTTCTGTTGTAATAATTATTCTCGGAAATTAGTTGTCAGTCGAAAAAATCGAAACGCTTCCCTGGCAATCGTGATGCAACCGTGGTGAGTTTGCACGCAATTTGGCCTCAGGTGTGTGATTAAGTCGGGCACCTGTGATCACACGTTTGACTTGACAGGCAAACGGATTAATCCCCGTTGTTATGGTCTCTCATTTCTGACTCGCGTCTCACATGAAGGTGGAACACGGGCACAGATATAATTTCGTCTTGTTAGCTTCAGTTCTTGCACGGATCCTTCCTGTGCCTCATTAAGCCGAGAGAACCGAGTTCGAAAATACAAGGACCGGCCTCGCGGGAGCCGAGTATATAGCCTATGATAAAAGTTCAGCAAGCATAGCTGTTATACAGCCGCTCGCCCCAAATGAAGGATCATTTATAAAACCTTGTCCTTGGCTGAATTTTACGCACAGAGAAGCTTTGCAATGGAGCCACTGTTTCCATCCAGCACATGTACGGTTGATGGTGTTTTCATAATCTCAGTTTTCCCTTATTTCCAGCAAATAAAGAAAGTGTGTTGGGGGAGGGGGGGGTATAATGGATTTCAGCCAAGGCATTGGATTATAAATGAGGTCTGCGCCAGGCTTCATAACGTTATTTAGATTCCCTGTGTATGGAGACCCGTGTTCTAACTCCCATCAGCATTGCGACGGAATCAAATGTGAATATAAGCTGATGTAGGGAAATTGGTTCGTAATGTGCTGATGCTTCAGAGACCCAGGCGTAAAGGCAAAAAAAAACACACAAAAAAACCAAAAAAAAAACAGCCATTCCTTGCCGCCTTCAGAGTGATGTTATAATTACTTCAATTAGAGCGATAACAACCCGCCCTCCTGTCCCAGAATGGAACCAGTTAATAGGGTTACGGTTGCAGTTCGAACTCAACTCGTCCCTTTTGCGTCCATTTCCGGGGAGGGCGGGGCCGTGGCTGCCGCAGACTCGTCCTCGGGTTTGGAACGTCGAGGGACTGCGGCGGGAAAGGAATGTTGTTTTCCTTCCAGTCGAGGCAGCGCTGACCTACCACGCTTTGATGGAGAGGGTGAGAGAGAGAGAGAGGGCGACTCTCGCCCTCTTTCGCCCTCTCCGCCCGGAGGTGCTTTGAGCCCCTTTCGCACATAGTCCCCGGTAAATTACAGGGATGACCTCTCTGGCACCGCCACTGAGTTTCGCTATTCCCACATGCAGCTACATTCAGGAACATTTCCGTCTTGCACCTTTTCACACGTCATGATCGTGGCGGAGCAGACAGTCCGGAAGAAGTCACCCGGTCCGAGCCTCTGGCGGCGGAGGGAGTGTGCGAGGGGGAGGGACAGTCCATTAAACGTCTTGGGGGATTCTTTGTGTGCGTGTCCGATTATTATTAATTATCTCTCGGGCTGTACCCGACTCTGAACTTTGTCAGTCGAATCGGATTGGGCGGACGATTCAAACGTGTAAAAATATATTTTACGATTCCCCCTTCCTTATAATTCCCCATTGAAATGTTATCCCCGTGGATTTTTCTAAGCTTCTATCCGTTTTATCCTGTTATTGTAACGCACACTGACTGCCAAAAAAAACCCTAATAATCAAAAATTGTCGCTCAACAGCTAAGAAAGTTGATGTGACGGTAAGAAAATGTTCTTACCGTCACATCCTACGATGCCGGCCGCCTTTGACGGAGCTCAAATCATGACGATTGCCGAGATCTGTGAACACAGTGTTGTTAAACACGTGTGATTGTGTTTAATGCCGACGAATACGACGAGATGGTGCAAAACGGAACGTCCTGTTGTGGTGATTTGCCTCAGCGCGTGCAGCCCGGTGCGCCCCCCCCCCCCCCCCTTTTTGTTCGCGCCCTCCCGACAGAGCGACCGTAAGAAACGTCTTCCGCGGTGCGGCGCTGAAAGGCTTGTAGTGTTTGCTCCGCGTGTTTGCTCTCAGAGTAACTCGGCAAATTTCTAATGAGGTCAAGCATCACCTGCGCTGGCAGCCTCTTCCTGAGCACCTCGGAAACTGGTCCCTGGGAAACTCGCCGCTTCGCCCCCACCAGCACCACCGCCGCCGCAGTTCTAACCCAATTCACTCGCGCAACCGCATAACACGCGGGCTGAATGGGCCGGGTGTCTAATCCTTCCATTAAATGTAATTGAGATTGAAGCGCTGCATTAAAGCCAGTCTGTGGGATTGAGCTCGGAGCGCAAATTGTAGGGATTAGAAAAATCTCCAAAATATATGTACGCGGCCGCAGCTTTCCGCGTCGGGCAGAAAGCTCCAGCGGAGGATCTCTGCGGAGCTTCTAAAATTACCTTGTCAATCGTTTCCCTGCACACTGGTTTGCCGCTCGTTCCTCCGGCAGCGAGGAGGAGGAGGAGGGCTGCGATGGGGGTCACAACAGGCTCTGTTTGGATGGGTTTTCAGGGCCATGTGTCTAATGGCTAGAATCTAATGAGAAGTGGCAATGGCATCGGATTCAGAACCGCAGTGACAGCCAGTCGCGGAGAAACCCCCCCCCCCCCCCCCCCCCCGCGCGCTCCCCGCGGCAACTTCCGTCAACGGCATCAACAAAACTGCAGTAAAACTATTTGTTGTCACGACGCAGGCTATGCTGGGAAGCAAGCAAAAAATTTAAGTCAGCCCCTTTCGTCTTCTTCCTCATGACGTCAGGCTTTTGAGCGAGGTGCGTACGAGCAGAGCTTCCCGGGACCGGGAGCACGATGCCTCGCCAACGACTCCACAATGTTTGCCGGTTGCCAAAAACGCCGAAACGAGATTTAAAGAAAAACCACAATCGTTATAACAACCCTGCAATTATTAAATTAGGACCGCCTTTCACACGGGAGGACCGGACGTGTGGTGTGTGGCGTAGTATCTCTGTAGCTTGATGTATTTATTAAGATTAAGACTATAGATTCTAGCCTACACTTGCATGTCACCCTGATTGATTTTGTCTTTGTATTCGTAAAGTACGACTAGATGGACCGTGCATTTCAAGAGGCAGAGTTAATCATAAGACACGTTGAAATCACCCATGAAAGTTGCAGGTAAATTGCCGCTACTCGGAGGAGGAACGGCACATTTTCCTCGGCGTTTCCAAGGCCTTGTGCGACTCGCAGGCGTCGCTCTCTGTGCGGACCCGGGGACC
Organism: Zeus faber; assembly: GCF_960531495.2. Taxonomy (NCBI): domain Eukaryota; kingdom Metazoa; phylum Chordata; class Actinopteri; order Zeiformes; family Zeidae; genus Zeus; species Zeus faber. The sequence continues at coordinate 22,081,638 of NC_137209.1, read as the reverse complement.
GACCGAGTCGTCGGCCCAGACGGTGATCTCATCAAATGGCGCAGGGAGCCTGGGTGACGGCTGGAAGCTCACCTTTTCCTCCTTTCCGGGAGGAGGCATCTTTATCTCAAAACCTTTTTCAATCACGAGAGGGGACATTTTATGACAATTTTCAATGCCGGGAATAATTCTTGACCCTAATCAGTGTCATCGAGCGCTCTCTGTTCACCCCAAACTTGTTTTTTTGGTGTAAATTTTCCATAGTGATTGGGGTCATTTGCTGGGTCTTTGTTGCAGAATGCCTCCTTTTTTTTCCCCCAAAAGTCACAGAAAACTGAAGGGGCTTTGAAGCACCCCTATGTGCCATATTACATGACGATACTCAAGCACATCACCGAGCAACTTCTAATAGAGCATCGAGGAGGCGAAGCGAGACCCATTGACAATCTCCCTCCTCGTTTAATTCAAGCAGCCAGTTAGACAATCGGGTTCCCCATTAGCAGACATGATCGTTATTAGAATCCTCAGCCTCGTGGCCCAGCTTACACTCGCACGCATTCCTACACGTAGCCGTCTTGGATAAATACGCCGCGGGTAATTATAGCAGGGAAGCTTGTCTCGGCGTGGCTGTCAGGGCTGTAATTGCCGGAGGGACGGCGGGCTATCGGAGGCAAATCGCGCTGGAAGTGCGCGGCGGCGGTGACGGACTTTGATGGGATGGAGAGGGGTACGAGACGGAGGTTACCATCCAACCCTCCCTCATATCTCATTAGGAACACGGCCGTCTTTCTAATGCAAGACAAGCAGAGAAATAAATAGATAAAAGGGGCAGCGGTAAACACACCCGACATTTTATCCCTCCTCGTTTTCCCGCCGCGCGTCCTTTCCACCTCTTGGCTTCCCGGGGACGGCCGCTGCAGGGCAGTTAGTCTGAAGGGCCGTTGCGGTGCGGCGGCCCGGGCTTTGAGGGAGGTGCTGTATGACGTGGGGCGCGACTCCGGGGGGGCGGGGAGGGGGGCGGGCGCGCCGCGTCTTGTTAAGGGGAAATTGCCAAGTGTAAATGAAAGAAAGAAGAGAATTTGCCAAGTGTAAACGTGTGCACTAGTGTGCTCACTCCGCTCTGCCGTCATGAATTGCCGATTTCTGCGCCAGCACACTTGGAAAGAAAAGAGGGGCGGCAGCGACGGCGGCGGCGGTGCGGGAGGATTGAACTGACGCCAAAAGTCGGATTTTAATTTCTAAGAAATTCCCATCTGTGTGCGCACGTGTCTGCGGGGAGTGTGAGCGGGGGGGACGAGGGGCTGAGCGGAGCGAGACATGAGAGAACGCGGGGGGGGCGGGGGGTGGGGATTCTATATGCGACGGGGAGTCGAAATCATGACTTTCAAATGAACAGCGAGCCTTCCTGGAACGGAGATTGCTTGTGAAAATTACTAGTCATAATGTCATCAAAAAAAAAAAATCTCTGGGGAATATAAAGGTAATCATAACAATGCAGTGTGTGAGCCGGGGCCAAATTGGCACTGTTTGCCACTTTTCCCCCCGCAGATAATTGCGCTGGACAAACTGAATCAAGTCTGTTCAGGCTGAAACACTTTACATATATCTGGCCGCGCCGTCGTGGAGCTAATTGCATTTCCAAAAAGATATTAGAGCAGAACACCAAATATTGATTGAATGCTAAACACGCAATCTGCAAGAGTCGGCATGTAAGCAAATAACTAATTTGATATCAATCATCACGGGCGGGACGGTTTTAACCGGACTAACCACCTCTGTCACAACAGCGTCTGGAATAAAATATGAAAGTCATTCCATGGTTGGCTTTGAAACATTTCAGAATATCTCAGTTGTGAGCTTTTGATGAAGAGAAGATTAAACTAATTGAAAGTGGCATACAATTGGCCGGCATTAACCTAGCGTGAAATGTGTCCCGAGCCACGCTGAGCCGCAGAGAGTGCGGACCTCTCCGCCTCTTCATCTGACAGATTTGATGATGTGGGATTTATTGTGACCGCGATGTCAGGATGGCGTGGTCGCTCATCCTCGGCACCGGCACAACAACAGCAAACGTCTGGATTTCAATCCCATTCAAATATTTCCCGGAATTTACTCATTGGATGATGGTTGCCCAAAGCAGGGAGGATTTGCCAAACTGTATCTCATGGATTGCTTATCGCTACCGAAAGCTGACTTGCAGCTATCAGTGGTTAATCAGGCTTTGTTGTTCACGTTTACAATGGCAACTCATCACTTGAGCAGCTTGGAGCTCCTTTGCCGATCATGTGTCGATCATTCCTAAAAAAAAAATCTATTTGTAGACTGGGAAATGACATCACTTCTTTTAGCGGCAGTCCCCAAGATTGACTGTGTTTGGGTGGACTACACTACACTACAGGTCCCAGAATTCCGGGTTCACCCTCGTCTCCGCTGGTCCCCTGAGGCGACGGAGGGTGCCCCCCCTTTTGTGACCGTTCCACCGTCTCGAAAATATTCCATCACCTGAGCTGGGAAACCCAAAACACATCGAACGGCTGTTTCTAAGGAAGTGGCAGCGTTGCTATTTATTTGCACACAAGTCCGGATCCAAAGCGGACAAAATCCTAAAAGGTTCCGTGTCTTGAATTTCGAAAGTCGCCCGCGATCAGTCGGGTTGTTTACTTGGGCAGCGCCGGCTCCTCCCGGCAGCCAACTTATTACCGGAGACACGTGTAGCGGATCTCAACAAACACCACATTTTCGCACGAGCGCCAATAATTGCAAAGCGCGGGGTGCCTCGTAGCACCGGGGCCTTGGCGAACGCCAATGTCTCTTCCTCCTCCTCCTCCTCCTCCTCCTCCTCCTCCTCCTCCTCCTCCTCCTCTTCCTCCTCCTCCCGTCGCATGGAAGAGGGATTCTGTTTGCACGGAGAGGGATGAAGGGCTGTCGCTGGAACCTACCCGCCTCTGATTGCCTTCTTCAAATGGTGCGTTTCAAACGCCGCTGTTCTGAGCAGATGTGCAGTTTGGAGCAGATAAGAAGCTGGAAGCGTGATGTGTAACTGCGTGATACCCGCGCCGCTGTAGCGCCCCCCTCTCCCTTTTGTTTGGGCGACTTACGAGTCTGGGACTTTGAAACGGGGAAACTTCATGTACTCTCTTTCCGCCAGACCGCCTTGAAGTCGACTTTTGTTCAATTTTGAGACCCCGACTCTCTCTCTCTCTCTCTCTCTCTCTCTCTCTCTCTCTCTCTCTCTCTCTCTCTCTCTCATGCCATGGTAATCAAGCAACACCCAGGATGCATCTCCGGCGATGCCCTCGACGGAGCCACACGTCTCACGCTCAGATCCTAATAGTACTAAAAACATTATGAATTCAACAAAGCCGGTCCACTGTGTAATCTACTCATGTGGGATTAGTCGCTTGCTTGATTGATAGATACAGTTGGAAGGAAAACAAGGCGAGGAAACGATAGTCTGGTGTACAGTTTCTACTCCTTTGAAGGCGCTGCCTTCCCCGCGTGCACGCCACTCTTCATTTGCTCCCCTGTTCAACTACCGAGGGGAAACAGATGGCATTCAATCATCACAGGACCTGATGGTTGTAAATTGTATTCATGCACCGAAAATGCATAATCAACGGCGGTACTTTCTTATTCATAATCTTCCCGGCGACTCCTGCCGCGTGGCGCTTTCATATCGGGCTTCTAGTGGCGGAGGAAACGGCGAGGAAACGGCGCGTGATTACGTAGGGAAGTGGCGACCCTGCCTCCCACTTTTCCTTGCATTCCTTTTTTCCCCCCGTTGTTTGTTTGTCTTGATGATTAATGAATTGGCGGGAGCTGTCAAAGGAGGCTGTTTTCATTTTTTCCTCTGCTCTGCTTATCTCGACGTGTCTGCAGATGTCTCTGTTAGTGCTACTGCTTTGTTTGTTGTTGAGCATAAATATATCCGTGTGTGTGTGTTCTGTGTTTCCCGTCGTCGTACTACAGTTCACCTGGTTGCCTCTGGCAAATGTTATATTCATGAGGCCACAACCACTCTGTGTTGCTTGGCAAATGGCCCTTTGGTTAAATGGGAATTCCCTGTTAGCGAGGGCTGAATCTCGGCTGATTTGGAGACAAATGACCCCCTGCTGGGAGACATTACAAGGCTCCGCCACGGCAAACATTTTCAAATATGTCAGAGAGCAGGATTTCTGTGTTTATGTGAAATGGAGTGCAAGCGGTGTCACGCAAGACCTTTTTAAACAAATTACTCATTGTGATTCTGCGCTACTGCGTTAGGCAAACAAATGTGGATGTGTTTAAAGCTTTACATGATCTTTAGAGGTTTGATAAAAAAACAAAAAAACACTGGTATTCCGCTTGAAAAAAATATATAATAAAACTGTCAGCTCTGATGGATCTTGGTCTATTTGACTTGTTTATCTTGCCTGTTTGTCTTTATGATCGTTGCTCTGTGTTTATTTCTGTTCTGCAGCTGAACGTCTGAATGATTTCATTGAATGTCTATCTTGGTGAGTCAGACAGCCCCGTTCTGCGCTGCTCTACCTCTGCTGTACCTCTGTCTGCTTCTGCTCTGCCTTTGCTCTCTCTCCAGGGCTCGACAATAACGGTCGGCCGGTCTCCCTCGGCAACCAGATGGAGTCAATTGGTAACCGTTTCGTGGCCTCTGGTTGCCCCCGTTGGCAACCACTTTTTAACATTTCAAACAGTTACAGCAAACAGCAAATGTGCACCCCAACATAAACACATTTGTTGCATTAGTGATATTCAAATATTGCTGTTACAGTCGAAACCAGAAGGCTGCACGCGCCTTGGCGCGTTTATTCGCGTGTGCGCGCCGGTGCGCACAGGCACCTGTTCAGGTTTAAATGCCTTTTATTGTCATCTGTGATGTGAAAAACACCAGATTTCCACACAGTTAGAGAAAGTTAAAGTGTGGCCCCTGCTCATAGTTCAGTTCTGAAATCCCAGTGTACCACGGGAGTTTCCTGCTGGGCTGCTGACAGCGCTGTCAGCCGATGAGTCAATCACAGTGGATGGCAGCAGAGCAAGGTTATGACAGTAAGGGGATGCGAAAGTCCCTTTTTTCACGTCGAATTGTGTGAATCGTCCAAACCGTATCAAAAGGGGTTTTTTTGGGGGGGGGGGGGGGGGGGGGCATTTTGGCATTATTTTAATACATGTTTTATCCGTCCGAGAGAACGAGGCCATGCGCGATCGATGATACTACGTTAGAATTAAGACGTCCGGTTGACAGCGGTCCAAAGCAGGAATTGACGCCGCGCTCACGGGCTCGGAAAACTGGAACGTGTTTCGGAAGTGATGCGTTCAGGGAACTCGGGAAACTGTCGGCCACCGCGTTGTTACCATAAATACATTTCAGAACTTTGTTCACCAGACCACCATACCATTTTTCATTGTACGGTTAACAAAAACGAAACTGAAAACTAAAACTAGGTGTGAAAAAACATTTTTGTTAAAACTAGACAGAAAAAAAACAAAAAAAAACTAGCTTAAGCGGTATTGTGTACTAACAAAACTAACTCACTCAATAAAATAAAAATATACTGGAAATGTCTTCAGTTTAAGTGTTTTCACAATTCAGCCTATTTGGCCAAATTTGTCAACACACAGCCGTTGCAATACAATAACCAGTTCTTATCTTTGTAGTCATACAGCATTAATAATGTGCGTGGCTCAGACCTCATCTGGTGGGGAGCTACTTTTAAATGGAAAGATGCAAATTAGAATTTGCCATCTTAACTAGCTGTCTGCCTGTACTGTACGTATGGATGTAGGTCCTTCGATTATCTCGACAGCCATTCATCCGATCTACTTCACACTTGGTGGGTGTGTTGCTGGGGACGGGAGGACGTGCAGTGTGGAATCTGGTGCGATTCGAACGAGTGCCACGTGCAATATGAATAAACCTTCAATAAGCAGCGAACCGGCACGGGGGGGGGGGGGGCTCCGGGGCTCTGCGACCGGGTCACAAGGAGTGTCGCTCCCCAGTGCACGGCTTTAACCGGCAGTTTTGTCCTCCGTTGTAGGACGCGGGAGCGGATCGTTGACATTTCGCTGAGCTGCGCCACTGAAATGCCTTAGAAAGTCTCACATTTTGCACGGGAAGGCGCTGGCTGTTATCAATGAGGGGACAGACAGGACCGTCGAGATTCTTCTCGTCCGTGTGGTGAGCGTGCGCATGTGGGTGTAAGAGAGAGACAGACAGGTTATAAGTGTCAACAGAGGAGTCCGTGTTATCACAGCTCTTGTCTGCCTTGACTTGTGTTCCTTCTCCTCTGAAGATTCAGACTCTGTAAAGTATCAGATCAAACGCTAAGCGCACAGACATCTTGTTCGGTTAGCAACAAAATGTAATAAATCTTTTAAACATTATTTGAAGTCACATTTTCATTGTTAAGCTGACGTGTAAAACTCTGTAGTATTTGAATTGCTTTAAATATAAGGTGACTGAAAATGGCAACCGTATTTTCCGTTTGGCAACCATAAGCTGATGCCGGTTTGCCAGCCTGGCAACCGCTTTTAAAAGTTAGGGTTGAGACCTGTGCCCGTCCTCTGCCTCTACTCTGTCTACTCTGCACCTACCTCTACTCTACCTTTACTGTACCTCTACCTCTAATCCACTCTACTTCTGCTCTACTTCTACTCTACCTCTACCCTACCTCTACTCCATCTCTCCTCTATCTGTACTCTACTGCTCTATCGCTACTCTACCTTTACTGTACCTCTACCTCTAATCCACTCTACTTCTGCTCTACCCTACATTTACCTCTACTCTACCTCTCTATCTTCCCTCTACCGCTACCCTACCGCTACTCCATCTCTCCTCTATCTGTACTCTACTGCTCTATCGCTACTCTACCTTTACTGTACCTCCACCTCTAATCCACTCTACATCTACTCTACCTCTACCCTACCTCTACTCCATCTCTCCTCTCTCTGCTCTAACGCTCCTCTACTTCTATGCTACCTCTTACCTACCTCTACTCCATCTCTCCTCTTTGTGTACTCTACTGCTCTATCGCTACGCTACCTTTACTGTACCTCTACCTCTAATCCACTCTACTTCTGCTCTACCCTACATCTACCTCTACTCTACCTCTCTATCCTCTACCGCTACCCTTCCGCTACTCCATCTCTCCTCTATCTGTACTCTCCCTCTGCTCTATCGCTACCTTTACTCGCCCTCGACTCTGCTCCACTCTATAGCTACTTCTACCCTACCTCGTCTACTCTAGTCTGCTTCTACTCCACCTTCTACTCCACCTTTACTCTACCTCTACTCTACTTCTACTCTGCTCTATGCTACATCTACTTCTACTCCACCTCTACGCTACCTCCCTCTTTTCTACCTCTACTCATGTAATCTCCCTTTACTCGACCTCAAATGGACGTCTCCTCTATTCTACTCCTGCTGCACCCTCCTCTGTTCGTCGGCTTCTCTATCTCACTGTAGTTTTCCTCTTCTTTTCCTCTATCTCTTCTCTACCGCTACTATGCCACCTTCTACTCAGCCTCTATCTCTACTCTACCTCCACTCAACCGGATGAGGGAATCCACCGTTTTGTCAGTACTCTGCTGAAATAATTACGATTCCATTGTTTCATTAGTTGATAGAATGACATATTATGGGATAAAATGTTGTCCATTGTTTGACCGGATGTTTGTTTTCATAGGCCTTGAATATATGACATAGATTCTCCATACATACTTTATTCACATGCACTTTACTGCACATATCTGTGTGTACAAATAGCCTATCCCGTATACATAACTATATTCCTTTCTATTTTGTACCCCCACTTTGTATTTCCCTTTTGAGAGTTTGAGTGTATTATTCTCTTTACTAACTGCATTACGTTTTAGGAATCAGTTTGTTTCAGTTAGTTGCTAGGTAGGAATCAGGTTAGCTATTACGTTTGTTTTAGTAACTATTGTGCATCATCTCCGGGTGCGTTGCAAAGACATTTCACTGCGTATATGTATGAAAGTATGTACAGTACATGTATGTGACAAATAAACCCCCTGAATCCTCGAGATTCATGAACCGAACCCGTTCCCCCAATATGTGGTCGCCAAGGCCACCACAAGCGTGGAGGTTTAAGCCGGCGGCGATGCCGCGGCGATCGCACCCGAAAACAACCCTCTTGGTCTGCCCACTGGCACTGAGGCAGCTCCCACCAAATTCCAAATAGCGGTGGACCACCCCGCGTCGGGAGGCACTGACGCCGCTCCAAGATGACTCGTTCGGACAGGCGGCCATTTCCGTAAACAAACACGACATTCCCTACGAGCGGTGGCGTTGCCGAGGCGTCATTAAAAGCTGACAGATTTGCACAAATGGGAGGAAGCTTAATTTCTCTGTGTAGATTAGATTACATCAGGTTTATTGTCCTCCGAAGGGGAGATTCTTCCCCCAGCTCGCACATCGATTTAACAATCATGCAGCCATACAGGATGATAAATCACACACAGAAGACATTACTGGCAACACATGCCCACACTGAGTCTACCTACCACTCCGAGCGCTATTGGCGCGTTCTCTGCTGCTCCTATCTATTTTCCCTTTGTCTTGTAGTGGAGTTTAAGGGTTATTCTTCCCAGGCCGCCAATCCACTGACATCTATCTCACCGTGGGTTAACTGCGTAATTTTGCGTAGCGGGAAGCTTTAGTCGGAAAAAAAGTCCTGTGCGGTCTGGTCGCATTTGAGCTAAAACATCATTGTCACTAAATATGTGTATTGAAAATAACAATCTTAAAAAAAACGACCGCTTTTCAACAAAATGTCTTTTTCTTTTTGGACTGAGCTAAATGTGTTATCCTGCTCATAGCCAAGGCCAAGTTCTAGATCCTGTATAATACCTACAATATCCTGTATTTATGCCAGTTTGTCAACATTCATACAGAGCTATCTGATTTACCGAGACAAGAAACCTGTGTGTGTGTGTGAGTGTGTCCCAGTGTGTGCATAACTCCCGGACAAATATGTCCAAATGCTCACATCTGGATGTCCTCCAAGAGAAGTCCGCTACTTTTAATGACTTAACTCTGGCCGGGGGAGCGGCCGTCACATTATTTCTTGGTTTACAACCAAATGAGGAACAGATGACAAGCGGGGCCATTTTGATTTCTTGAACAACAAGGGCCTTCTGTGAAGCCACTGATAACAAACACAGGAGATTGTCAGAACACCGGTCTCCGTCCCACGGCGGCTAAATGGGTCCGGCCAAAATTACTTTTTTTTTATGATGTAGGAAAATGAGAGGAATGCTGGGAGTCTGTCCTCTGGCTCTTTCCAGTTCCTGTGTCTCTTTTTTCTGAGTTGTACGAACATTACAGGAACATCACATTGCCCTCCTTCACCTCGTGCCGGGTTAGGGCAGCCCTTCAAATGGGGATCTCACAACCGCAAACTACACACGGACCAAACGCTAAATCGTGCCTTTTCCAGGCCAAGAACCACTTCAGGAGCCACGAACCACAGACGTGGCTTGCGGCCCCTTGGAGCCACGGCCTGTAGGTCTACGGGAGGAACTTGGTTCAGAAATTGGGCCCATTTGGACATTGCCTTCTCCCAAAATGCTTCGCAAGCTAGATGGTACTTTTTGCGGAGCTTGGAATACCGGGGCGGCGTTTTCTACCAAAGAAAATGGAGAGCCAGAACCTTCTTACTGTGTTGTTGTTGCTGCTGCTGTTGTCGTCGTGGTAGTTAATGATGTAAACAGTCGCACGTTGGTGCGATGGGAAAGCGGCCCTCTGTCGGCAACTGCGACGGACGGAAGTTTCAGAAGTTTTCCGGGCTCTAAATGCTCCCTGGTTTAATTCCCCATACCTTGGCGGAAAAAGCAAAGAGGACTTTGCTGTCGATTTACCCAGAATGCAATGCCACAGGAAAAATGCACACATGGGGGCAGGAGCTCCACAGCGGTTTGGGCCAAATTATTTTATGGTCGCCGGTCGAATAACAAGACATCTATTTCCACATGCACGCTCCCGGGCTGGATGTGCACTTGGCATGGCTGTGGAGATAAAGCCTCTGCTCCCAGCTATCTCTGGAGGCATGATGTATTAACCTCAGCAAGAGCAGATCACATTGCAATATATATTTATCGGCACGGTAAAAATTGTGGAAGAGCTCCCATCTGACAAGGACCATAAGAAACCCGGAATCACAAAAGAAAGCAGACTATTTTGGTTTTAGTTTTTTTTTTTTTTCTTATTTTTATTTTTTTAAATGTGCGACGGATTCATGCGTCTATCTAAAACTGGGTAGGTGACCCCTCAGCCAGCTGTTTCCCCCCTCTCCCGCCACAGCAGCCTGAGATGAAATTGCCGTAATTACTATACCTGTACCACCTCATTTAAGCTACGCTGCGCCGCGTAGAACACATTGCTAATGTAATCACACGACGCTATACACACTTATAGACTGGGCGTAATGTCGAGTGTGTGTCATCTGAGAGCCCGCCGGCCCGCTAAGAGGTTCTGGATGGTTCATAAAGGGATATGTTTATTGTATCATGCGGGGGGGGCCATTAGCCTCGGCGCTGGTTGAACCCAGCTGGTTCCCAGGGTCATTCTTCAATGTGAAATTGAACTGGCTGATGTGACCAAAATTGACTCCTCTCAGAATACTCCAAAGCTAATGGACGTCTGGGTAATTGACATCAATTGCCGAGATCGGAGCGGCGCGCGGCCTCCGTGGATAAAAAAGAAAAAGTAGTCGGCGTCCATTAGAGGGCCCCGTTTTTTGTTTTTATGTTTTACGGTTAATTTGCATCTATATGTCTATTGGTCTTCTGGGAGGACTGAAGATGCTTTCTTCGGCTATTTTAGTAGTTATGGGGTGGCAACCAGGCCATGCACCAAGAGGCAAACGACGGCAGCAGTTATTCTAAACATAATGACTTGAGCCAAGCTGTTTTATCGTCCGGTGTGGGTCCCGCTCTCATCGGCACGAGCGATGCAGACTATTTTCGCTCAAGTTGAGACACGCACGGGCGCTCGGGTTGAGGAGTAATCCTCGGCGAAGTTAATAAAATCAATGGTAATAAATACCAAGCTTTCATCGCGCGGGGAAAGCTCCGGAGAGGCGGGCGGGTACCGGAGGCCCCGCCCGGGCCGCCGCGCCGTGATGCTGATGCTCACGGAGCCCATCAGCTCCAATTAAGGCGCCGTTGCTCGGTTGTACCGAGAGCACTGCTAAATATTAATGTCGGGCAACCCCGAGAGAACAACGTCTCTTCATCAGAGCGGTGATGTCGTTACCAGCCGGGGAGCGCGTGGCTCGCGTGGCTCCCCCGGTTTTTCGGAAGGGTTCATCAAGGGGATTTGCAGAGGCACGTTTTGAGCCCCCCCCCGTTACTTCCACATTAGATCAGGGTGTTTTTGGGGGGCGGGGACGGGATCCATTGTCCTGGAGGTGCGACGGCTCCATCCCGGCTCCTCCTCCCGACGATCCGAATTGAATCACGAGATGTCTGTTTTCCCTAATTCATCCCCACGCGGAGGAGGCTGCTCGCCATTATCACGCCACTAAACATTTGTTGTCGCTTGATTACGCTAATGGGAGCGCACACACCAATATGAAACGTTGAACGTTATTGAAATTAGGCTTAATTGCCGATGGCATCGCAGGTTAATTTGTATTCCCCTCCGTGTGAAATGCATCTGAGCGCGGCGTTTGTGTTTTTCAACGCGGTGCCTCCACACATTTACAGTAAGAGGGTGTGTGTGTGTGTGTGTGTGTGTGTGTGTGCGTGCGTGCGCCTGCCCGCTCTGCAGCAGTATTCACTCTTTTAAAAACGCAGAAATAGCGGTGACGGCGCGGGGCGTTCTTTTTTCCCTCTTTTCCCGGCGTGTGGAGCTGTCAGTCTGGGCGTCGCCGGGGTCAGGTGAGCTTCCACTCTGCGGAATGTTCCCGCCAAAGGAATGAAACAACAAAGAGAAAACCATCATTAACCTTTCAATTGGATTTTCTTTTTCTTCTTTCTTTCCCCCCCCCCCCCCCGTCTGTCAATTCCGGGCTTATTAATACGCTCCTGTTTCCACTTAGCGCTCCATCAAAGCAGCGCTCTCAAAGTATTCCAATTTTGATTTCTCTTCATCTGAATTCGAGCCTCGGCGAATCCAGTCCGTTTCAAAGTGAAGGAGTCGAAAGCGGGGACACTCAGCGGGTGGCGTGGCGTCCGCCTGTGACGGCCCCACACGTTAAACGGCGGCAGCGGCTGTCGATTGGCGTCCGCGGAAAGCGCAGCGATCCAGGCAGTCCGGGGGCGCGGTCGGCCTCGCGCCGACGAAGGCCGTGTGGAAATGCGCGGCACGGGGGAAACGGGCCTCATCTGCAGCCGTGATCCAACGTAGGGGGGGAAAAAATGGTGAAAATGTTGTCGTGCAGAACAAAGGCGTACGTGTGCTGGATGAGTGTGGTTCGGGGGGAAGGCGTCGCCATGAGAGCGGCGCAATTTTTATTTTTTATAAATTTTTTATTTTTTTGAATCGTGGAAACAAAAAAGGTGTTGACCGCCCCCCCCGTCGCAGTCCCTCTTTTTAAATGTATTTATTTATTTATTTATTTTTTCGTGGAGCCGAAAACGCACGCCGATTCAGAAATGCATCGACGCACCGCTTAGCCTTGTGAAAGATTATTCCCCGGCTCCCACAGGAATGTTGAGATACAACATCCTTTCTGCTTTTATTTATTTGTTTATTTGTTTATTTAGTTATTTATTTATTTTTGCTTTCCCTCCGCCGTTCCTTTGTTTTTCTTGTTTTATTCTGGAACTGGAGGGACCTCAAATCAAACGTAGCGTCCACAGATGACGCCTGCTCTGTGTTGCCTTTCCTTTCACGCTGACCCACTTCTTGAATATGGGATCATGGGATTCCCGGGCTATGTCGCCGAACCTGTTTGAAACTTTTCCTTCTCCTCCTCCTCCTCCTCCTCGAGGGCCTTCATCACTGACGGGAGCGGCTTAAAAAAAAAAAAAAAAAAAAAGACGTTGGCACACGGAGGCCGCGGACGGAGTCGGCGAAGGTAAGATAAAACTTTATTTATCCCGAAGGAAATTGCCGCGGGGAGTTTCTCAAGACACGATAGAGTTGGAACAGCGGCGTAAATAGGAAAAGAGGGCATAAAAAAAGGGCTGTGCGCTGGTAATAAAAAAATAAAAATAAAAAATCAGCAATCAAAAATAGTCATCCAAATTCAAAATAGTCATAAAAATGAAATGGCGACGTAAAAAATAAATAAATAAATAATAAAGGTAGTTGAGGGTTTTTTTTGTGTGTGGACGAGACACCGGTGAAAGTGTTTTTATTCTTCTTTTATTGAATCTCTTTGAACCTTTCCTTTCCTCCATTCCAACAGGTACACAAGCTCTTTAAAATGCAGTCGTTCAAAACAGCCGTTGGGGATTATAATGTGTACACTTCCTTATCCATATTCATATATTGTATTGGGGATATTAGGAATAATAATAATAATAATAATTATTATAATAATAATAATTATTATTATAAAAACAATATTAATTACAATAATAAAACAATATTAATAAGAATAATAACAATAATAATAACAATAATAATGATTTACTCTAATTTAACGTGATTAAATAATCATAATGAAGGACATAAAGGGTGGAGGGAAGCAAAGCAGTGGAGGTCTGGAGGTCTTCCTCCTCAGGCCTTTGAGGACGCTGACCCTTCTGCCCCCCCGGGGAACCTAAAAGGTCTGGAGCCAGAGGGAAGGCGACGTAAATTCATCCATCTTGGCGGATGCGTCTCGGTGTGTTTTCGTGAACAGGAGGGATTTAAAAAATAAAATAAAATAAATCGATGCAAGGAGGAAGCGAGGAAGGAAGGATGAAATGTTTTTTTTCCGAGGTCTGGACAGCCCGGGCCAGGGACACGCGCCGGACGGGTCCGCTCCCTCTGGTCCAGGGGGGCCGGAGTACGGCCTCAAAATAATTTGTTTTCACGCCTCCTCCCCGGCGCCGCGCCCGTTCCCCTCCCCTCATTCTGCTTTCCACCCTTTTCACTTTTTTTTTTTTTTTTTTTTTTAATCCCCGTGCGGCGGGACTCTCGTTAGCCGTGCCTGAGAGGCAGCGGATCACTTTGAGAGTGGACTAATAACACTTTAACTGTCAACAGGCTCCCCTCCTAACGACCCCGGGACCTGCCAGCCTGCAGTACGCGCTGGCTAACGCTGAACCCCCCCATCCACTGCGAAACCCACGGCGGCGGCAGAAAAGGAGATTTGTGTGACCACATTTTGACACTGAAAAGGCGGAACTAAAGGGGAAATTTTCCTGCACGACGTCAGCGTCCAAGTCGTCGCCGCCCGCGCTCAGGGCGGAGGAAGGCGCCGGGACGGGCTTAGCGGCGCTGGCGCCTTCCTCCACCTTCCTCCGCCTTCCTCCGCCCTGAGCCCGCCCCGAACGCTCACCCGTCGTCCGTCAGCTTCTGTGTCCTGAGATTTACATTCAAATGATCCTTATTATTTCCATCCAACACATGGATAAAGAGACATTGCTCTCCTCCCCGAGATGACTTTGTAGCAGCCTTGTTCTTCATGTCACTCATTTTTCAAATGTATGAGGTAGGGCTGAACCGTTTGGGGAAAATAATCAATTAATCAATAATTTTTTTTTTTTTATTATCATTTTTTTTTTTTGACCAATGTTGCGATTACAATTTAGAATGCGATTTTTTTTTTTTAAGTTCCTTATCTTCCGTATTATTCACTAAACACAAGCAATAAATCATTCTATAATACGACCAACACAACACGGATACAGTCGACAAATAAACTGCGCTTTCCTGTCGGGCCACGCCTCCGTGTTATGAGATGAATTGATGCATGAATGGATATGAATGAAAATATCTTTATTTAACGATTGAATTGTAAAAAGAAAAACCTTCATTCGCAGGATAAAAAAATGTTACATAAAAAAAAACAATAAAAACTTTTTCGAAAAATTGCGTCCTATTAAATCGCGATGTCGGCTTGAATTCGATCAGTCGTTCAGCCCCAGTATAAGTGGTTACGAGAGTCGAACCGAAACCGTCCCATCCGCGGCGGGGAGGGCCGAGCTCCTCAAACTACCCGGCGCTGTTCTCGGGGCCGTAGCGGCGGCTGCACATCTGCAATTCGAAATTGGCCACGAAAGCCTTGGGTCTGAGCGGGAGACGAGGAGGCGCTCGACAATAACAAACACAACACGCGCGCATAGTTCCCCTTCTTTCCACCTTGCTGGGAGACGCGCGCTCCACTCATCGGCATCCCCTGATGATTTCCCGCGGATCTCTCGCCTCAAAAGCGGCAGTGACTCCTCGGCCGGCGGCGGCAGCGGCCCGGGCCCGAGGCAGCCTTCAGAAGGTTGCCGTGTCGGGAGACGTGCTCCTGGACGGCGCCGACGTGCTCGGTATTCATGAGCTTGAGTTTTAGCTCGCCGTCGTGAGATCCGTCCGAAAAGCCGCGTCTTCCCTCGGAGCCGTTTGGCTTTCCGCGGCGAAGCGCCTTGAAACTTTGCAGAAAGCAACTCTGACGGGTGATCTGTCGGCTTCTTTGTTTTGCGCGAGGGGGGAGGAAAAAAACAACACAAAAAAACAAAAAACAAATTGGAAAAATAAAGCCATTGTGAATTATTGAGCCCACCTTTGCAATACTGTGGCCGAATTTGTGTAATTCAAAGGAAGACAGCGAGGCGAACCTTGGTATTCCACCAGAAGTACTCCCGAGCATCGCTGAATAATTTAGGCGGCGGCACATGACGGGCGGCGGCCGATACGCCGGCGCCGGGACTTGAGATTACACTGGACCACATGACCTTTCCTTTCATGAAAAATTAACCGGGCTGATATTGAGCAGATCAGGCTCTATATAGAGCGCACTCGCGCGGCGGCGAGCTCCGTCCCGGCGCCGCCTACATAAAATAAGTATCTCTGCGTGGAGCTACAACTCGCACAAATGTTTCTCGGCGCGCCGGGCTCCCCCGTCGTTAATAAGAAGGTGATTGCTTTGAAGTGTCGTCGTCCGTCGGGCGGCGGCGCTCGGCGTTCAGTCGTTTATTAGAAATGCTCGTGTGTTTTAAGGCTTTCGGGGGGGGGCTGACCAGAATGAAGATTTCAGGGGGAAGAATAACTAAAATTAATAAAATAAAAATAAAATTCACGGCCCTTTTGCCGTAGAAAAACAACATTCCGGTGAAGGTTTTTTTTTGCCATTCCGGTGGAAAAACATCCGCGTGCCACTGCTCTTTTAGCTGTAAAATCTCCGTCTCCGCCGAGATCTTGTCCACTGATGTATAATAGAAAAAAGGGCATGTCGGAGAGTAAACAGTGTGCCAGGGCTCGGCTGTGGATGCTGATGTGCCTGATGGTCTGATGTCGAAATACTTAAGACACTGCAGTGCATCAGAACGCAGCGGCTCAGGATCCCAAACTCACCCCGTCTGTTTCAAAGGTGCCGGGGCTTAAAAATTCCTCAAACTTCCTTGCAACTTTCCGCACGCGGGCAGGTTTAAAGAACCGTGCCGGTGCTCAAATTGAGTTTTATTTCCCTTTACTCGTCGGCACACACATTTTGCGTTGCCCCCGACTGTTTTCCCGATGATGCCTTGTATTTTGGCATTTTTAATATTTATTTCTCTCTATTTTCAGGCTTTTAAATCTTATTTTCCGTTTTGGAATTCTCCAAAAAACGAAAATGGAGACAATAAGTCTAAAAATGTCAGCTCTTATTGGGGAAATACACCGGGGGTGAAATGTGGGTTCTGACTTGCGAACGAGCTAAAAGCTCAATTTGACACTGCTCCGGTCCTTTTAAAATTCAGTGTACCCTATATCATAAGGGAAAAGTTGGTGCTCGCTTCCTGCCGTCATTTTCCCCTCCGAAAAAATGAGTCACAGATGAAAAATACCGTATTATACGGTGGAGCCGTCAAGCTGTCACTTAGGTAATGAAGTTGGTCCAAATCATTTGTCTTATTTTGTCACGCTTTTCCCCCATTAGTCATACTGCGCTCACCATTAGCTCCTCTGGAGCCCCCTTCAACCAAGGACACTCTGGCTCCCTCCCCGACCGCGGCCGAGGCTCGGCTCTGCCCGGCGGGGAAATAAGGCGTGGAGGGAAGGGGGGATGGGGAGTGTTCCACTGACCCTCACAGCGCTGGGAGGGGGGGGGGGGGGGGGAGAGCACTACGGTGTGGGAGACGGGAGTTGAGGTAATATATCGATAGATTGTCACGATATCGATGTTGTGTGTCGAGGGTGCTGTGCCTCTAATGCCGCGCTGCAGTGGAGTAATGCAACTTTCTGAACTTCCTGGGCCATTCCAGCCGTTCCTAATCAGCGCCCGCTTCGTCGCCATGATATACGCACGAGTAATGTTTGTTTCTCTTATGTGTAAATGTGTTCTGAAACCAGCAACAGTCATCCCCGAGAATATCTTCAAATCATTTATATCGAGGTTTTGTCTTTTTTTGTTGTTGTGTTAATTGCTTTCGTTGTGAGCTGCTTCAGAGGCCACCGCGCAGCGCACACCTGGAGGACGCTGCGTCGTGACGGACTGAAAGACAAGTGATTTATATGTTTACACATGGAAAGACGCTGGGTTTTGAGTGACAGGTGGTGACATGGAGACCTTGCCGTTGAGGAAAATAACAGGAAGAGGTGATGGAGGGAGCGGGAGGGGGAGGGAGGGAGTGGCCTCTGTGGGGGGAAAAAAAATGACCTGAGCTCATGATTTTTGGAAGTTATATCTTCGGGGTGTAGTTTTGTCTGTCCTAAAACAGGGCTATTACCCAGTGAAGTGTGGTAAACACTATCTGCTTTATGGAAGCCAGAGGCAGGGCTTGGCAAAGTGCAGTAAAACTAAAGTGCTTTTGTGTAGACTGTCTTACAGTGTGCTGGAAGCCATCGCTTGTGTATGCTGGACTTTTTATTCCGAGGTCTTTTTTAAAGCCCCTGCGAGAAGTTGCACGCCAGGGAAAGACCTGCTCCGTGTGTGTTTAGAGTGCTGTTGGTGCAAATGGTGGAGTGCGGTCATCACAGCCAGTCATGCTTCCAAAGTAGGAGGTCGAGTGAGGCTCTTGGGCCAGTGAATGGTGTCCTCTGTAGCAGGGTTGGGAGTGTAACTTCCACTGTCTTCATTGTGGAATGTGAGTTCACGCAAACATGAAAGGATAAGTTCAACCCGGGTATTGTTAAAATGGTTGGCTCCAATCATTTATTGCCTGGCTGTACTCTTTGTCGTAAGTGTAAACTTACCACTCTGCTTCAACTTCTCACTGTGCTTGAACGCAGTCCAATGGTAGAAACTTTTAAGCTTTTAAAAATACATATTAAATTTCCTTTTCCAAAACAGGAACTTTGTATTATCATGGAGTGTCTTCGTGTATTCTTTAACACACTATAAACTTTGTTCAGAACTACTTTCTCCAATCGCCGCAGTCCATCCAAAGCGGAACGTTGGCTGCAGCAGGTTGCCAGTAGGAAGAGATGCAACTTATTGTTTCTAGTCTTTTATGTTTGCAAGAATGTAGCCAAAGGAGCGAATTTGCATAAGTGCTAAGTATTTTAAGCCTGATTTGGAAAAAACGCAAACCCATCCTTTAGCCAAGTCCAAGAATTTGTAAATGAACAAAGCACTACATGGAGGGAACGACGAGCAAATGATGTAAACCAAGATTGTATGAAGTGAGAAAACCTTTTTAAATGAACTCCACACAAGTTAGCTGGGGTATGGGCACCTTGAACACCTGCGACAAGTGTGTTTAAATGTCGGTGTTTGTGATTAAATAAGGAGTCACGGTGAAGTGCACCCTGAGAGCTGGAGGAGGGCCACAAACACTGTATGCTGCTGCACCAACAGATGCAAGGGGGCAGGCACCAGGGAGGGAACTAATTACCGGACAGCTGCCCAACAGACCCTCACTCCGCCCCGGGGACAGCTGGCAATCTCACTCCCCTGTCCTCCAGCCCGAGACCTGAGACCCGGGAGCTTCCTCGCCAACTCCGACCTGTCGCCGTCAGAGAAGGTTGACGCCGGAGTCTTTTGGCGGAGGCGGGGATCATTATCATCGACAGAGTGATGGGACTATGAGCCAAACTACGCCCAACCCACTCCTCCAAGAGGTGAAGGGTTTACAAGTCTGGCCTCGACTATGTTGAATTTATTTTACTCCTGTGTTGGACTTATTAACAAATCCATTTGCATACATTTAGTTTAAATTGTTAATGTGCTGTGGTTAGCCAGTAGTTGGTTTCCAATTCCCGACACAAACATTTCAAGAGTTTGGTGCCGCGATGGAGTAGCATTGGCTCGGTCGTCACGTTGAGTAGACGCTGTCCTTCACCCCCGAATGAGATTGGTAAGGAAAGTATTTGTTAGAAAATTGAGGTCATCACTGAGAGGAGGGCTGGCTGTAGGCCCAAAAAATACAGTGTTGGATAGGTTCAGGGAGGCTCATTTCGCTGGAATTGAGGGTCTACCAGCCGACGGCTCATCTTGCTGTTGGCATAAGCATGAGACCAGGAGCTAAAGGTTGAAATTATGCACACAGAATGCACTTGGCTCGGGTGGAGAAAAAGTGCAATGCAATAATTAAGCGGCACAATAAAAATGATTAGAACTGGTTTTGACATTCTCATTGCGAATAACTCGCGTTTAATTGCAATCACAAATTTTAATGCCAGTTTTATGTTCCATGGCTATAAGCTGTTAAAAGTTCAATAGCTATACTCTTTAAATCTCTTTCCAATTTCTGCTTGGAGGCAGTCAGAGGAGGTGAATACAGAGAGAGCGGGACACGGCGGGCGACAATGATGTGTTAAAATTAGAATCCGAAAGAAGGGAGGAAAGTCTCGGAGCAAGCGGAGACAGAAAACGAGCGGGCCATGAGCCCCTTCCTCGGCTCCGGGTTTTGGACAGTGTCTGGCGCTGGCCGGGGGGGGGGGGACCCGCGTGGCTCGGCTCGAGGCTACTTTACTATTCAGCCACAGCATCTGTTGCAAGCTAATGGATGTTATAACCTCATAAATGTCATGGAATTGGACATTATCCCTTAATTAAAAGAACAGAGATGCATTACAATGATTAGAGTAGCACTCCAGTAGACCCTCCGCATGCTTCCGTAATGCTTCTAGAGGACGCAGGGCTTCTGAACGGGGTACTGGGTTGGGGGGTGGGGGGGGGTCAAAGGGTGTGTCGGGGGATTTTTTTGGAGCAGCGAGTAACAGCCTTGAGACCTGAACCTTTCGCAGCGATGCCTTTTGTCGTTGGGACTACACTCAAAGCGTCTCACTTTCACTTTCAATTAGTTTTTCTTTCTTTTTTGAGGCCTTTCATAATTTTGTTTTTGCATCCCACGGGAGTGCTGATTATTTCGTCAGTGCGAGCTTCGACATAAACAGACGTGCAATAAACCGCATGAAACAAACAATCCCGCCGATTGTGCTCGACAACACCTGGGCCAACAATGACCAATAAATAGCAGCACCCAATTAAGTTCTCCCCATCCTCCCCTCTAAGCAACACAGCATAAGCATAGGAGAGCCTGGGTGATATAGGCAAGGCAAGTTTTTTTATATACAGTAGCACATTTCAACAATGCAATTCCAAGTGCTTTACATATGTTCGTATGTTCCAGGTGTTGTATAGCATGCAAAAACACTGAGGCCGTTGACTTGCAGCCTGGACTCAAGTTGCAGTCAACTCAAGGCTGGCACAAGGAAATCCTCGAGCCAGTGCACAATAAAGGTCGCTGGAGGCCTGCGCCCACGTATTTTTCACTTTTGGTCGGGTAGGCTAAGCATGAAATGTCACGTTGTCTGAGAAAGCTGTGTTGCAGGGGTGAGCGCTGACCTGGCAAAGCTTTGTATCATGCCGTGGCTTAACAACCTTTTGCCGAACAGGTGCATTCCAGTAAAAGAAAATAAGAACACTTGGGCAGTAGTCTGATGTTGTACGCTATCTGCGGCAATGGTTGCATTGTGAGCTGTGGCATTAAACATGACCTTATTGTATAACTATGAGCTAATTGGTAAACAAATGACACTCAAACACTCAGTTGCACAATTTAATTGTTTCGACTCGGTCAATGGTGCAGCCCATGCTCAATGGCTCTTTGAGCGAAAAGTAATTGTACATTTCTCATTTATGTGTTCTGCGTTCTTTTTTCCCCCCGTGATCTATTTTCTTTCTAGAGACACAATCACATAACACCAAGAGCTGCTTGATAAAGGACCTATTTTTAGCTGAAGCTCTCTCAGTCTCTCTCTCTCTCTCTCTCTCTCTCTCTCTTCAATGAAAATGAATGAAAGCGTGTTGCCGCGGTAATGTATCTACATAAAATATTGAAATAGCCCGACCAAGGGCAAACTGCGTGTAATTGAAACGCGCTGGTACTGAGAACAAGGCACCAGTGTCCCTGCATTTGAGATTTGGCAGAAGGGCTTTCAAAAGGCATTTGTTTCAGGTTTCCCCTCTTCTCTCCCCTCCCCTCCTTTGAGTTAATTGCCTTTTTGAGAAATTCGCATCGCAAGTGTTTGGTTTCTGCCTGCGTGTTATTTATGACCCTCTGTTTCTGACAGGAAGGGTACTTTTCTCCCCTTTTCTTCCAGCAAAGATGATTGATTCATTCCGTTTAACCTTGATAAGGGAGGCAATAGAAAAACAAATTGGGGTATTGACACTGTGCTGCTATGGCATGCTGTTCGCTCAGGTGACGGGGAGGTGAGTCAGAGGGCACTGTAGAAATAGCAGAGGCAGCGCCGCGCTTTGCTAAATGACTGCATATTTCTCTTCATGCCCACAGTAAAATCATGTCGCCTTGCTGCCTCGGTGGGTTCCAATGTGTGAAAGCCGAGTGTGACAACACGGGGCTATGGGACGCTGCTTTGTGTTTAATATTGTGTCAAAGAGACCCGATATTGTGATCATCGTGTGGAATGGAACAAGGTGTTTATTAAAGTCAAGCCAATTTACCTAAGTGTCTGGAATGCTTTATCACTTTATACATTATATTGCAGGGGTTTGGTTTGGGGATACATTTTGAGCAAACATCTTGATTACTACGTCTGCAGAACCTTCACCTGGTCGGCGCGTAGAAGTTCTCCTCTAAGAAAATCAACGCTCTGCCTCCGTCTTTCCCATGCTTTGCCGACGGCTGCTTTGTCCTGTTCCACGGTGGTGAAGTGCACTGCGGGGCTGGTCACTGTCTCCGTAGTCCCTACAGCTGGCAGCGCCATTAATCTTCCTTAGTGGCGGTGCCCCCGTGCCTCTCTCTCTTTGTGTAAGGGAGATGGAAAGTCATTTTTAGTCATTATCTTCCCTCTGGCATATGCTCATTCCACTTATCGCATTTAACCTGCACTTTGACGTTGGAACTCAGCTGCTCCTCCAGATTTACCTGGAGCCGTCCTGCCGACACCCTGCTGGAGCCTGATTGTCACACAGCTGGCTCTTCATTTTTTATGTTGAGTTGGAAAAGTTATGAATCGAGGGGTCCCTTGTTATCTTTTGTGTGTGTGAGAGAGAGAGGAAGAGGGAGAAAAAAGACAGAAACCCTGGTCCTGGTCAGACCTCAGGGGGGCAGCAGGTCTTTAGGAATACCGGGAGAAGATGGATGAACCGTGGAACAGGGTAAATGGGTGGAAGGTGGCGGCTCTCCCCTTCGCCTCGGCTTCAGGAGGAGGATGCAGGGGAGGAAGGCAGGATAAACACGACGCAGGCAAAATTAGCCATCTCCTTGGACTGCCCCTTTGATGTCCACTCATCTGTCACTGGGCCCGGCCGCTGTACGTTAACCGCTAATTAACTGCCAGCACCAAGGACCAAGAGACGTCGGTTTCTGACAAGGACTAACAAACTTTTTGTTGGTACTCGGGCTCAAAAATGATTAAAAACTAACAAGGCGCTGTGGCGAGGATTAGGCCCGCTCCCATTGGCAGCGTGCGTACCGCCGCGGCTTCGTGTTAACAAAAATGTTGAATTCACTTCGGAATGTAAACCGCCTGCCCCCCCCCCCCCCCCCCCCCCCCCAAAGTGCTGGCTCAGAAACGTAACATTCTCGTCCAAACGCAAACTGTCGCACGCGTCGCCAATCGGTTTCGGAAGCTGCGTTTGTTCTTCCCCTCTTTCGCTCTTCCTTCCTTCATCTCTGTGCGAACACAGAACTCTTTCTGCGATCAACATGGATCTATTCAGCCTCCGCTACTGCCAGGGTAAGCCTTTGAACTGCTCACCACTCCCCGTCTTCCCACGCTGAAATGGCACAACTGTCAGGGCTGGCTTTATGTATTTACCATATACATGTGGATATCGGGAGAGTAGGGGCTGGGATACAGCGAGAGCTCAATCCACCATGAAATCCCCGGGATCATCTGTAATCAATGTACAAAGTTTAGGTGGCAGCCCACCCCCCTTGGCCTCTGGCCAGCAGGCAGCAGGTGGTGGTTGGAGCAGCTCGGGGATATCGCCCATGTTGAGTTAGCTTTGTCACTGTCTAATTTGATCAGGGAAGGAAATATTCTTCTGGCTCCCTCTGCGGTGAGAGGTTATTGACACGGCCACAGCAGCAATATCTGCCGATGTCGATCCAATCCTCCGCGCTTGGTTCTGCAAATACAAACCGTCTGAGCTACACTGTCACCGCTCGTGAGTCATGCCGCCGATTAGTAAATACTCCGATGTAATCCAAAGGAAGTCGGTCCGTGAATTCCCCGCCCAACTTCCCTACTTCCCCTCGCTTTCGACAGCTGACATACTGTTACTTTTTTTTTTTTTTTTTTTTTTAAAGCACTGAGACGTGGTAACGTGTCCCCTTTAGGCTTCTGTAAGAAACCAAGTGGCCATGTAGTCTGACAATTACCCAGCCATCGTCTGCTTTGCCAGCCGACGCCGCCAGATATAGCTTAATGAGGAAAAATGAAGGTGGTGGCGCTGTCTCCCGCCGACCTGTTCCTGGAGTGGACTTGAGTATGCAATCTGATCGTGTTGTCCGACCGGTTGGATCGTGACGCTTCGTTTCCTTAAGTCCGAGCGGACTACAATCAGATAGGTCTCTGTGTGGCGTCGTACCGAGGTTGATGTTGTGATGGAAATGCTTTAGTTAATTCACTATAGTTACAATAATTATTGAACCTAAAGGATTTAACCTAGATACTTGGATGTTTTATTCATGATCCAAATTTAACATATGATGTTTCTCTCACCCAAAGAGCTCCTTTGGGTGGGAGGCAACAAAAGAAAATCGATCTTTTATGGAGGTACACAACGGAGGTCAGGATTGCGTGCGCTCTCCATCTCCCAGAGATTATGCTAACATGTTCACCTGACAAAGGCAGGGTTGGAAACTCATAATCCCCCATCAATCCCCTTTCTTCCTCAAGGTTCCCGGTATTATCATAGCGTTGGCAGGGATCAAGGCCGAAATCAACTCATTTTCCCTCCTGAAGCCGTTACATCAGACGAGCCTCCTTCTTGGCGAGTGGTCACTTAAAGGCAGCTTTTCGGAGAGGGAGGGAAAAAAAAACAACACAAACGGCCGCGCGGCGTGGCCTCGAGAGCGTTCAGGCAGAATGAGCTGCGAGGAGGTAGCCTGGTCGGCACATTTGAGAAGCGGGATCTGCGGCGCTCGGAAAAGGAGGGGAATGCTGATTTGAACACGCTCGGCGAGCAAGGGTCTTGAATCGCTGATAACGCCGCCGAGTGAGAGCGGGGGAATGAATGCCGAGCAACAGGGTGGAGGGGAGCGGGCAAAAGTGTGGATTACATCGAAATTATCTCGCCGTCGCCCGCCGGTAATTTTGAAACGTTGACCGCTGACACGTATTCAGTCTTAAAAGGTTTGAAAACGCCCGAGTTCCATTTTTCAAGCTGGAAAGGTGCTTGGAACACGAATCGAGGCCGAGAAAGTTGGAGGAATTTTCTATGACCCTGGGCGCGAGAAAAATGTCTGTGTGTATGAGCTGTGTTAACCCTTTATTCTGTGTATCACATGACCTGTCAATAGACATCTGTCAATAGCGTTGTTGTGCACAACACCGTATGGGAGTAGTTTACTGTCTTGCATGTTGATACTTTCCACGGGAGCAGGCCTCAGAGGTTTTCAAAGCGCCGCGAGACGCCTGTTTCGCAGCGTGCCTTTGTTTTGACTCGACTCAATCTCAGCTTAGGCACAAATGGAGGCAGTGCTGCTTTGCAAGCTTCCCTTGCGCAGGGTGCCCATTGTCTCTGTGTGAGGCTGATTCAAAATGGCCGCCCTCGGTAGTCAAATTGATCATAATTGTATTCGCAAACTCTCGCTCAGTGGGGCATAACGTTTGGCGTTATTGACTTTAAAAACACGTTCAGCGTTTCTACACGCAATTTCATTACACCGCTGTCAATTACCACCCTGTGAAGAAAGCATGCTTGCAAATAGAATGCATGAGGTAATTTTCCAAATGCCACTTTGAAGGTGCCTCCATCTGAGAGACAGCCGCACTTAATTTGTGTATTCGCTTACCGCAAATCTGGTTATGCATAGGCGCTTGTGCGCATTTCATTAAAAACACAGGAGAACCAGGAGTGATGGCCCCAGTGTGTTCCCATCAATACATAAAACCACTGGGTAGGACACAGGTAATTAGCCATTATAAACAATTTGAAAAAAAGAAAGGGGACCCATCCTTTTTTCTTTTCCTTTTCCAGTCAAAGAGACGATGCTGGGAAGATAGGGGTAATTTATGAATCATAAATCATGCTAATGAGAACAATTAACTCGCGGATCCCGCTCCCTCTCTTTTCAGTTAGTGCTGTGGGTGTTCCCTCCGTGGGGGCTGCTCTGCACCCCGGCAACTGTAAATAAAACGTACCGCCAGAGCCCCGGCAGCCCCCAAAAGCCATCGCTCTGTTTTCTGCTTCCACCCTGATAGGGTTCAATTGTACCACTCAAAATTAATCCGATCAATATCAAACTCACACACTTTTAAATTAATTGTCATTCGAATTCATTTCAGCACAGGCAGAGCTGTCGCGCGCGTGTGTGCGTGTGCGTGTGCGTGTGTGTGTGCGTGCGTGTGTGTGTGTGTGTGCGTTTCTATTTTTCCTCTTCCAGGGCTATTTGCTCATAGCGTCTGACTGTTTGCTGAAATGTGGAGGTCATGTGTGTGTGGATGACAGGGTTAGAGGGCGTTCGAACGCTGGAGGTCACTGATAAGAGCGTCGCAGTGACAGAAGAAGACGGTGCCCGCCCACCCCCGACCCCCACCCTCATCCATACCATCCGTTGTAGAGTCAATTCCAGCAGCAAAACAAGTGTATACTGTTGGCTTAGAGGCACCAAGGGGACGCCAAACACGACCTATGGCTTCAAATAAGAGTTTCAGCCGTTGAGGTTTTGAGGGTTTTTTTGCCATACACATGGATACAAAAGGACTTCCATGTGTTGATGAAATTCAGCTGTTAAAATATTACAGCTGCGTTTGTAAATTAACTTGGATATTATCAGATGATTGATGTGAAAAAATTATAAACCTAAACGGGACAGAAAAATAATAAAATGAGAACGAGGGCTGTCCATTGTCCATTTAACATGACAATGAAACTCCATCATCATCCGTTCCACTACTGGGTGTCTCTCCTTCTGCCGTGTCCGCCTTTCACTCCTCTCGACTGCGCTTGTCTTTCTGTTTTCGGCTTTCTCTTCCTCCTGCTTATCTTCTACCACGGGTAGGAAGTCACAGGGTCGTCGCGCGTCCCTGTCGATTGTGGACTGTGATCTTTCCTGGGCCTCTCTCAACATCGACGTGACCGCGCTGGTGCTTCCTCTCAGCCGCAATGTGTACCTGGTCCTCCCAGTGAGACCTTAGTTCCCTGTCCCTGAAATTGAACGCTGGCTGTGGTTCCACTCCACAAGTCTTCTGGTCATACCATTCTGTTTATTTACTCTGCCTTTCTTCTTCTGAGCTGTACTTGATGCCGGGCAGTACACCTTCGCACATCGGTCTCCTCCACTTACTGCCACAATCACTGTGAGAAGTGCTCTTGTCTCTTGGTGTGAGGCCTAATATGATGTTGACTGGTAGCTGAGGATTTATACCATAGAGGAGGTAGTATGGGGCCTATCCTGTTGCTTCACATTGCGAACAGCTACATGAACGCACTACTATGAAGGTTCTTTTGTCAAGTTTCTCAGCATGGAAACAAGTGTTTGATTGAAACTTGAACAAAAATAAAAATTGGGGTGGTATGGGGGGGGTTACCAGCTTGGAAACAGCTTATTCTTGAACTCATTGCCCTGATCATGATGTAACTTGGCAGGGAATCCAAACTTGCCTCCGTCTTTGTTGATAAATGTGTGTGCCTGAGCGAAGCTTGTCAGATGATCCATAACAACTAGGATAGGATACTTATATCCTCCTTTGCGGCTATCCAGGTGCGGGTCGTCTCCTTGCTCATCTCAAAGTCAATCGTGGATCAAGCTGAGAGTCTGCTCCACTCTGGGTTTTCCCGTTTCTTTATACAGCGCTCTTTACATCAGCTGATGGAATGTTTTGGGTAACACCAGTTAAGTGAGTGTTGCAGACTTTCTACAAAGGATGTCGTCTTCATTGAGATACTTGTTTTGATCCTTCATCATCACAGTGTAGCGTGATGAGGACCTATTATTATTATTATTATTATTCATTGTTTACACCGCGTTCCAAATTAATATGCAAATTGGATTGACGTCATAAACATAAAAAATTTTGTTTTTCAATTAAACTCATGGATGGTTTTGTGTCTCAGGGCTCCTTGGATTACTGATATCAATCTGACACCCGTGATAATTGGTTTGCCAGGTGAGCCCAATTAAAGGAAAACTACTTAGGAAGAACGTTCCACATTATTAAGCAGCCACAGGTTTCAAGCAACATGGGAAAGAAAAAGGATCTTTCTGCTGCCGAAAAGCCTCAAATAGTGCAATGTCTTGGACAAGTATGAAAACATTAGATATTTCACGAATACTCAAGCGTGCTCATCATACTGTGAAGGGTTTTGTGGCTGATTCAGAGCAGACGGGTTGGTGCAGATAAAGGCCGAATGAGGAAGGTTTCTGCCAGACAAATTCACCGGATTAGGAGAGCAGCTGCTAAAATGCCGTTACAAAGCAGCAAACAGGTATTTGAAGCTGCCTGTGCCTCTGGAGTCCCGCCAACCTCAAGGTGTAGGATCCTCCAGAGGCTTGCAGTCGTGCATAAACCTACTATTGGGGCACCCCTAACCAATGCTCACAAGCAGAAACGGTTGCAGGGGGCCCAGAAATACATGAAGACTCATTTTCAAACAGTCTTGTTTACTGATGAGTGCCGTGCAACCCTGGGTGGTGCCGATGGATGGAGTAGTGGATGGTTGGTGGATGGCCACCATGTCCTAACAAGGCTGCCACGTCAGCAAGGAGGTGGCGGAGTCATGTTTTGGGCCGGAATCGTGGGGAGAGAGCTGGAAGGCCCCTTTAGGGTCCCTGAAGGTGTGAAAATGACCTCAGCAAAGTATGTAGTTTGTGACTGAGCACATTCTATCATGGTACAAAAAGAAGAAGCGGGCCTACTGTAGAAAAGTCAACTTCATGCCTGACAATGCACCATCTCATGCTGCAAAGAATACCTCTGTGTCACTGGCTGCTATTGGCATAAAAGGAGAGAAACTCATGGTGAGGCCCCCATCCTCCCCTGACCTCCACCCTATTGAGAACCTTTGGTATGTATGTGACAAATAATTTCTTGAACTTGAACTTGAACTTGAACTTGGAGCATCCTCAAGAAAAAAGATCTATGAGGGTGGAGGCAGATGGCATCAAACCAGCAGCTCTCGGAGGCTGTTCTGACATCCTGCACAGAAATTCAAGCATAAACTCTCCAAAAACGCACAGGTTCAATGGAGGCAAGAACAGTGAAGGTGATATGAAAGAAGGCTCCTATGTCAACATGGAACTCGGCCTGTTAAGATGCTTTTGATTGAAATAGCTTTTGATTCCAGTAAATATGACTCCTAATGCTGGACATTCAACAAATGACCATTTTCTGTTCTTTACAACCTATAGAATGTTTTGAAACTCTGTTGGGCATAATAATTTGGAACGGTGCATTTGGAGTTTTTTATTTTGGAAAAAAATACTGTTATCATTGGGAGGATGGTTCAATAACATTCGAATTATACCCTAACGTTTGATGACTTGAAAATTATACTGACTGTCATTTGCATCGACTATTTAGGAAATAATAATATAATAATAATAATAATTAATAATAATATAATTTTGAACGCAATATAATAATAATTTGGAACGCGGTGTCGTTGAGTGCCAACCGATTTTATAATAGAAATTGGAAAATTAAAAGTCAGTTTATGTCCTTACTCTTCAGGGTTGTGTTCTCCATTAAGTAATCCTCACACGGAATATCAGATAAATACCAAACTACTTCCTAATCAAACAATAGATTTTAATTTATAATAAAATCATTTCATAATTTGGTTCAAGGTTGAGGTAAAAAATGGGAATCAAAGAAATTTAAACGCAAGAGATGTGAAGAGGTTGTTCTGGTGAAGAGGAAGTATTAACTATAAATTTAATTGGAGCGATTGCATTTCGATGCACACAGAGGACGCAGATAACTCACTCCAAACTGAATAATAAAAGTAAAGAACTCAACGTGCCCACACCAACATCACTTCGCAATGCGCCTACTGGAGCCCGAGCTTACCGGATCACGGTTCCCTCGATCACCGTTGCGTCAGCTTTCGATGGGTGTAGTCTCAACCTAATATTGTGGATCTCCACGTACGATTGGGACGGCGAGATGCAGTGATGAATATTCGGCTGGAGTCCTCCGGGCTCAGCGTGGGGTAGGTTGGTGGCTCGTTGTCGAGAGTCCTGTGCGCTCGTTCGAACGTAGGGTTGGGTTGCTCATCCAAAAATAGCTGGATTACTTTTACTATATGTACTTTAGTGTCATTTGGCGGCTTTTGAGATTTTCTTTTCCGCATCATTTGAAAGGGGTGAATGAGAGCTTCCAAACAAGGTGTCACTTGTGCAAATCAAGCAAATACTTTTAAAGCTATGACTTGTTAATGACAAGGGTGTGGCAAACTGTGATTCTGACATAATTACCTCCAAAGTTTTACCCACATCAGCTTCATTCAGCTCCCACAATGCAAATGGGGTTAGCGGACAAACAAAGCCTCATGGCTACTTAACAAACTGCTGAATGGGCCAATCACGAACAGCTCAACAACACAACTAATTTTGTTTTTAAAAAGGCTTTTATTTAACAGTAAGAATATACATGTTTTATAAAAGTGGCATTATTTTGGAGTTTAAAAGTACGGAGAATACAACAAAATGTAGAGTCTATCAATAATATGAGTCTCTGTCACCAAATCTGTCACCAACCTCAACGCACTTCATCACGTCATCGACCTCTTCCGTTGTAGCAACAGCGGGCGTATCGTTGGTCTCCTCCGGTTGTTCTTGAAAATATTCCGTTTCATCGTCACATTAAGTTTGAAATCCGCTGTTTGAAATGTTCTTCAAGTCCGGAGTAATATCAGGTTCAGCATCGCTGTCGTTCTCCGCGTCGCTGTGGGAGAACTGACTCTCATCACGGAAAATGAAGTCCAGTGCGCGCTGCTAACACTGACTTGGATCCATCACACTGGTCAGATTAAGGTCCAAAATATGATTCAGAGCTTCCGCCGCCCGCTTCGCGTAACCCATAACGATACGGAGAAGAACGTTTTCACAGACAAGTGAGACCGAAACAGCCCCGTGCTGCGCCTAAACCGTCTGTTTACGGAAGTGACGTAGGTGTGTGACGCGAAGGGTTTTTGTTCTTCGCGGTTTCACAACATTGGCTCCGTGTGTGTAGGAGTAGTACAATTTAAACGTTGAATTCTATCAAAACGGTTTCACATTGTGGCTTCACGTCACATGGAATATGGAGGAATGATCTTCACCTGGACGCTCGCTTTAAAGGAAACCATCGATCGGCGGCGTTCAGCGCTGTTCAGCGTCTCGGTAAGTGAACTGTGTTTCCCCGTGTCATCTAACGGGAATATTTAACTCTGTGGTTTAACATTTTTCTACTATTTATAAATCAAACTTGGTTTTGAACATTCGTTGAGCGATAAAAAAAACACAAAAGAACACGAATCAGGAAAAATCTAATTTTCCTTCAAGAAAGGTATTTTCAAATTATTTGGCTGCCCCTGGCTATTTTAGAAATGCGCAAGATGGCGGTGCCTTGGTGGGACACATATTGATAGCTAAGAAAAGGTATTATTAAAACAAGGGGTTTATCAGTAAGGCTTTATGGGAGATCCGGTGTGCTTACTGTTCCGCGCCTGTTGAGGTAGATGGCGGAAGGTTTAAAGTCTAATAGTTGTCTCTGGGGGTCTCGAAGGAGGCTGCGTAGCAACGCGCCAGGTAAAGTAAAAATAAATAAAGTGGTAGCAAGAGAGCCAGAGCCGGTGAAGAAGACTGCTGAGACAAATGGCATCTCAATGTTTATACTTCTTTCAAAGTGCGGAACCGGAAGTGACCTCCTTTGGCCGACATTGGTCAAGGAGTTGTCATGAGGCTTCTCATCGGTCCGTCGTGGAGGGAACTCGTTCCCTTTCCTACGTAGGAGATTTCAAGCTCTCTGCATTACATTTGTGTTGTCAAATAAATCTTGAAATAAACAAAGAGATCATGTTATACACAACATAATTGCGGGCTTGGAACAATACCGTTGTTGGCTGCTAGGGGCATCCAAGTTCTGCAAAATAAACATTTTAACGACATTTCATCTTCACACTTCTAATTTTGTCATTTCTTGTCCCTCAAAGTCGAGAATAGTATCGTTCATCACAGAATCACCTCCGGGAAATCATTAGGGTGGTTACACATTAATATAGACATTTAGTTCAGTTCAATCTGGTTGTTCTTAGGGAAACACAGAGTTCCAGAATGTGAGTCCAGTCAATCAGATGGCCATTTGCGGATACCTGCTGTTTCACAAAAGTGGGGTGTCCAGGAAACAAGACAAGAGTTGAGGGTTCAGATGAAATGAAGTGTGTCCTCTTTAAAGTCGACGGTCTCTCGTTACAGCAGTGGTGTTGTCACACTGGCCTCTTCCTCTCAGATGAGGCCACTGTTCTGTGATGACCTACTCTCCAATGACTGGATCTCCTGCTTGGGCCTTTTTCAAGGCCTTTTTCCTTGACAATAGTCCGCACAGGACGCATATCCCATTTCCCTTACGCACAGAGACAATGGGGGATAAGTATGGGAATTGGGATTTTCTAATCTATCCTCCATAGGTCCTCCTTCACCTCCTTGTGTAGTGGTTTGTGTGCCGAAGTGTAGGTGCGCCTTAGCAGAGTTGCGTCACCTCCATCACTTGGGCACCTTATTGTCATCCCTTAAATATGTGTCACTAGAAACTGAATTTATGTCATTTATATTTGAATTGGAATTGCTCAACTTGAATAATTGCATTAACAAACTGAATTCGAAAAACACATACTTTGAATTTGTATTTATTTTTTGCATTGCATTAAGCAGACGCTTTTATCCAAAGCGACTTACAATTATTCAAACACCGACGGACGCAGCCATCAGGAGCAATTATGGGTTAAATGTCTTGCTCAAGGACACTACAGCATGCTAGCAGGAGGAGCCTGGCATCTAAATGGCGTTGTTTGAAATAGAATTTATAAGTTTGGAACTGAATTCCAATAAAATTTAAATTGAATAAACTGAATTAAATGTAATTAATTTGGTTTGAAACTGTATTTGATCCTCACTGAAAATAAATTCAGTTATCAAAATTCAAATTCAGTTCTCGTAATTAAAATTCAGTTCTTGGAATAAAATTTCAGTTTACTGAGAGTCATTGAGCAAGTAAGAGGAAGTCAAGTAATCAAGTGCACATTCACACACGCGAGGGTACAAGACTGTGTACATAATTATTTTAAGCAGGGCTTAACAGTAATGGTTTCCCGGTTGCCCTCTGCAAACAGATTGAGTCAGCTGGCAACTATTTTGTGGCCTCTGGTTGCCCCCTTTGGCAACCACTTTGTAACATAAAAATAGGGACAGCGAACCACAAAAAGGCTCAACCAAAGATATATACATGTGTTGCACTGGTGATATTTTAATATTTATGTTACAGAACCAGAACAGTGTACGCATGTTGGTGCATTTACTCACGTGCACACCGGTGCGCTGTTTTTTTTTTTCACCATAAATGTGTTTGCATCCCTCTACAGTTAACTTAATGTAAACTAAAGACTAAACAATTTAAAAATAAAAATAAACAGGAAGGTCTTTAGTTTTAGGCCTTTTTCTAGTCAATTTGGTCAAATGTGTAAACATTTAATTGAATGCCAAATTTGTCAACGTATAGCTGTTACAACACAATAACCAGTTCTTATCTTTGTAGTCAGACAGCATTAATAATGAGAATAGCTCAGACCTAATCTGGTGGGGAGCTACTTTTAAATGGAAAGATGCAAATTAGAATTGACCATTGTTAACAATGAGGGGACAAACAGGACTGTTGAGATTCTTATTGTCCGTGTTGAGCATATACTGTACATGAGGGCGTCAGAAAGAGACGGAGACACAGGTTAATTGTGACCCACCATGTCCCAACCTGGCTGCATTTCGCAGCAATGTACTTTCGTGAAAAACATGGGAAATTCCTTTTTAATCAAAATTAGATCATAGCAGATTGATGTTGTTGAAGTTGTCAAGTTGTTTTCCATCCCTCGATGTATTTTCACAACTGACTTTGATTACCAAATATTAGACAAATATTAAATGTTGAG
Source organism: Zeus faber (assembly GCF_960531495.2). Taxonomy (NCBI): domain Eukaryota; kingdom Metazoa; phylum Chordata; class Actinopteri; order Zeiformes; family Zeidae; genus Zeus; species Zeus faber. Next base: position 22,047,808 of record NC_137209.1, on the reverse strand, counting down.
GCTACATGCTCAAGCAGCATGAGTTGAGAGGCTCACCAACAAGTTGTCGAACACGTCTACCGACGATCTTATGGTTCCAAACATGCGGAGAGATCATATCATCCTTCGACACTCCAAGTGACTGTCAGAAGGTGAAACCCTTTTTTTAAATTGAGGTCATAAAGTGTATCGAATCGTGAATGACGACACGCGTCTTCTTCGTGTGATAAAATAAATGTTGGGCTGACGCCGCCTCAGAGGACGTGAAGGGGAAGATCTAACCTCACTTCCCTCAGCCATTTGTTTAAAGAAGCAACAAAAAAATAACTCGCAGAAGCAAGAGATTTCAATTCTCAGTGAATATGTCTTCTCTGTGCTGTCGTGGACGAGGAACACGTGTCAATTGTATCGCGCAAATTGCTGAATATCGCCGCTCCCAGCAAACAGCAATACCCAGAATTCAAATGGCTGGGAGGGCCCCGCCTTTGAACTCTGAGGATTCCAGTCCCCTGGTGATAGGTTTTCATGCGTGAGGTCTAAAAAGTGCCACTTTCTTCAAACCATCATTGTTATGAAACAATAAACGCAGGAAATGGGATTGTTTAGAAGTTACGGAATAATAGAGGTAACATTACAGTGCTCAAGAGTGCGGCCATTTTTGGAGACTGCTTTTTTTTTTTTTTTTTTTAATCATCATTGTATTTCAATGGGAGTCGCAGAGAAAGTGTCTCCATTACGTACGGCACGCGTTTTGTTTCATGAGGAGACGTAAAATGAAATACATTGAGAATAAAAAACGCTGTTGTGGCCGCCGATCGTGGGCACCCCATCGCTGGTCATCTGTATCGTTGGGCAGGTGCGCAAAATGCACCCCAGTGGCTCCCCCTCCGCGCCCCCGCCCGTCGGTATGGCAACCTCGGCGGGGTCCTATCTCCCCTCGAGGAAGAGCTGGCCCTGCCTGCATCTGCTCAGCCGGCGGATTAAAAGAAAATGGAGTGCACAGGGCAACGGGGCTGTGTGTGTGTGTGAGAAATGGAGAGCTGAGGCTCTCATCACGGTTGTTAATGACAGTAATGTACTGACACCTTCCCTTATGTTTACATTAGTTAATTTATTATTTGGTGTCTATTTGAAAAAAAACAAAAAAAAACAAAACACTTTTTAACTCAATGTTTTTTTTCTGTTAAAGCACTAATCAAAATCATGACTTTTTACTTTACAATATAACAGCACATTGTTATTTCTGTAAATTGTCTATTTATTACCAAAGCCTTTATCAGTGTTATAGTCACCACAAAAACAAGCTGTGTGGCTCATGGTGCGTGCACGACCAGAGAGCACCAGCGTATTTGCCCGTTGCCGTGGAGATGCCGTGGTATTTTCCTGAAAGACAGGGGGCGCTGTGCGCAAAAACCAGGAGGAAACTGAAAGAACTGATGTAAACATTACAATGGAGTCCTGAGGGGAGGATCTGAATTGCTAGAAAAGAGCGGTAAAATGAAGATATGAAGTGTTAAATGTATGTATATTTATTGTCGTCAGTGCAGGGTTTAGTCGTGATATTGTGAAAATTGTCGGTGTAAACATTAGGAAGAAGTCCCGGGGTATTAAAACAGTCCAAATCTTTGGACAGAGACGGCGCTATCTCCTCCCATGAATCCAGCGCCAGCTGGTTATTCTTTGTTGTCACGCGTGGATGGATCGTACAGATTGTGCCTCTTCGCTCAACCTTCCTTCAGACCCGTCCATCTTGAATAACCTGAAGTGCACGGAACAGAGTTTCAAAAATTGGGAGGTGCAGTTAAAATGGGAACAAAATTTGAATGTGTTGCGTTGCGTGTTGATTTCAGTGGTGCCCCTAAATTTTCAGTCGGGAGCACCAGCGCTACTAGTGGAAAAAGTTAGTCTGGAGCCCTGTATCATAGCATAGTGAGCACAAACTTAGAATGATTAAAAAAAATACTTCAAATTAAAGGATTAACTTGATTTATGCTTTTTCCAATATTTTTTTTATAAATTAAGGATTCAAATATTATTTCAGAAAAACACATTCAACATGATCTCATTTAAGGAGTACAGCACTATCCAAATGTAACCATGTAAAGCACTCGTTTTGTTTCTAAATTCTAATTCTTCTAATTTAAAAAAACCTTTTAGGGTGATTCTTCAGAACTCCCGTTTTTAAAACCGTAATCTTTAAGTCAGAGCTTCCGAAAGAATTTATGATTCTACACTTTTATATGTAAAATATATATATATATATAAATGACAAATTTTGAAATGTAAAGTATGCGGTGGGTCACAATTGTGATCAGGCCAAGTGTGACCAGAGGAGTCAGAGTTATCACAGCTCTTGTCTTGACTTGTGTTTCTTCTCCTCTGAAGATTCAAATTCTCTAAAGTATCGGATAAAACACCAACTCCAATTTTTCTTTTAACGTTATTTCATGTCACATTTTCATTATTAGGCCGACGTATAACTGCGGCATCTGAATTACTCAAACTATAAGGTGACTAAAAATGCCAACCCTATTTTCAGTTTCGGCAACCAAAAGCCGATGCCTGGTTTCCAGCCTGGCAAACACTTTTGAAAGTGAGTGTTGAGCCCCGATAAGAGCGAAGGAACCACTCATCCCATAAACCATTGTGAATGACAGTATAGTTGAAATCATGGTTGCTCTATGGTAAACGTGAGGTAAAGGATTGTAGAGTTCTGTGGTAACATTACCTCACAGTGACAGGGAGGTAAAACGACGCTAAACCGCCGGCAACTCAACGTTCCCATGGTGACGGCGAGCTCCACCAATGGGTAGTGTAGTACTTGTCCATCCATGACATCAGCAATGAAACGTGTTTCTCCTTAAAACAAGGGTTGATATGGTACAGACTTGTGGCTTCTACAGGGGCATGAACAGTCCTCTCACAATCTGGTCGATGGCGGTCAGTCTACCCGGTGATCTGATGGTCACCACATTATGGGTGGTGATCAAAACCTCCATTCAGATTATATGAATGGGATTCTAACTCCCGGAAACTCACTGTTTAGCTCCACGCTTCATCCGGTGCGCTCACTTTCAACTTTATTGGAATTCAGTTCCAAACAAGTATATTCCATTCTAAAACGATGCCGTTGAGATTCAGGTTTTCAATGCAGTTATTGAGGTTAAACGATGCAAATTCAAATGATGTGATTCAAATTCGGTTTCTCGTGACACATTTCTGCCCCCGCATCTGCCTCACTATTTCCTGCTGGTCTGGAGTCAGGTGATCCAGCGACACCGGCTGGTCCTGCGAGTCATGTTTTTGTGCATCTGGAGGTGTTTTTTTTTTTTTTTTTTTTTTTTCCCCTTGCTTTGCTCCACAATGTTCTTGGCCAGTGCGGCCGGGTTTTTGCACTCGCCGCGCTTAAAATGACTTAGTAAAGAGCCTTGACCCACTGTCGTTATCCTAGCACTGCACTCGGCGTGAGAGTGACGTCACGGTTGCTGTCGTTGGTGACAGGGGTAGCAACCCTGCACCAGTTTCCCTTCAGCAGGCATGCAAGCATTTTGGGCAGCGCTCAAAAACCCTCCCACCGCCGTGGAAGCTCCTCGGGCTCGAAGCAGGACTTCCTGTTTTGTGATAAGAGGACTTTGCTCAGAGGAATCTGGATCAACACCTCTGACCTTTTGCAGTCAGTAGGGAAGTCTTATTTTACCACAGTCAGTACAATGTCTGAATGCGACTCGGTGACATTCATCCCCAGACGCTCAATGTGATGGAGTGTGATGGTGGTTCTAATCCAGGCTCATTGGAGATTACCACCGGCACAAGTAGTTCCGACTGTGGCATTTCATCCCAGTTTGAACTTCAGTTCAACCCGGCCCGCAAAGGGTACGGGCTCTTTGGTGTGCCGCGCGGGCAGCCAGGGTCTCGTACTTGTCGAGGAGCTCACGCGTGCTGTGCGACCGGAGACCGTCTGTGGAAAACAGGACTCCGGGCCTCCGGCTGCGGTCGATACCGGCGAGCCGGTTTCACACCGCGCCCGTGTCGCCGCTCCTTCCAGGAAACAGTCCGCCTACCTATTCCCGACCGGCGGAGGTGGCTCCCGTGGTCTGCTCAGCCTCCGCCCCCCCCCCCCCCGCCCCCCGACTCTGCCGGCACACTTTGTCATCTGGTTGAACGCGGCTCGGAGCTAATGGTTCTGACCATCTGCGGTGTCACCTTCACAGCGTCAGGTTTCCTCGTCCGCCTGCTTTGTCCTCTACGGCCCCTCGAGGAGCGTCCCTGACTGTCCGCATGAAACGGTGTTCGCGCCGCTCGCCGGGTTTCCGCTCCTGACACGCTCTGCACCCACCCCCAACCCCCAAGCACTCAATCCACCTCGGGCAGGTGGGCCTTTGGGTTGTCGGTCGACCTTTTACCTTACTTTAGCCATTTCTTCTCTCGGCAACCGGTCTGTAACACAAAGCTCCAATTATTTTGAACTGATTGCTGCAGATGCTTTACGGCTCTTGGGCTTCACAACTTTAGCCGACGGCCCCCTAGCCCCCGACTGTCCGGCGCCGCACCACGCTCGCCGCTCTGCCTTTTAGCCCGTAGTTCCTCAGCTCAACAGTCCAGTACTAACTGACCTCCAGAATTTCTTCTGAAGAGCTCTGGACTGTACGCTTCATCTGTTCACCCTACTCCCCTTGAAGCAAGTAACAGCCTCTCCTTTCACTAAATTGCTCTAAAGAGGAGCTTTTGAGGGGGCCCAAAACTAAGGCAGAGGCCACTCTGAATCTCAGTCGTGGTCCAGATCACTCAGGTCTGGACCGACTGACTTCACCGCAGCTTCAGCGATTTCAGTCTCTTTGTGGCCCGGAGTCCTCCGTCAATCTGCTGCATCGGGGTCGTGGGGGGGGGGGCGAGCTTTTCTCCTTTCCCCCCTATCTCTACCACTGATCCCGAAATTCAAGATTCAAGATTCAAGATTTTTTATTTGTCACATACATATACATACTTCCATACATATATGCAGTGAAATGTAATGCAACGCACCCGGTGATAGCACACGATATGTCCTAGGAAAAAATAAAAAATAAAATAAAATAAAAAGTAGAAAATTCCTTTCTAATAGACCGACTAACTGACTCCTAAAACGTAATACAGTAAGTGGAATACTTATAGAATAAGATAAAAATATAAAGAATAAACTACAATAAAAATAAATTGAAATGAAATGGAATAGATAGAAGGAATATGGCTATGTATATACAGATATGTGCATTTAAAGTGGCATGTGAATTAAAGTGGCATGTGAATGTGAATAGAGGGAGTAGTGTTTGGGATAATACAGCACAGTATACAACAGTACGGCGCAGCAATACGGCATCACGAACAACCCTGAACAGTGACACAGTATGCGATACAGTATGCTACATACAGTACAGTAGGTAGTGGAGCCTAGTGCATGGCTCAGTTAGGACCCCTGGTGAGGTCAGCGTTGACAGTTCTAATGGCGTGCGGGAAAAAACTCCGTCTCAGTCTCTCTGTTCTCGCTGCGTGACTGTGGAGGCGCTTGCCTGACCGCAGCAGCTGAAACAGTCCGTTGTTGGGGTGATGAGGATCCTTCATGATCCTACGGGCTCTGCTACTACACCTCCTGGTGTATAACTCCTGCAGGGAGGGGAGGGTAGTTCCAGTGGTACGTTCAGCTGAACGCACCACCCTCTGCAGGGCCTGTCCTGGGCAGTACAGTTCCCAAACCAGGCAGTGATGTTGCCTGTCAGGATGCTCTCCACTGCTCCAGAGTAGAAGGACTTGAGGATCCTCACCGAGACCCGGTCTCCTTATTTTCACTCCTGGGAGTCTATTCACAGCTGTAGGCGACATATTTTGCAGGGGAGAAGCTGGTGTTGGAGATGCGGCTGTTTACCCTCTCACTGAGCCGTCTAACTTTCACCCTGCAGAGCTTGACCGGTCAGCTGGTGGCGGAGATTGCACCGCAACGTCCTCCCCTCCGTCACACACATGGCACATGGATTCGGTAATCGCCCCGGTGAACCTCTTTCGGCTCGTCCGCTTGCGGGAGCCGTCGTCCGCCGACGGCTCCCGATCCGCCGTCGTCATCCGGAGCCTCAGCCCCGATGCTGTGCAGTCCCGCTGTCGAATGGGAGGAAGCCCCTGTTCTGCCCTCGCAGTCGGACTTGCGGCCGCGCTCTCGCCGGGCACGGCGTTAAGCGTCCCAGCGGCGCCGCATCTTTGTTGATACAAAGGGACGTGCGTGGCTGCTCACTGTACACTCTTGTGGCCTTATGAATGGCACGATAAAGAATTGACCTCCTCAGTCGTAAACCACTTAAACGTCCAACTCGCACCCATGAAACGCACCCGCGGTGGCAGTATTCTGTGCGTTCACACAACACAGGCTACAGGTGCAACTTCTGTGACTATGTTGAGCACGGTGCGCAATCTCAGCTGTGATTGACCTTCTGCTCTGCTATAAATCCCACATTTTCATGACGGAAAGCCCCATTGGCTTTGCCGCCACCTTTACGTTTGCTTGCATGACTTGAGCTCACCCGAAAATACGAAAAAAAAAACAAACAGAAATAAATTCATGTCAGCCTAACCTGGCTGCTTAGTTTCACGTCACCGTACCCCCCCCCCCCCAAAAAAAACCCAAAACAAAACAAAACCTTAGCCACCGAGCGTGAAAGGTAATAAAAAAAGCAAAATGTTGGCTGACGTGTGTATGGGCCTCATGGTGCCGTGACTTTGAAGGGGGTGTTTTTCTTTTGTTTGTTTTGTTTTTTCCTGGATGCGTGAGGAACAGGGGGCGAAGCGAGGACGCCTGTTTTCTTTTTTTTTTTTTTTTTTTTTTTTTTATCAGCGTTTCTCGCTCAAAAAAAAAAAAAAAAAAGTGCTGAAATGGGCCGTATTGATTGGCAGCGAGGGGAGTCAAAACAATCAGCATGAATTAAACTCTTCAAGGTCTTAGGCAAAGGGGATTAACACAATTATCCGGCCCGCACGCCGGCTATTCATCGTCCGTGTTGCCGCAAACAAAAGCTTGGAGAGGCGGCGAGCCCCGTTGAGGTGGGGCTGAGGGGGCACGTGGTGAGGGGAGCGCCTCTTGATGGGAACCTACTGTAAGGACCATGTAAACGCAGTAGATAAGTGTTTTCTTGGCTTGACAGTATTGATCATGAATGGGCCTGGCGCTCTCAACTTTCCAGGGTGAATCCTATTTTCCTGCTGGGTTTTGATCGCCAGATGTTAACACGCTGCGCAATTACAGGCTGTGTAGACTTTCTTTCTTTCTCTTTTATTTTTTTATTTTTTGTTTTGTTTGTTGTGATGAGGCTGGGGGGATGGGAGGAGACGCGCCTCCAGTTGAATGTGAAGCTGTTTTTTTTTTTTTGTTTTTTTGTTTTTTTTACGAAACGCGTGTAAGTGGATGCAAGCCGCAATTAAAAAGTGAAACAAAGCCTTTGTTCCGAACCGTCGGCAATGAAACCTGAAATTATCATCAGTGCCAACGAGTTTGTTTGGTTGCGGAAACGCTTCCAGAATCAAATGGGTTTGCTTCTGCCTTTTGGTGAATTGGCCCTCCCCTCTCGCCGCCTCGTTCTCTCCCCTCACCCACGGACTTGACTCCTCGGCTAATGAATTTGCAAATTTTATTCTCAATAAAGTGCTTACAAAAAGATAATTGTGACTTTATTAACAGTTTCTTGGGCAGCAGATGGTGTTCCGCAGGCCTGCCACGTTGAATTAGTGATGACGCTGTCATTTTATGAGTTCTCTACTGTGGCAACCCCATAAAACTCCTCATTAAGGCCGCAAATTAATACTATTTCTTCTCTGCGTTTATATCCGGGAAATTCTCACTGAATTACGGGAAACGCAAAGACATAGGTAGGTCCCGCGTTAATGTGCACCTTTCTCTTCCTTTATGGTGTTTTCATTTGTGTAAGGGGATCCCTGTCATTACCAGCATTTGTTCTATATTAAGAGCAATTAAATGCCTATTAAAGATGCCAAAGCATTTGTTGCCTTGTTTATGCTCGGCGTTTACAAGACGCGCCGCTCCTCGCAGCCAAATCTCAGTAAACTCATCGACTTAATCCCGCCGATGTTTTATTAAAAACAAATTATGTCCAACTTCGCCGCTGGTAATCCAGCGCATCAAGTATTGGTAACCGCCTGAAGGAGAAGCGCTCGCATTTTAATTAAGAGCCCAAGTAACGAGGCAGCAAAGTGTGTGGATTAGTGTGTTTACTCGGGAAGAGGAGCGAGGGAGAGAAGGGGGGGGGGGGATCACCCTGATTTCCTTCCTCAGTCGGATTTTGGATCGGCTCCAAGATCACAGTGACTTGTCATATTTCAGCAATCGAGGCCCCGAGGCCCCGAGGCCCCGAGGCCCGGAGGCCGGCTGGCGGAGCTGCAGCGAGGCCGGCGAGGCCAGTGAGGTGTCAAGGTCTCTCCGAGGTGCGCAAGGCCACAAAGACAGGAAGCTGCACAGTCCACTCACTTAGAGCAAGTTAATTACCAACCTACGAGAATATCCATCCATCCATCCATCCATCCACCTATCCATCCATCCATCCATCCACCTATCCATCCATCCATCCATCCATCCATCCACCTATCCATCCATCCATCCACCTATCCATCCATCCATCCATCCATCCATCCATCCATCCATCCACCTATCCATCCATCCATCCATCCAGCCATCCATCCACCTATCCATCCATCCATCCACCTATCCATCCACCTATTCATCCATCCACCTATCCACCTATCCATCCATCCATCCACCTATCCATCCATCCATCCATCCACCTATCCATCCATCCATCCATCCACCTATCCATCCATCCATCCATCCACCTATCCATCCATCCATCCACCTATCCATCCATCCATCCATCCACCTATCCATCCATCCATCCATCCATCCATCCACCTATCCATCCATCCATCCATCCATCCACCTATCCATCCATCCATCCATCCACCTATCCATCCATCCATCCATCCATCCATCCACCCATCCACCCATCCATCCATCCATCCACCCATCCACCCATCCCCCCCGCCGTTCCCAGATTTTCGTGGGAAGTCGACCGCATCCCCGAGAAGTCACGGCCGTCGTTTGATCAAAGGGGGGCGCGGCTCCCAACGCCCACTGATTGCTGCCGGTGCTTGATCCGGATCGATGCCGGGGTTAATGTCGGAACCCCCCCCCCCCCCCCCCCCCCCCCGTCCGTCTCTCCGGACGGACGCTCAGGCGGGAACAGGAAGTCACGTCCGGTTCACGGGGGGAATTCGTACACCGCGCGGTGGGGTTTGGGCGGAGCGCCGACCCGGAGGGCGCAGCCTCGGCGGCGGGGCCCGAGTTGTTATGTCAGCCGCCCCATGTGGTTATGAGAGTTCATTGAAGGATACTTTGTTCTTGGGTTGTTGTTGTTGTTGTTGTTTTGTTGTCGAAGGAAAGACGTGACCTCACCAATCAATCCTATTTACTCGGAACGCCACAATTTGTTTAGCCAGCTGTGGGATATTTGATACCACTATATGGGCTTTCATTTGCAAATTATGATGCAAAGGCATTCTAACAGAAATTTTATTGCTTGTCTTCACTTTTCTAATAGCCGGCACAAAGCCAGATTTGGAGTCCGTATAAACGCTTCCTATTACCGTTAAAAATCTGTCGTCAGCCCAAGAATGCCAAACCAGCAAAGCTCGCTCCTTTATCAGCTTGCAACCAGAGTTCTGTGAGTGCTTATAAATCGAGGGAATATTGTTCATTGTGAGTTCCCAGGCTCTGCAAACAAGAATAACAAGGAAAAAAGCCCATAATTACACAATTTACTGCAGTTTCGGAACTTCACACCAACTTTCTCACTCGCCTATTAATGGGAAATATGGTAATTAGTTTTTCATATTTCCACAAATCAGAGGTTGGCATAACTTATTCATGACAGCCATTTTCTTTAGATGCAAGGAAGGTTTCATGAAGCTGTTTGGGCAACCCCCCCCCCCCCCCCATACCTTCCATTACGGCACCAAATGAATATGAATCGACGGCGTCGGTGCGTAGCTCCATCAGTGTGGGAGCCGAGTCGAAAGAAAAAGAAACTGTAAAAGTGTCGCGGCTGCCCCTGCGGGTGAGGGGGTGTGCCGCCCGCTCTGCAGACGTGCTCACAAAAGTCAAACTCACGTTCAAAAAGATGTTTTTGGCGAAGGTTCAGCCGCGCCGCCCTTATTAATCCACAGTGATTATTTGGCAGCGGGCGATGGGTGAGGCCTCCACGCTGCGCGAGGTGGGGTGAGAGAGGGGCTCCCAAAGCTTTGCGCTTAGCGCAACCTGCCTCCACCCAAGACACCATTTGGCAGACGCGCGACGCGTGATCGCACGTCGTCCGGGGGCCTGACGACCCCTCCCTGCGGCTCGCTGGCGACCACCCGCGGGGGTCTCGCCCCCGCACACACACAGATATCCCTTCCTGTTTGTGTTTATGCGTGAGCGCTCCCAGTGAAGTGTCTTATGTTACCAACAGACAGTTGTTCGTTGTCTCGGCTCCCAGATCCAGTTCTTGGGGATTATTCTCCACTTTTTATTCTTCAATTAAAAGGTTATTAGAGGTTATTATTCCCTTCACCGGAGGTGATGTGGCCTCGGTTTGAACCTCCTCCAGAGCCAGAGGCTGCCTGAGTGACCCCAAGAGAGAGCAGGAGGGAGGGAGGGAGGGAGACTCTGTTTAGCTTCCTCCGTGCGAAAATGACTTTTTCATGAAGTATGAAAAACAACCCGGGCAGGCGTTCCGTAAATTGGAGTTTAAAAAAAAAACAAAAAAAAAAAAAACAGCAGCTCGGTTAGCGCCGCGGAACGAGACGCCGCCGGCATCACCGCCGGCAAAAGGAATGCGACGGGGGGGCTTCTTCTTCATCTTCTTCTTCATCATCCCCTTACTCCCCCTCTAATGAAGAGGCAGGCGGAGCGGGGTGCGGGCGACGTAGCGCCGCCAACAATGTCCCGTGGCCGTTGCTAAGGCCGGGTTGTCATCCACCGCTGTGATCATTACTTACCCCACAGACGCCCAATGTCACGCACAATATCCCCAGGTTTGCCCTTCATAGGGTGTTGTGCATCCTCTGCCGGCTGCAGCTCACTTAATGATAACAGGCAGCAATTACACGCACGCACACACACACACACATGCACACGTGCACACACACACACACCCACTCTTCCCTGTACACACACCCGTGGTACTACAAGCAAACAAATGCATTCCCCCACCCCCCAGCATGTGTTCTCCCTCGGCCTTTGTGCTTGGTAGGGGAGATGAATGCTCCCGTGATGGAGTAAAAGCCCACTCCCGACGCCTTTCCAACGCTCCGCCGCTTCCGTCGCAATTAATATTTACTACCAAGTCGGCCGGAATTCATTCGCTCCCCGCGTATCCGACGGTCCGATGGAGGAGGGGGGAAAAAAGGAAGGAAAAAAAAAAAAACGCGGCGGCGTTTTAATGCCTCGCCCCTGCCGACGCCGTTGTTTTGGGACTGTTTACATGGAAATCACCCAATAAATCTGTCGACGGTGTTCGGCGACGCGCCTTTCAGTGGCTGTTGGGGAGCGGGCGACGCAACTACTGTACAACTAAAGAAAATGGCTACCCAGAAGTGACAAAAAAAAAACGGAAAAAAAACCACCCACCCGCAGCCCCATATGATCCAGTGCGTAAGGGATGGGATTAGGGGAGGCCGGGATATATTTCACCTTCCCGTGCGAGCCGGCGCCGCGCTGCAGGGACGCGCCGGGCGGCTCGTGTTATTGCTCTTCCAACTGGAAATGTAGGCATTATGCAAAGCCATCGTCGGGAGCCGCGGCGAGATTTCACGGGGCTGTGTGCGCAAGATGTGGCTCTATGGATATCTGGGGACGTGGCTGAGCGGGCGTGCTGCGGGGAGTCACGCTCGCAGAGATCATCATTATAGCTGTGTCTAAACTGCGCTCCCTCTGTGACAGCGCCATTAGCAGGCTGTCGCCCGTCTGACCACCCATGCTAATACAGCGGCTGGAGCTACCTTCATTCACTGACATTTCCAACAGATATATATATATATATATATATATATATATATATATACTGGCTTAAAGAGAGAACTACTTGAAAACAGCACCGACATACCCAAACTATACAGTATTATGTGCTGGGCCGCGTAATTAGCCTGTATTTATTCTTAGTGGCGGGGTCCGCCTTTCCCATCGAGGATCGACTCGGATGGAAATAAAGTCCGACCATCTCAAGTGACCGATCAAAGCAGAATGGGAAACCCCGGAAGTTGAAAATAAATTTCAAAGATCCCAAAACAAAACCTTGCCGTTTTGAATGGAGCCCCGGGACTCCGCCGCCGTCAACGCGGACGATGTGACGGATTCCCACTTTAATGCCTCGCGATGAGTGATGAGTGATGCGGTCACAATGTGATAATAATTACTTGACAGTCCTTTATTTATTTATTTATTTTCCCGGAGGACCCGCGATGCCCTCTCTCTCGTTTTATTATTATTATTATTATTTTATTTTTTTTACGACTCTTCGTCATCGCCATACACGACACCGAGTCGGAGCGGGAAACGAACCCGGCGGCGCAAAGTCACATTGGCGAATTGATCGGCCGTTTTAAAAGGACAGCGGCTTTTTACAAGGTCCGGCCTCCCCTCGCTCCAGTGCAAACGGGGCGCCGCTGTATTAAGTGGTGAGACCGCCGCGTTCATAGATTAGCCTTGACCGCGACGGCTAATCGTCGGAATTTGGCAGCAAACACCTTGAGAGAGGGAGGGAGGGAGAGAGGGAGGGAGAGAGAGAGAGAGAGGCTTTATTTCACACATAACGCTGATATCTCCTGATTCCAGCGGCACAAGCGCATAACGACGAAAATTCAATGAAAAAAGCGATGAATAAATGAAGGCATATGAGTAATGATGATGCCATTAAAAATAAAAGAATAAAAGTGAAATATTGAAAACGTGATGAACCACACCACACCAAGGCATCGACCACACTGTAAACCCTGCACCTCCCTCATCATCACCGCAGCTTGTCCAGGCAACACGGGCCGCGCCCGGGCTCCTCCACAGCAGCCTCTTCATTGACACGGTTCCGTGTTCTGCTTTTCCTGCTTTTGGAAGTTGCACGTTGGGCTTCCCCCACCACAACATGTGAAAGTCTCCATTTAATCGGGTGGAGCTCATGGTGCCCGGCACCAAACACAGAGTCTTAGTGGAACGTTGTGAAATAAGAGGAAGTTAAAAGTAGAAAAAGTGGAATACGTGGAATACGTGGGTCACGTCTCCGTCGTGTTCAGAAACATGAAGAACTGTGTCTGCAGGTCGATCGTTGGGCGGACACTAATGAAAGCAACTGCAAGGTGTTGAGATGCTCTGTTGAGGGCCAAACTGTGTGTGCCACGCCCCCAGAGAGTGAGAAAGAGAGAAGGAGGGAGGGGAGGGAGGGAGAGAAGAAGAGAGAACTAAATCGAGAATGTTAAATATTGAATCGGTTGCCTGAAGGCTAATGAACTTAACAATGCAAGTAAACAGCCTCCCTCCCTCCCTCCCTCTCTCTCTCTCTCCCTCCCCCCTCTATCTCTCTACCTCCATTCCCTCTCTTTCTCGCTCTCTTCCTCTTCCTCCCTCCCTCTCTCACTTCCTCTGAGGCATGTGCATGCACCCATGCATGGGGGGTGGGGGTGGGTGGGTGGATGGATGAGGGGAGGGGGTTTACGAGTGGGGGTGATGGGGTTTGGGGGCTCATCCAAGGTCAGCCTGACAGCACCTCCATCCTCCCCTCCACCACCACCACCACCACCACCACCATCACCAGCCTCTCCTGCTTCCTCCTCCACCTCCCTCCCCCTCTCCCCCCTATCTCCCGCACGCTGCGTCAGCGCCATACCATCATAGAGCGTAATCCTCTTCCTCGCCCTCTACCTCCGCCCCACCAGAGGCTGGAAAAAACAGAAAAGGAGAAGCGCTGGGGGGGCTTAATTCCAAATTGCGGGATAAATTATATTTTATCCACCACGCTTTGGCAGATTCTTTAAACGCGGTCACGTGAGGTGGTTGTGGCTTTATTTTTGTGTCCGAAATCAATTATCATTGAAATAAAGCCGATATGAGGAGGCATGTCAAGTATTAATAATCTCTGACAGACGCTCAATTGGAAACGTCACAGTCAACAGTTTTTTTAAAGGTACTTCATTTTGGGAGTTAAAAAATGTACTCTAGGGTTATAGATCTCGTATAAGTCTGAGATCCAAAGTCCAAGTACGTTGTCGAAGTCTTATATATGACGTCTTAAAATGCCTAAAAGTCTTAAATATGACGTCTTAAATGCCTAAAAGTCTTTAATGACGTCTTAAAATGCCTAAAAGTATAAAATATGACGTCTTAAAATGCCTAAAAGTATAAAATATGACGTCTTAAAATGCCTAAACAAAATATACACTTCATAGACAAAATATGAAGTCCAAAAATGTCCATAATATGAAGTCCTAGTCACTGCGTTTACATGCACTTTAATAAGCCGATCATAATCCGGTTGAGGCGATCGTCGATTATCGATCACACTGGATTAACTTCTTCCAGTTGCACTCGAGGTCGACGTGAAGACGAGCCGATGACCACACCTGGATTCCTCTTCCATCGTTCCTGCATCGCACCTGAACCCGCCACAAACTGCGCATGCGCCGCATATTGGGCCCGGAGACAATGGTTTGCTCAGATAAACAACGGTCACCATGGCCACCGCCGGTAACCACGCCGGCGCCGATCTTTCAGATTTTGGACGGTGGCGATGACGATCCCGTCGATCACCCGACGACGCCACTCGACTTGCAAACGCTGCTTTTTCGGTCGTGGCGTTATTCCAAACGCACCTGAATCGCGTCATTACCTGAAAGTGCGGAGCTCAATCTGTGTATTGAGTGAATGTAAACGCACTGCGGTAAAATGAGGACGAGGCTTTATTTACGCTTGTCGCCCATATAACAAATGAACAACTCCTGTCAGAGATCGAACAAGCTAGGACGTACATACAGTGCCTGAATCACCAAAATGCATATTTTTGTGACAAAGTGCCTGTCTCACAATGTTTTGTTTTATATTTTATTTATATGTAGTTTTCATTTATTTATACATTCTGTGTTCTCTGCTCTGGTCCGATTTAGCTTGGAAATCGAATTGCTCAATGTGAATCTTTTTTTCCAACATGTCGATTTGGGTTTCATTTACTCTGGTTTTTTCGGGTTCCTGGTGGCGATTCTGACCACACACACACACACACACACACACACACACACACACACACACACACACACGCACACACACACACACACACACACGGATACACTCCTGCAACAGATCCACGTTTAAGCCTCTGGAAGCTCGGAGAAGGAGCTTATCCCCATTACACATTCTTCCTGGGGCAGCGCTGGACAGCTGGCACATATACTGTACACACACACACACACACACACAAATCTACACACACACGCAGGATGAACCGGCGGACGCTAAAATCATTTTCTACAAATGCATGCGTGTGCAAACATGTTATTCACACACGTGCACCAGCACACACACACACACACACACACACACACGGCAGGTTACCACAGGGTGAGCGGGTCCAGTTGGTGGTTGCTTGGCTCGGTAGCGGCCCAGAGGTGCCGGGTTGGACCCTGGTTGGCTTTTTTTTCGGGGGGGAGGGGGGGCAGATGTGCATCTCGGGGGCCGCGGCATAAATCCTGTTCGACTGCAGCGCCCATGAAAAGAGAGAAGCTTAACAAATCAATTTCACCCCCATTAATCTGCTTTTCCCCTCCCTTTGTCGTCCCCCATCTCGTCTTTATCTGCGTCTGTAAACTGTGACTTAAACTGACGGATTAAATGCATTCCTTACTTCACTGTGCTTTTTATTTGTCCGTCCGACGCCTCAATAAACTATCGGACGCGGCGATTTCACTCCGACCCGGTGACGCCGGCCAGCGAGGTAAACACGGTGCTATCCCTATTGTGCCCCCACCCGCCCCCACCCGCCCCCACCCACGAGCCTTTTTAGCATCATTTGCCACCATTGGTGGCAGCCATCTTGGCAGGTTGGTTCCCAAATCCCCTCCCCAGAGCGTTCCCTTTTCTCAAACATCAGCCTGGGGTTTGGTTTCGCTAACAAAGCCGTTTTCACAGTTTGTTGTGGCTCACATGAATATGCATGCTGCACGGCTTGGCACCGCGCAGGCTTATGAAAACACAGGATTATTAGTTCTGTTTTTATTTATTTCTATTTATTTATTTATTTATTTATTTATTTATTTCTCAATCTTGTCATGGCTTTTTTTGGAGCGTCGGTTTGGCGATGCGTAAAAGCGACGAGAAAAGAGTGTGTTGAATCACATTTATTCTGAATAAATGTGTACTCCGAGCGTTTACTCAAGTTAAAGTACAAATATGCACACGAGGGAATGACTCCAGTGAAAGTGAAAAGTAATGTGCGTCTTGCTTTGGATAAATATACATATAAATCCTGATTTACATCATGTACATGGTGAGAAATCCATATTTTCATGATAATAATCATAAATAATAATTATAAAATATGTACTGTATTAATATAAACCCAGGTAAAAAAAAAATTGTTCCAGATGTAGTAGAGTATAGTATACAAGTATAGTCTAACACGTCTAGATATTTGCATTTAAACGTTGTGCAGTCAAAGTCTTGTGGAACTGATTATACTTGGCAGATGAATTGTAAAATGTACTGCGGCACTTGTACTTGTACTCTGTTGCTTTCCACCGCTGTTGCGTATCAGGGTTAAAAATAGTTCCCGGGAGAGCAGCGCCACCTCCCTGGCCCCACGCTCCCTGAAGCCTTCATCGCTCAAACAGAGTTGTCCATCAAAGCCCTGGAGCTCAAAGCCTTTCCGGTGGGCGGCGTGCGTCCTCAGTTGGTCGACTTGCTGCTTTTACCGTGATCAAAGGGGCGAACGCACTGTTGGAATCATTCTCATTCTCATCCCCAAATCTCATGCACCTCGAGGTATGAACACCTTCCAATATTTGGGAGTATTTATATCTGTTATATCTGTAAACACACTGAAATCTGGAAAAAAATAAAATAAAAAATAAAATACAAATAAAATACCCCTCACCGAAGGGATATTTGACAGACAGTGGCTGTGGAGTGACAGGGCGGGGCTGCGGCGCGGTAGGAACTTTGAGGTATTTTTAACTTGACAGACGTGTTGCCGTCAAGGGAAAGCAAGTTTTGCATGAGCAGCTTTAATCACCAAATAAGCATTTTTGTTTTGAGGACATTTCATGGGGTATGCATTTAGGATATGGAGGCAGAGGTCCTTCCACTTCTTCTCCTCATCTTTTCCGGGTTGCCATTTTTGCTCTTTTTCCAGTTTGGCTGCTTAACCTGTGAGTATGTGTTATGACATCAAATAAAATGTGATATGAAAGAAGCCTAGTTGTTGACCGTGAAAGTGAATGCTGTAGAAAATATCAATCCCATACATTTTAAGTCCAATAACCGGGCCGTGTTCAGGTGGTTTGGACGGGTTGGGTGTCGGGGAAATCTTCTGTGGTCTGGCAACCCTGCATCTGTTTTAGAGCCCGAGCGATGCCAGATGTTTGGGTCCGTTGCCAATGCCGATTTTGGAGAGTCCTAGCCCACAGATGACAGAGGTTTTGATTGATATTTTGTAAACAAGTGCAAAACTTGAACTGAAAAGCGTATATTTTATTAAAGTTTCTCTATTTGACTACATCTAACACATAACTAAACAAATAAACACAGATGTTTTTGAAAGAATAAAAAAGTAAAAGATCATATTGAATGTATTGTTCAATTTTTCCAGTGAACGCGTCACTTCTGAAACAATTTAGTTTCCCATGAATGCAGCACTACTTCCTTGGGAGCCATGTCCAAGCGCGAGAGCAAACAAACGGGATGGATGGCTTATGATGGCTCGTCGGACTTCCGCGCTTATTCCAGTGAATAACTTAAAAGTAGTGTAAAAACGACAAGAAGTAGCCACAAGTGGCGACGGCAGCCAGCGCCGTCGTCCGAGCTTCCTCCATTTAACCAACACAGTTGACAACGGCAGTGCCAGACGGAACAATCATAGCCCGATAACACTGTACCGTACTATTTAAATGTCTTATTTTGTGGCTGCGCTTTAACAGTTTATTAAATGAATTGTAATTTATTCCTAGATGCATATATTGATGTTCTTTTCCAGTTATGACTGACTATCAAACTAGATAATAAAACAAAGTTCTATGACGCTCATTCTCTGGATGTATTTGTTGATGTTTTACAGGGTCTAACCTGAGCCAGGCATCATATCACATCCATACAGGGTTATTAGTATACAGCTGCTCAGAAAAATATATAACTATATATTAACCACCATGGTTTAACATCAACACAAATGGCTGCCCACATATGTTCACAAAAGTTATGCTTGAAGGGGAACTATTATGAAAAACTCACTTTTTCAGTTTCTTTTCACATACATGTGGTTCTCTGATGGAACTACACACTGTGAGAGAAGACCAGTCGGTAACCCAGTCCCAGTTTTGCGTCTCAGTCCTATGTCACGTTGAGACATCAGAATTAGAACCCCCACCCTCCCCCATCTGACTAACTCCGCCGCCGGAGCCACCAGCACCGGAGCTAAGAGCTAATGGGTCCTCTTTAAAAATGAAAGATCAGGGAATTGTAAAAAAAAAATAATAATAAAAAAAATAAATGTGAGCGGAATGAAACGAAGCTTGCTACTTGAATAAACACCTAGTGAGTCCACCTTTTAGGAGGGCGTTCTGGGACCCTGTTGCGTTCACATGGCGGATGGAAAAACAAGCGACGCATGTCAAACAGGTGCGTCTTTGAGGCTGCGCCTCCAATGCCGATGCCGCCCGCCCTCCATTTACATTATTTTGAAAGCAGCTGCCTGTGATGCTTGAAGGCGGTGATTGATTTTTATTTTTTTATTTTATTTTTTTTTGGGCACCTGGCGTGCGTGTCAGTCCCATGTTGCCCAAGCTGTCTATCTGCGCGGATTGTTTGAACTGAGCGGCGGCGGCGTCGGGAAAGGCAAAGGCCCGGCAGCTACGGCCTTGTCTGTTTATCCTCTCCATAAATTTATAATGAACTACTTTAGTTTACGGCGCGCTGAAGCCCGATCGCAACCCGGAGCCGAGTTAGTTCATACAGCCACGTTAAATAAGACGCTCCGTGTTGTGTGTTCCCAACATTCTCACCAGGGTTTGCCCCAATCCTTGCCCTGAAATGGTCACTTCCTTTTCGCCAGAGTTTTCCTTCTCCTGATCCATTTTTCTGTCTTTTTTTTTGTGGCTTCTGGGTGTAGTTCTCCTTTTTTGTGGATGTTCATCCGTATCGACAGTTTTCTCACCACGACTAGCCTACGCCGCTTCATCAAATTCACGGCGGGGAAGGCGTGGCGGACCCCGCCGCCGGCGTATAGAGGCGCGCGCGCGCCGTGACGGAAATGCATGGAATGGCTGCCTCTCATAAGGTTCCAGCTCCAAACAAGTATCAAACACGGGGTTTTCTTCTCGAAAACAATCTCATGGATTACTACTTTAACGTCGAGTCTCGTTAACCCGGTTTGGTCTCGGGGAGATGACACCGTCGGCGTGTTCTGCCTCTGGATCCAGACAGGTGCGGCAGTCACGGAGCGACTCCTCGTCCGGGCGTCAGCCGGCCTCTTATTCCAGCTATCTGGCTCTGCATTACCTTCCGCTGTTTTTAGCAGGGGATTAACATAGCATTAACAGCTTACACCGTTTTCCTCTCTTGGTCTCTCACTTTTTTTTTTTCCCCTCCGTGTCCCATCCCCCGTCTCCCCTGTCTCCCCCCAAAAACCCTTCGCTCGTCAGAGTTAAAATAAAAGATCTGTCTTTTTATTTTTTCCTTCCATGCAAGCGCAGAGCCGGAGCCAAGAGGAAGTTGCCGTGGTTATACTACGAGACATTCGGGTTGTGGTGCGGCGGCGGTGGTGGTGGGGGGGGAGATTTGGGCGTGCGGCGGCTCCCCCAGAGGACCAGCCGAGTGTCTGATGTTGATTTAGCTGTAGAGCGCGCCACCGAATCTAGTTAAGCTGTGTTGAATTAATTTAGCCAGGCCTTTTGGGAAGGAAAGGCAGGGGCGGGGCGGGTGGGCGGGCAGACAGGCAGGCGGGCAGACAGGCAGGCGGGCAGACAGACGGGAAGGGCCACTTCTTCCCGAAAAGCAACGGTTTATGAAGCCGCGAAGATTCAAGGCGCTCCTTGGAGAGAGACGGAGGAGCGTTGTTTATAGATCCTGGAACTCCAACTGTTTCATGTCCGTCTACCTTGGTTCCGCCCCACCTCCTACCCCACCCGAAGAAAAACCACTTAAGGTGATGGAAGGTTGAGCTCTCTGTCCCGGATCTTCCAAAAAGGCTTTGGCCGTTTCAAACTGTTTCTAATGCCTCCAGACCAAACGGCTCCTCCGGCAGGGACCGTGCTCCTACGACTGGCTTTGACGGGCGGGGCTTTCTTTTGGCTTGTGAATACATCTTCCCAGCGCAGTGCCCCAGGAGTGACACTCCAAAAAAGACAGCTTTCACATTTAAACAAGAGGTGAATTTATTTTCCTTTCCAAAACTCTGGACCGTTGCTGTCGCTGCCACTGTGGCTGGAGTCGCTTTTATCCTCGTCTTTGTTGTCTTTGTTGCTGCTGTTGTTTCAGGGGCATTCTTCTGTAATGACCGGCTGACAACTACGTTCTCTCTTTCTTTTTTGTATTTTTTTCTAAAGCGCCTTGTGTTGCCCTGGTACGAAATGTGCTCAATAATCAAAGTGTAACTTGACTTGACTTGACAGGCAAAAACGCAGCTCCTTGGAAAAACGCCGGCGCCGGGACCTCAGCCTGCGCCGGGCGCCCGTCGCTCGTCGCCCTCCGCGTCGCCATTTAAAGTCTCTCCGACTGGAGGGACGGCGTCCGCACGGCGTCGGCTACGGAGAAGCTCGACCCGCTGCAGGCTCCTGGTGCTCCTCCACTGCGTCCGACGTCAAGCTCTACGCCGTGTTGTCGCCCCCTGCTGGCCGGGCGGGTGGGCTGGCTGACGCCAACTTTTAAATGGCGCTTGTGCTCTCGTGGTGACAGACGGAAGGGAACGAAATAATGTGTTTTCAGAAACATCCATACACTGTACACGTGTAAGTGGCCTCATTTCCATATTCAAATGGATAAGAAGAGCTGCTCTACCGCTGGATGTACCGCATCCAGGACGTTTTTCGTCTTTTTGTTATGTTCCTTGCGACGGGAGGCGAAAACCTATACAATTGAATATTACACTCATGTTTACATAATCCTTGTATTTAGACTTTATATGTACTTCTGTGAGCCGCACCACGTTGTGTCTATTCTCTCTGGAAGAATGATCCAACGGATTCCTCCGGTGCGGATGTGGAACAACATGGAGGAGCCATCCCTCCCCGTCGGTTGTGGACGTGCTCCTCTCAAAGTGGTGAATCTCAGTGTTTGTCCTCCGACCTGTCCTCGCAGGCCGCTGTGCGCGTGCGGAAGCGCTTTACAGCTTGTTTGCGTCGCCGAGCTCCAGCCCGAGCGCTGCCTAATTGCTCCTGATGCACAGCGTGTTTGCCGTCCCCTGGGCGAGGGCTGCACGCGTGGCTGCCCTGGAGCCGCCCCCCCCGGCCCCTCGTGCACCTCACTCCAACTCGCTCGCTCGCACACAGACGGACGGACGCCGGAATTCTCTTCTCGTGTTTCGTTCCCAAACGGTGTTTCGTTTCCGAGCCGTTAGACCTGTAAGATGTGAGACGGAGGTTGTGGCAGACTGTCAGACGGTGGCTGGGTACCGGGGCTGGGTCTCACCATTCCATTAAGTTTGCCCGATTAATCGTTCGGCGGTTGGAGCCGACTCACGATACGACTCTATATCGATATGTTGGCATTTTATAATAATAATCTGTGGGACGCTCCGGCCAGGGGTACGGGGTGAAGGAGGGAGACAAGGGGGCTCGTGGCAGGGAGAATCCACGCACCGCGCCCCTGCTTCACTGAAAGACAGCGGGCCACGTCCAACCCATCGCCGGCGCCCGCGGTAGGGAATGGGAAGGGGCTGGCGCCGGGTCACAGGCTAAGCTTGACCACGCCCCTCCATCCGTCACAAAATAATGGTGTAAGGAGTTTTTATTGTATTATTATTATTATTACTTTTGTTCTGTGCTCATATGTTGTGAGTGCATTATGTCAAAATAACAACTTAAAACTAGTCAACATCATGAAAAACAAGAATAGCTTTCATTCAGAGCTCAGTATAATGGGTATAACTGTATCATGGGAATTTGTCACTCAGTTATTAGTTATACCACCACAAATTCAGTCTCATACAAGACATAAATACTTATTTGATTCAAGTGAAAACTAGTTGCATAGCATCCAAACCAAATATTCAGATATTGAGTAGAATTTTGATAGAATTCTCAATTGAATAATGGTCAACACTGACCATTTGAAATTCTATTTAGGTTTTCAGGGTGGGAGGGGGAGGGGAGCGCTACCACGTTCTCACATCTTACGTGCTCCATTAGTAATCAAGTCACAGCCGACACGGCAGCTCACCAGGCGAGGACCAAGTATTTACTGCCCCCCCCCCCGCCCCCCTCCGATGACTCGCCTGGCGCAGGTCAGAGGTCGCCGGCGCTCATAGTCCACTACACGCTGCAGCTGATTGCCCCCCCCCCCCGGAGGGAGGCGGAGGCAGCACAACAAACTCCCCTCGAGATCAAGGAATCGTCGTCCGCCCGGTGACTTCTTCCTCCTCGTCACTTGGAGCGCTCCTTAAAAAAACCCAAATCACCGACTGATCCTCTGTGGACGGACAGCTCCCACTCCTGCAGGCCGCAGGGCGCTCCCACTCCTGCACGAGTGGAAGCGGGATGACTTCATCACTCGGGATTGAGTCAGCGTGTGTGTGTGTGTGTGTGTGTGTGTGTGTTTGTGTGTGTGTGTGTGTGTGTTTGTTTGTGTAAGTGAGGGAAAACATGGCATGAAATGAACCATCTGTCTCGTGTCCTGCGTCGCTCCGGGGTCTAAGGAGACATTTATAGCAAATGGCAAAGCACTGGTTACGTCTGTCATGTATGTTGCCGGATGCAGGCGTACAGGCATTCCCACGCACGCACACACACACGTAGGTTACAGATATATATAGATATATGGGGATGTGTATATATATGTACCGTATATATATATCTATAACCTTGAATCAGAAGCATAATGGCGCTTCGCGGCGCCGGGGAACGGAATAAACCACAATCATCCGCGTCGCGGTGCCCGGCGTGGAACCGGCGCCAGATTCATTATGACAAGATGAAATCAGCTGCCGCTCCCTCCCCTCTCTGACACCTCGGCGCCTAAATTATAAGCCAATTTGTCGGCTTTGTCATTTTTCCGGGGGAGGCTTTGTGAGTGTGCCTCCGTCACCGGTAATTGCAACGGGCGTACGGAACGCCCACCGCCCCTTTCCCTCCACCTGCGGTGGACAGCCCCCTCCCCGGACCCCCCCCCCCCCTCCCTCCGAGGGCGCATTGTAAACAGGCTCTGACAAGACACCCTGCGTAATGGGCGGGTGATCAGCGCCGCTCATGTTTTGACAGGAAAACATTTTGTCGCTAAACAGGACGTGGGGGCGGGGGCGCTGCCTTATCATCTGATGGCGTTGAGTTCACTTACCGTATCGCCGGGGAGAAGCGCGCACCGGGGCCCAGGGATGCCGCCGGTCCCGCGCTTCTCCCCGGCAGCAGAGGCTCTCAGACCGAAGAAGAAGAAGAAGGTTTTCTTGGGGAGGGGGGAGGGGAGGAGCTACGGCTACACACGGACCCAAAGACAAAGGGCTTTCTTTGCCTTTTAATTAAAACCGGGGGGGAAATTGAGTGGCTTTTAATGAAGTACTGTAAGGTCAATGGAGAACGCTGCGTCGCCAAAATGAACACCGCCCTGCAGACAATGTGGGCGGGGGCTGGAGGACTGTTTGGAGGCTTTCAACAGGCGGAGCCACGTGCAGCGCGCACGGAGGCGGCGGCGCCTTTGGCGCCGGCCGCTCGCTCCACCGAGGAGGACGTCAGAGGCGAGTTGGATATTCGGCACAAATAAAATAATGACTTCACACTTGTTCTCCTCCTTTTGCGCCTCACGGCCTTTCGATAAGACGTGGATGGGGGGTCTGTCCGTCGCCATTTTCGGCCCCAGCGTGGAGGAGAAAAACATGTTTGAGTGGTGGATACGTTGACCACGCCTCTCCATTGTCGACGCCAGCGCGGGCCGGCGGTGTCGCCGCCGTTTTCGGCCTGGAGAGAAATCGAGGCGGGCGGAGCAGGGCATTTGTGGCCTTGTAAAACGTATCCATAACCTGCATTCGGCTGAGAGAAATGAAGGCAGCGTGAGGAGATAGCCGGATGGAGGATGGTCCCTTCACGGGTGAGGCGGACCTCCACCCGTCCTGCGCTGATAGGGCCGAGCTCGTACAGACAACCAGAGAGATTGAAGTCGGGATGAGACGGCGCTTTTGCCATAAAACACGTGGAGATGGTATCTGGTGGAGCGTACAGGAATAGGTTGATGGTGCTGGCCGGCGTGTTTGGGGGGTGCACGCTGATTTATTGCCATCGCCGGACTCAGCAACAAGTCAGCTGTTGGTGTTTTGACCAGGTGGCCGGGGACAAAGAGGGCATTCCCCCTCTGAAAGAGTCCTGGATCTGCTGTGTGTGTGTGTGTGTGTGTGTGTGTGTGTGTGTGTGTGTGTGTGTGTGTGTGTGTGTGTGTGTGTGTGTGTGTGTGTGTGTGTGTGTGTGTGTGTGTGTGTGCGCACGCACGCGTCTCTAATTTAGCTGTCTCCGCAAGGGCGTTTGGAATCACGCTGCACTTGGGCGGCCCCCCCCTCCGGTGACAGGTCCTGCCGCAGCGAGGCTCATGCGTCGCGGGCGGCGCGGCGGCGGAGGCCATTTCCTCCAAATGTGTCAACAGGATGTGGCGCCCGCGCCGCCCCCTCCCCAAGATTGATAATGAACGATCGGCTCATTAACGGAGCCTATTAGCCACGTCCACATGTGCGGTCCCCTGAGCGGGTGGAGCACTCGCTGAATGGACACGGCACAATATCAAGACTAATTGCCTTTGAAGACGGAGTCTGTATTTCCTCCTCCGATTCTCAGAGGGCCCTAAGTCGGCGCAAAATTGCCGCAAAATTTTTCCGGGTGCCTTTTTCTTTCATTCCCGCGCGGAGTTTCGCCGCATCCCGCTGGCGCACCGGTCTTAGGCCGCTGCACCCGCTCCGCGGGGAACTTAGAAACTCTAACGGAGACGAACAGCGTTTTTCAAAGAGGACCGAGCGTCGCCGCCGAAGGGGCCTGCGTTCCCGACCAGCTGTCGCTCTGACGTGACGGCGGTGACGCCGACGGCGCCTCCGGGTGTTTCGCCGGGAGTCGTGCGTCCACTCTGTCCACCTTTAAACTTCACTTGTTATTCTGCTAGAAGCACGTCGCCTTCTCACCGCTCCACAGAGCCTCGACACCCCCGCCTCTCTTCTTTGTGGTTTCCACCAGACACGCCCGCCGTATAATCGCGGGGTGCACATCAGGGCGTCGACCACCTGAGGCTCACGGAGGTTTTTTCCGAGGCGGCGGAGCCTTTGTTGTGCTCATGCCAAGCTTGTGAGAATGTGACCCCCTGACCGGGCCGACCTCTGAAGCCAGATACCGAAATGCTGACAGACAGGCAGCGCCGGGAGATTAGAGGAAAAAGGCGGGGGGGGGGGGGGGCTGCCGACTTTGTTATCGGGTATCTGGTGCAGTCGCCGTGACAACATATGGCAACCAAGCTGTAGATTCGCCGCGCTAGAGACGCGCATTTGGTCAGTCGTAATTTCATCAAATGCGAGATCAGCGAGCAACTGTATCACAAGTGAACAGATGTGCGGCGCGGGAAAAAAACAGATTGTTGGGTTGTTTTCTTTATTTTGTCCCCCCCCATCAGGAGGTTTTAGCCCAGGTTGAAATACCCCCCCCCCCCTCCGTGGGCGTGGGCGGTGGGGGTGGGGTTGGGCAGGGTGCAGCTGACAGCCGTATAATTCACACCTATCCCAATGATTTCAAATATAGGAAAAGGTGAGGAAGCAGTGTTTTCAAACAGAGGCACCAAATCCCTGGAAGAGCAAACGGGCGCCGCTCTTCACCGCAAAGTCGTCGGATTTACGACGCGGAGCTCAAAGAGCTCCGAGGCGTCCGCCCGACAGAGCGTGTAGATCAACCCTGACTACTTAGCGCCGGTTGGAGCAAGGTGCTTCCACGGCTCCCGTTGCCTCCCCTTCAAGACGGGTCTTTTTAAAATTCCGGTTTCCCCGTCCGCCTAAGCCGCGCAGCCGGAAAGGAGGCGGGCGCCTGGCGAGCCTCCAGGAGGCGGCGCTCAGCTTGGAGGAGCGTGTGAACCGCGCCCCCCCCCCCCCCCCCCCCCCGAGCCACGGACGTGGCCGGAGCAGGGCCGCCCTGGGCTGTGACCTTGACCCCCCCCCCCCCCCCCCCCCGGACAGGAGGGTCCGAAGGAGGGCCCGGAGGAGGGCCCGGGCCCCGGGTGGCGCCTTCGGAACCACACCCCTCCTCCCGTCCCGTGGACTCACTGGCTCCGTGCGACGCTGTACGACGTGACAAACCCTCGTCCAGCTGCTGTGACACGGAGAGCATCTCCATCCTGTGTTGTCTGGGAAACAACCAACACACACACACACAAATATAACACACACACACACACAAATATAACACACACACACACAAATATAACACACACACACACACACACATAACACACACATATAACACACACACACACATACACACACACACACACAAATATAACACACACACACACAAATATAACACACACACACACATATAACACACACATATAACACACACATACAACACACACACACACACACACATATAACACACACACACAAATATAAAACACACTCACACACTCATATAACACACACACACAAATATAAAACACATATAACACACACACACACACACACACACAAATATAAAACACACTCACACACACATATAACACACACACACACACAAATATAACACACACACACATATAACACACACATATAACACACACACACACACACACACATATAACACACACACACACACACACATATAACACACACACACACACGCGTCTCATTTTCTGTCCAAATCCCCGACATCGGCACGGACACATGAAGAGACGTCTCGCTGCGTGAGAGCACCAGCGAGACCAGACCCCCCCCCCCCCGTGGTGGTAAGTGACGTCTGTTCCGGGGTCCCCACCCCCCCCCCACCCACCCCAAAGCCGCTCAGATAATTAATGCGTTTGTGATTCCTCGCACTTCGCTGACACACTTGACTCTGTTTAATAAATGATGTCCCATATTCTCCCATTCATTATAATGTCATTAAGACCTATTAATTCCCCCCCGCCGCTTTAACCTTTGAGCCGCCATACGCCCCCCCCCCCCCCCCCCCCCACACCCTCGCCGTACCCCCCCCCCCCCTTTCGCTGCGGCCGGCCCCCTCCTACACCCCCCCGCATGTCCCACCGCTTGAATAACACGGCCTCCACCAGGCTGCCGTGTAATAAGCCTGTTTAAAAATAAATGAGGACAATACACCACGGCAAATACCCGCCGCCCCCCACCCCCCGCCCCCCGCCCGAGGTACGTTCTGCTGATTAGAACGGACGACGTGAAAGTCAAACCTCCCAACAAAAGGAGATTTCGGGGCCTTGCGGAGGGAGTGGGGCTCCTTGAGGAGGAGGGAAGCGGCCCCCTGCACGACGACACCTCATGAAATACACAGCTCCACCAGCAGCGCACGGGGGCGGGGGGGGGCGCACCGGAAGGAGTGCTGCTTTGGGAGGACGCAGGGCTCCTCCTGGGCCGAGTGGGAACCTTGCAGCCTGTGATGTATTAAAGCCTTTGAGGCGTCATTTATTACAAGTTTGTATTTAACACCATCAATCCTGCTGGGGGGGTGGGGGTGACGGAGCAGTTCTGTTCCTCTTCCTGTTGAGGTGAACGTCCATTTAGAGTCGGTACGTCCCACCGACACGGGGTGGGGTGGGGTGGGGGGCGCACCGTCCGGAAAGACCGAAACGCAGGCCTGGCAGAACGCCAAGCGCCCGGTATGCACGAATGTACACAGGCATGTATACCGCCCACCCACCCACACGCGCGGGGAGGTGGAGGCGGAGACGGCGGCGGCTGCCGCACCGACGGAGACATGGCAGCGTGTTGAGAAGGAGCCTGTCTCACGGTGTGTGTGGTGAAAATACAGGGTGTGTGCGTGTGCGGACAGATGTAGCCGTGCCCTTGACCGGGTCCGGCACCACCAACGCGCGACTCGTTCTGCCGCTCATTTATTACAGGGGGGGCCGCGTTAAACGCCGGGGATCCAAGGCCGGATCTCCCCCCTCGCTGGCGCGCCTTCATCATAAATGGGCTGAAAACCAAAGCCCGTCTGCAGATCAGCGGCCGGGGACCGGTCCCATCCAGCTCCTCTCACCATGATGTGGATGAGGCCATTTGCTGTAAATTGCCGCTATTAATGGTCAACTCAAAGCGGCACCTGTGTTATGTTCGGCCGCAGAGGTTCAGGCTTTATCTGGGAATGTGAGTGAATATGTTTCGATTTGCGAGCGTTTCGATTTGGGAGTCGACTGTAACGTCCCGATGGAACGTGTGTTCCGGTGTTTCCGACTTAAAGTGGTAATCCGTGGGATTATTTAGTTTCAAATAATCCCGTATTTGACTTTTTTTTCTTTTTTTTTTGAGCTGGAGGTCGCGACCCGCACCCCCACCAACGATGGCGGGGTCCGCCTTTCCCGGCGAGAGTGAGGCGAACGGACACTCCCAAGAAGTGGAAGGTGAATTCGCAGCGTAGCCAGGTCAAGTGAACTGTCGCTCATGATGAAAAAAAATCCCAAAAATCTGGAGGTGTTTTTGTTTTTCACGACGCTGTGAACAGCACAAATGGAATGGATGCCGAGCCGTTCGATTCGGCATCGGGGCGCTTTCATACGTATGTAAATACTCCGGGGTTCGCATCCTTGCTACCGCCACCGGACCGGACCGCGGTGCACAGAACTGTTACGGACCGGGGACAAAAAATTTAAATAAAATAAACTTTGAATTGGGCTCCAGAGTTGGGGAGCGGCGAGCAGGGCGAGGCCCCACCACGCCATCTGCACCAGCACCGTGGTGTTTGTGTGTGTGTGTGTGTGTGTGTGTGTGTGTGTGTGTGTGTGTGTGTGTGTGTGTGTGTGTGTGTGTGTCCGTCCTCCGAGGGAGTGATCCGGGCGCAGTTGGCGAACATTGTGTTTTAAATTGTAGATGTTTTTTATTTGACAAAATGTCCTCGTGGGACGACACAAAACAACCGCCGGGTGCATTTTCCTGCCGTGTCCTCCTCCGTACGGCGGCGTGCCGCGTGCCGCGTCTTCGCTGCTCGTGTGCATGCCGGTCAGTTCTGCGGCGTGAGCCGTTCACACTGGGATCTGATGTCGGGCCACATTTCAAAAACGTTGTGAACAGCCCGACAAAAAAAATAAATAATAATAATAATATATATATATATATATATATATATATATATATATATATATATATATTATTATTATTTTTTTTTTTTTTTGGGGTATATATATATATATATATATATATCGCATCCGAGCAATAAATCAGAGTTGAGCGCTCAGCCTTGCGGCGTGAACGCGGCGGTACCAGAGAAAACCCGGATGTTGGGATGGAAAAAATAAAAATAAAAACAGGATTTTCCCGAGACTCGTGGCCTAACGCCACCAGCGACGGTGGTTCCACCGGTTTCTTGCCTCGTTCTCGGGTTTTTCCGATGATTCACTACTTTTTGGACGCCGTGATCCAGGATCTCTAATCTGTTCGCCGCTCCGGCGCCAAATCTCGTCGGAACATATATCTGATAGAACAGCGCTGGGATTTGAAGGCATTAACCGTCTGCTGAGCTCCGGCGGCGCCGCAGCCACAACTCACTTAAGAGGCGCCGGCGTGAGTCGACGTCGCCGTCCTCAGCCGCGCCGGCCCGCTTTGCTGCATCCCCTGCGGTTGCCGCGCGGCGGCGTCGCCCGCGGCGTTCCTCGGAGCAGCTCGAGGAGAGGTAAGATCTGTCCCTCAATCTTATCCGAGGATCCGGAGCATTCAGGAGCGTCGTTATCTGCGCCTGTAAAAGTTGGCACCAGAAATATTTTTAGCTTGACTCGATTTGAGATAATTTTGAAAAACAGAATTTTGAAAATATATATCTATGAAGTGCATTTTTTTTTTCTTTTTTTTTTTTAGTTGGTTCAATGTTTTACTTTTTGAAATCTAAATTCAGGAAGCGACCCGCGGCTCTCCTCACACTAAAACACACTCTCAGCTGCAGAATAAACGGCCAAAATGACACTAAATGCCACAGTACATCCACCTCTGGCATTTTCCCGAGTGATTTATTTTGGGTGAAAACCTTTCCCCCACCCCCCACCTTAAATACGACTCCGCATCCGATCCTCTCTGACTTACAAAACACCCCATAAGTCAGCACCATTGTGTTGAATGGCCCATATATCAGTCCGATATTCACTTTTTTTTGGGGGGTGGGGACTTATTCAGCAAATTCACTTCGGCCCGATTCGGAGAACGTGCCGGTGTATTACCCGCCATCAGCGTGGCCGAGGATATTTCCATGAATTTTTATGCCGCTCAGATGGGAATATGATGCCGTGTTTGGTACAACCCCACTATATAATTTATCCTGGGCGGACCAGCGCCATACATCACCGTGTTTATTATTCATGGCTGATGTGTCGCCGGCAAATGATGGTAAATACACCGGTACGGCGACGCACCTCGAGTCTTCCCTTTCCGCCGGAGCGGCCTCCCCCGGACGCCGCGGCGCATCCCTCCGCCCGGAGCGCATGAACCCCGAGCGGCGCTCCTCTGCTCCGTTTCTCCCTTCACCCCGGCCCCCGTCGTCCTCGTCTTCTTGTCGCCGTCGGTAGCAGCGGCATCAAACGGAAATCTGCCGCGACGACCGACTCGGGAAGCCAAGTTTCCTTTTGGCGCCCTGCGCTCGTGTCACCCTGACTTCTGTGTGTGTGTGTGTGTGCGCGTGTGTGTGTGTGTGTGTGTGTGTGTGTGTGTGCGCGTGTGTGTGTGTGTGTGTGTGTGTGTGTGTGTGTGTGTGTGTGTGTGTGTGTGTGTGTGTGTGTGTGTGTGTGTGTGTGTGTGCTTTGCGGCATCCTGTTTCGGAGGAGCCTTGACAGTATCACGCAGCCAATAAAAGGCCACCTGTTCCAGTGTGCTAATCTAATCCAGCCTTGCACAGTCTTGACGGTATTTCTTCCAGTGTCACGTTCCACCACCCCACCCTCCACCCCTGCGCCCCTCCGCCGCTGCACCCCTCCTCCCCTCCATCCCCCCGAACCGCACCGTGGCAAAAGCCGGGCCGAGTTGCTAACGGAGCGCCCCCGACACACAATGTGACAATTTCACGCCCAGCCCCTAAGCCAGCTGACACGGCTATCGACGCGCCTTTAATTGCCCCGTACGCTTTTATTTTGTATTTTTATCCTTTTTTTTTTTGTTTATTTTGGGGGGGGGGGTGCCAAATCTGCCGCTCCCGCGCCTCCACTCATTTGTCGGGCACGCCGTCACCTTTCTATGATTAATGCATTTTCATTCCGGGAGGAAAGCGAGAAAGGCACACCCTTCGCCCAGACAACAGAGGCCCAGGCCGCCGAGTCCCCGTCAGGAGTTTATTTGGCGGCGACGCGAGGTTTTCAGAAACAACTGGTTAAATCCATCTTTTGGGAGGAGGGGGCGGAGGGGGGGGGCGGAGGTTTGGGGGGGTTGAATCAGCTTGTCTCGCTTTAATACAGTTTTCTCCCAGGGCTCCTTCAGAGCGGAGTTGAAGTGTTCCAAATTGAGATATAGATTTTTCTGTCTGTGAGCGAGGAATAAGATCACTTGAGGAGTTTGTTTGGAAAGTTGGGAATGGGGGGGTGGGGGGGGGGGGTCTCTCTCTCGCTTCGATGTTACAGGGTAGAATTTGTGGCGCCCCCACCCCCACCCCGCTCCCGCCGACTTAATCATATACAGTACTTATGTGGCGCTGCACGCACACAGACGACCGGATTGAAGACCGAATTTTCTGGTTGCGTCACATTGGGAGTCACCCTGAGGCTTCCTGAGGCGTACGATGTGATCATCCAAAATTCTAAATCTGGTGGTCAGAGTTAAAGGGGCCGTTCGCCGTTCTGTCGACCGTCTACTTCTGTCTCCGCGTTCCTCCACTGCATCTGCTCATCCGTGTTCCCAAAGCGTAAATAAGGCGAGGTTAGGTATGACCGTACTTCCAATAAGTAAGCATGGAAACACGGGGGTGGAAAACTAAATAATCTGAACGTCATTGTTTATACGTCCTCATCGGTCTGACTCCAAAAGGCATAAATGTGTCGGCCATCTTGTTTACAGGGTCGCGGGGGGGGGGGGGGGTCCCGCTTGGTTGTTCAAATTCCAGCGGCATTAATTTAATATCTGCTCCGCTGAAGGCGGTGTGGAGCAAAATGTAGAAGCTCAACTCCCAATACCTCACCCAATCTCATTCTCACCGGGGGTCTTACCAGGGTGACTGCCCCCCGCGCCTGCCTTCAGATCAATACCAGGAATCAGGCCATTATGCGCCTTTGAAAACGCTACGTTCGCAATCGATATGTTATTATTTTTCATCTGCTGGCTGTATTTAATACCCTTATTATTTCCCCGTACGGACTGGGAAGGGGGCTCCTCCAGGTCTTCGGCGCCTGGAGAGACCCTCCTCCCCCGACTCCCCTCACCTCCCGACGGCTGCACTTCCAACTTCCCTCGTCTTTTGTTTTTGCATTTGTTGACGTTTGCGTCGTCGGTGTGTGTGTGTGCGTGCGCCGTACAGCCGTCCCGGGGCGCCTGCCCCACCCCCACCCCCCCCCTGCGGATAGTTCAGTCGCGCCAGGCGACACCGAAAGAACATGTCGTTTTTCGAACGAGTCGTTTCGAACAAATCGTTCCCCGGCTCGAAACGTTTTGTGCCTCCACGCCGTCCATCTTCCCCAGTCACAAGACGAGCACAAACTGTACAAACCGCCCCAGATGGAGACGAGAGCACTGCAGGTTTCATTCACTATCGGTGTAAACGGAACCCGTGACAAACCTTTTTCCCGCGTGGCGACTTGTGCTTTTCTTCTCAGGACTTACGGACATGCATAAAATACAGTGATGGAATGCATCCATCATGTGCCGGCGCGAACCTGCAGACCCATGGACGGCTGATTTATAAGAAACGAATGGCGTGGCAGAGGTACCAACGCTGGGAGGCTGCTTCAGACTTGTCGTATTTAGTGGTTTGGCGAAGAACACTGCTGCTGTGTTCTGCTTGGTTGGTAACTAGGCCACTTATTTTGCATATTGATGTGACTAATATACTTTGTAAAGGCTTTATGCAGTTTTCATTTTACCACTTTTGGTCTCTGCTCCACTCACCATGTGGAATGCAGAAATTTAATCGATTCAATTATAAACTTTCCATGATTCGTAAGTCGCCATCTCAGAATGTCATGACAAAATTGCGGGAGCTGAACCTTCACTGACTACCTCAATAACTGTATAGCACGCCTCGCCCTCTACTCACATAAAAGGCGTGTAATAACTTAATAACAGCTAACGCGAGAGGCACAGGGGACACTTCCCGGAGACACTTCGAAATCGAGAACAAAATCCTGAAACTGAAAAACACGAAAGTTCGAAATTTTGAGGCACCGCATGTCAAGGAACACAAAAGGCAGGCTGGAGCTGCCTGGTTTGGGGAGCTGTTGGGGGTTCCTCTGAGTTGACTCTTTCCGCAGGACAGGATTTCCTCTGATCTTCGAGGCTCTTTTGTTCGCCCCGCTCATGCGACCCGGTGAATCACCGCGTTGCAGGATTAAAGGCCACCGCCAGTGGATTCTAGTTCACGTCCCCCCCCCCTCACCCGCCACTTTTATCTCGGAAAATAATATGAAGAGTAATTGCACGTCATGTTTTAAGCAACGGCGTGGAAAACACTCTTAAACGAAGCGGCTGCTCACTAGGCTGCTAAGTTTTTATCAGTAATGAATGAGCCAGAGTGAACGTAGAGTGACTGCCAAATTGAACAATTTGAAGTAGCTTTTGCGTCAGTCGCAGAGGAAGGATGAAGTGGGAAGAAACGGTTTGATTGGTCTATGAGTGGCCGTAACCAGCTTAGATAATCAAGCTGGAAAAATGCAACTTCTCGTGCAAAAGATCTGTTGTTTTTCCCAAACGTGTGAATGTGGAATTGCTGGAATTTCAGCAGGGAGCGTGCAAAAAAAAACAAACAAAAAATGCAGAAACAATACTGGAGGTGGACTTGATTAAGGCAGCTCCAATGAGGGTGGTATTATCATGCACAACGAGGGCTGGAGCAGAATGCACTATTCATTTTGACTATTTTTTTCTTTTACGCGTGGCATCATTGTCTGCCGCAACCCTGAGTTGGACAAAGCGCTTTTGAGAATGGACGGATGAGATGGGATCATCACCGTCCTTGATGAGTAAAGATGATTGACAGCTGCGGTCAGAGGTTAACCGAGGAAATTAAATTCTACATGAATGGCGCCTTTAGCGTGCTATGTTTTATTCAGTACGTCGAATGTTTTTTTTTGCATGATATCCTCGTGGACCGTGCGTTTGCAAGGGCAATATTGAATCACGGCGTGTGCTTTCCCCGCTCCTCGTTTCCTTTTTTGGTTCTTCGCAGGAAATCGCGGCGAGATCAATTGCGCATGAACTCTTCTGCAATGAAACGCTCGACGTCGACCGCCGCGGCCACAAAGGCGGGCGCGACGCACGCTGTGTCCAAAATGTATGTAGCAAATTAATAGGTAATACTCATTTTAATATAAATGAGCTCTCTTATAATGATGTGAAGAAATCCCTCAACACAGCAGGAGGGTGTCATGGGGAGAGGGAGTGGAAGGGCCCAGTTAGCAAAAGACAGTTTGGTGATAAATCATCTGTAATTAAATACTTTAGAAATATACGGACCACAGTAGACGCTGTGAGCGGGGGGGCTGCAGGGAGGTAGGTGGTTGGCGCGGTCCCCCATCTTGGTTGTCTGTTAATGGACATGGAGTGTATGATTGGAGGAGCTCGCTGTCAAAGTGATCCGACGATGGCTCTGATCGGATCGCCCAGAGCTAAGTTCATTAATCAGAGGCCGCTTGCGACACGTCTCTCCCATGTCGCCCGCTTTAAGCCTATTACCACGCGTTTTTTTGATATTTGTCCACCGCCGGATCCAAGTCACGGACTCTTATCAAACCGAATCGGAGATTAGTTTGGGTATTTGATAACAGATGCATCCAAAAAATTATCTTTGGAAGTCTTGTCTGGCCAATGTATAATTCACAACTTGCATGGAAGTTGTTTTCTACTCTGGCCTTTTTGCGCAGAGTCACGTGGGAACTGTATTAAGTTGTGGTGTTAACAGGACCATTTCACAAAAGACTGACGCCGTTATGCCGCTGAGGGCTGGTTGTGAAACAAGGGACATCCATCCCCTATTTCCTTCTGGAATAGGGGACCCCCTACCAAGGAGGATAGGATACTTCGATGTACTGAGTCTTTTGGTGTAGAAGACTCAGGCGTAGAAGACTTGGGCCTCGAGGACTTTGGTGTAGAGGACTTTGGTATAGAACACTTCGGTGTAGATGACTTGATGTAGAAGACTCAGGCATAGAAGACTTGGGCGTAGAGGACTTGGGCTAAGAGGACTTGGGTGTAGATGACTTGGGGCGCGTTGATCTCGAAGCACTTTGAAGCACATGTATGATCATAATCATGATCACACGCGTCGCCATAATTTCCTGACTGGCGTGGAAAGTGTACGTACGCCGGCTGATCTTGACTGATCAGTGGGGGCCCGGTGATCGCTCTCGCTGAAAGATGAATTGCTCTCGATCCACGCCGCCGAGCAGATAGGCGGGCGGCGGTAATGGACTCGTGAAGGGGAGTGGAGTTCGGCGGCTCCCCTGGTTATCTTGTCCTCCTTGTTCCCGGTTGCGGGAAATTTAATTCCTGTGCCATGTTTTTACTTTCTGCCCCGTTTGGCGAGCGAGCCTTCAATGTCAAAGCGAGCTGGTGCTGGCGCGGCGGCCGGCGCACGGAGCGCTATCACCAAGGCGGCGATTGAAGCGGAGGCCCCGGACCAGCTCATTGGGAAGGAGGATAAATCAGAGAGGACAAGTGACAGAGATTAATGCCCGGCCCGGCCCGCGGAATAACGCTCCCATTCCGTTCCCATTCCGCTCCCATTCCGCCCCGGCCTCCCCCTACAACTCCCCGATAAAGCCGCCAAAGTGACAACGCGCATGGTGCAATAATAGAAACGCTCCACTCGACCCCGCCCGCTTCAGGGGCCCAGATAGAGACGGCAGCAACATGGCCTGGGCAAATTCATATTTTTATGTCCCGTGTGTTTTATCCGATGCTATGAGTTTGACATTGAGAGGCGCCATAAAGCCGCTGGTTCCCTTTTTACGATCATATTTACTGTTTGTCTCTCAGTAGACGCCAATTTCGGCGATGAGTTGTTTCTCAGTAAAGCAAACAGCGTCGCTCCGATAATTCCTTCCATCGGATTTTTCTTCCGACTAAACCCGACGCGTTGACCCGGAATCCAGAAGTGGACTGTGGCGCCCGGCGGAAATGAAATCGCCTCGGTGGAAGTCGGCGCCGCTCCTTGCACCGACTACGACGTTCCCCGAAGCGTCTGCAGATCAGCTCAGAATTTCGGGAAGTTCATGAATCCTCAGGTTGTTTTGGATCGTTTGCATATTTCCGTCTGGATTGAGAGAATAAAAGAGCAAAAGCAACTGTTTGGTTGCTTTTGCTCTTTTTTTTCATTTTTTTTTTTTTCAATGTATTTTCTCTGGGCTACTGTATGTATTATTCTTTTTGTATTATTCCCATAAATCTCTGCTGATCGCGATCAGATTTTCCTCCTGATTTATTTTTCGGGCGGAGGAACGGAGGAAATGTTTTTTGGTGTTTTTTTTTTTGTTTTTTTTTTCTTTCCCGCCGAGTGGCCCGGCGGCGAGCGGCGCCACGGGGCAGCGAGCGATCAGCTTCGGAAATGAACTGCCACGCACACCTTCTACCTCTCTATCACTCTCTCTCTCTCTCTCTCTCTGTCTCTCTCTCTCTCTCTCTCTCTTCGCTCCACACCTGTCGCCCCTCCCTCTCTCTTACTCTCTCTCTCTCTCTCTCTCTCTCTCTCTCTCTCGCTCCCTTTCTCGGTTGCCCCCCACCTCTCTCCTTCGATCTCTCATCCTCTAGCTTTCAATCTCCCTCACTTTCCTCTAATCCCTCTCTCCATCTCTCTACCTGCTTCTCTCTCTAACCCTCTCTCCCTCTCTCTCTCTCTCTCTCTTGCTCTCTCTCTCTCACTCCTTCTCTACCTTTCTAACCCTCTCTCTGTCCCACTTTCTACCTCTCTCATTTTCTCTCATCATCTCGCCATCTCTCTACCTCCCTCCCTTCTCCTTCTCGCTCTCCCCCTTTCCTTCTCTCTCTACCACTCTCTACCTTTCTCTACCTTTCTCTCCATCTCTCTCTCTCTCTAACGTCCATCTGTCTCTTGCTCTCTCGCATCCTTTTTCTGTTGCTTTCCCCCTCTCTCTCTCTCTCTCTCTCTCTCTCTTGCTCCCCCTCTTTCTACATCTCTCTTCCTCTCGCTCGCTCTAACCCTCCCTCCACCCCCCTTTCATCCCCCTCCCTCCCTCTTACCTTTCACTCTCCCTCCACCATTACCTCTCTCCATCTCTCCATCTCCCTCTCTCTTCCCCTGTCTCTCCGCCCTTATCGCCCCCCCCTCTCACACTGCCCCTCTCTCCCCCCGTTCTAACCCCCTGCCTCACCGCTGCCTCTCTCCCTCCGTCTCTCTCGCTCTCTTCCTCGCTCCCCCCTCTCTTCCTCCTCGTCTCACGCCCGCTCTACAATCCGCTAAAACGGAAGACAATACTGCCATTTGATCCAATGAGGCCTCCCCTCTCTTTCAACTCCCCTCTCTCTCTTCTTTTATTTATAAGGACCCCCTCCCCGCCCCCCCCCCCCCCCCACACACACACACACACACACATCCATTATGTACCTCCAGTCTTTAATTTGGTGAGCAAATTTAACTTTAAAATGAATCGTGTTCCTTTAAAATGCACTTCCCGGAAGATAAATGTACGGTTGCGCGGCGCGTGTGCGATCGCCGACTTTTTTTTTTTTTCCCTCAGGTTGTTGAATTAGGAAGGAATCCCTGGGTTTATTCTCTGTGGGAAATAGGAACGTGCGTTGCTCCACACGGGCGCAGTAAAGGTCGGAGACATTTCGAGGATGGCTCACGTAGGCGTTGTTTTGAAGTACAGGCCTGCAGAACTTACCACCATTTGAGCCGGTGGATATGTCATCACTTTCTGTTTCATCGGTGAACCTGATCACGACTATTCGGCGGGAGCGTGCTTTAAAGTGGTAATCCGTGAGATTATTTGTCAATGAGGAAAAAAAATCCCATATTTGATATTTTTCTTGAAATGGTGTCTTTTAAGAAGCAGCCGTTCAATGTATTTGTTATGCACTGTACGTGCTGTGCCGACGCTGTTCCCATCGGTCGGCGGCGGCGGCGACGGCGTCCGCCTTTCCCAGGAATGCGAAGATCGGGCGCAGGCAGGAAGTGAAAGGGGACTTGGGTGAATTCTGGGACTTTATTAGAATCCATGAAACCCAGGCAGTGTGATGGATTTGCGCTTTAATTATTGCAAAGAACATCGTACTGGTACGTAGTAAAAAAAACGGAACGGACTATTCCCGGAACCAAAAGCTACATCCACCGCAAGTGGAGCGGAACCGGTCCAAAGCGTTCTGATCAAGGAGTCCGCTCCGGCCGCTCCTCAGCCCAGGAGGAGCGGCCGATCCGAGCGGCGGCTTGCAGGCGCGGCTTGTACATGAAACACAAACAACCCCAAAAAACTCAATCCCGTAGGTGTAACTTTCCGGGCGGCGCGCGGGAGGCCCGGCGCGCGCTCTGATCATGTTCGCGTCGGCGGGATTGTGCGGCGGCTTTAATTGGGGAGCGCCGGGTTATCGGCGCCGGCGAGGAATCTTCACAGAAGTAATCAAACCTTGATGAATTAAAGGAAAGTGCTAAGCCCTCGTGTCCGGCAGCGATAGAGGACCCCCCCCCCCCCTCCACCACCACCTCCACCCACCCACCCCACCCCCACCCCCTCCGTCTTCACCCTCGAGGCTCAAGTGATGGCCACGGGCTGATAAGGAATTAGCGGTAAAACAACAGGAAATCCAGGCGCGTGGCGGCGTATTAAGAAGAATAAACCGGAGTGGAATGGAAATGTAATCACCCAGGCGCTTAACAAGGCGGTGGAGGGGAAATCACATCCCTCAGCCGCTAAACGCGTGTTTACGTTCAGGTTCAGGGCGGATTCCGTGTGATTGGTGGGATTCGCGGCGGTGCGAGCGATCGAGGGCTCCAGACGCTTCTGGACCGGGCGGGAGGTTTTTTTTGGACAGTGCCCAAACCCTCCGCAAGGGTTATCGTTTGAGCCGATACTTTGAAATACGTGACAGTTATTGACCGAAGGGGGCGCTAGTGAGCTGTGAGATGGAAGCACAGGTCGAGCTCCTGACCAGGGCACACTT
Organism: Zeus faber; assembly: GCF_960531495.2. Taxonomy (NCBI): domain Eukaryota; kingdom Metazoa; phylum Chordata; class Actinopteri; order Zeiformes; family Zeidae; genus Zeus; species Zeus faber. Next base: position 22,007,900 of record NC_137209.1, on the reverse strand, counting down.
TTTAAAAAATAAAGATACTCGATGAAAAAAAATCCCTGTGTAACTCTTGTCTCGGAGCAGGTTGATGACTTTGTTCTGAATACGTTGATAGCCTCAGAATTATTATATTTTCGCCAAGAAATCTCACCAAAAAAAACCATCAAACCATTAATTGTCATGTTAAAAAAATGTGGTTATCGTTTAATTCGCACCCCCATCTGAACCCTGTGTTAATTGAATCCTTCATTTCAATGTTCTTTTCAAGAGCACAACAATGTTGAAAACCTCCGAAAAAACTTGAGACTGGCCATCCCACAGCGGCACCCCCATCCCTGCTCACGCCTCGGAACGGGGCCTTGAGATTTGCATTTGCAAAAACAACATTTTGTCAGCGGCAACCGTCGGAGGGGCGGCGACGAGCCTCATCTTCCCGCCGCACGTGTTTGGACACGGAGAAAGGGGGGGGGGGGGGGACACCGAGCGGCCTAATTCATCTCGTCTTATCTAATCTCTCCATCCCATCTACCTCTATCAGGGGCGCCGCAATCACCGGAGGCAGCCCGTCGTGAAAAAAAAAAAAAACAGCCGAAAATTAAATTTCAAGCTCCTGCAGGACAATGCTGCGGCGCTGCAAACCCTTAAGTAAGCTGGCATCTCGTGTGGCCCGCCCCCAGGTCCCCCCCCCCGTGCAACAGAAATATATTTTACTGATTCAGACCCCGGATGTACCGTCCTGCCGGGGCTTTACATTGTTTCTGTGAATTCAACACATGTCCTGCAAATGGTATTTCAGAATGTCATCACAGCGCTTATATCAAGAGATGGCACATGACGTTAAATGAATGTGTAATGTGTATATTGTCAAATTGAATTGAAAACAATTTAGTTATAATGTTAATGAATAATAATAATAATAATAATAATAATAATGAATAATACAATTTTATATCCAAATATAGTTATAAATATGGCTGCAGGCGGCGATACGCGGGGTCCAGGGTCGTCTGCCTTTCATCACAGTTCGGTGGTTCTGCAGTTTTGCTAACTGCAGAGGTTCATTTGTTCCGGCCTGGTTACAGTGTAGTGCTATGATAAGGGGTGTCACGATTCGATTTGACTTTCGATTCTAAGGTCATGAATTCGGTTTGATCTTCGATATAAACGGCATGGTTTTTTTTTTTTGCCCCTTTAAGTCCCCTTTCACACACGGTTCCTGGTAAATTACAGGGACGACTTTTCCGGCACCGCTAGTGAGCTCCACTATTCACACATGCAGCTGCCTTTCACACACGGCATGACCAGGGCGGAATAGATGGTGTAAGGGGCAGTCCAGCAGAAGTCACCCGGTGCACTACCAGTACACACCACCCCCTGGAGAGCGACAGACAGAGCAGCAGCGCACGGGGCGACGCAAGGACATAGCATTGTATGAGGACGTAGCACTTAGCACATAATAATAAATATGCCAATTAAATAAATCCTGAAATAAATAAACGAGGTAAAGAATAATATTAATATATGTAAAAATTGTGAATAGGCCCTTACCAAGAGGTTTTTGATTTTACTGTTGACACGGAAAACACCAAGTTGGACGTTTAGCTGGCACATTTAAAATCCCTAGTTTGTACGTTGTATGTTTTTAGAGATCACTCGTGAGAAACAGTGGTTGGCGGGTGCAGTATGCGTTGATGCAGCACAGCGGACCCCTCCACCCCCTTGCTCTCAACTCCAAACCAAATTTCATGGTAATCAGTTCGGAGCCGGGCGAGCCGCAGTCGACTCCGCCCCAATATGGCGACGATGTCGGACAATATTACCTGCCTAAGATTTCCGAATTTAGA
>NC_137209.1:21956080-22003580 GCF_960531495.2 Zeus faber | reverse complement strand
CCTTCTTCTAACCCGTGGCGACCGCGGCGGCGGCCATGGCGGCGGCGCTCGTCGCCGATCCCGCCCGCCAACCCCGGCGGGTCTAGGTCGCGGGAGCTGGCGAGAGCGCGGAATCAGCGTGCGAAGCGTAGCGCGCTCCGCCCGTACGTGGAGGGTGGTGTCGTACGGGGAAGGTGGTGCCGTGGCGCGGTGGGCCCGGTGGAACAAACTTTTCCCGCGTCCATTTCAACCTCGCCTCGTCAAACACGGGTGATGGGCAGAGCAGGAGGGGAGCGTCGCAAATCAACTTTCCCGCATTCCAGGCTCGGTGTGAAAAGCGGTGTCATCAAGACAAAGGGTGGAGGCTATAAGGACGTAAAATATGACATATTTTAATGACATATTTAAATATGTAATTTAAATATGTCATATTTAGATGTTTGAAATCAACACTTGTTTACTATACAAGTCCATGATGCGTTATAATACGGTGTAGAAAATAGGGGACAAAAATAAAGGAACCTCCTTGAATAGTAGAGTAGGTGTGTGCAAACTTCTGACTGGTACCTGGATGTTCTGCTGGGAATTTCCCAGCATGCAACAGGGGTGGGGGTGTGTGTGTGTGTGGGGGGGGGGACCTTTAATCACTTCCTGTTGTGGTGCAACGGAGTAAAGGTTGAAGTGGAAGCTGTGACGTCTCTTATGTCTATATATATATATATATATATAATCAGTAAAGTGAACGTCTCTTGTTCTTTGATTCCTCTTTACTCCGTCTTGACCTTCTTAATTTGCAGCAGCCTTTGGTCTCTGCTTTAATCGGGCCCCCCGGTGGTGGTGTTAATATCCTCTTCCCTCCATCCCTCCATCCCTGGATGGCTTAGTCGCGCCTCTGTCCTGCCTTTACCTCCAACAGTCGTCCCCCCCGTTCCCTGTGAGATGTTTTGCATCTTCCTTATTCTCTCCATCGGCCCCCGGGCTCTGTGCTCCTCATCCTGTCATCCTGCTCCCCTCCCCCCCCCCCCCCCGCTGTGGATGTTGAGCCACAGAATCATCATAGATTCACATATTTAGAATTTTTTTGTAATACATATGTATGATGTATGACAAATGTATGAATATATGGAAGTACTTATTATATTTTGGCATTATATATATATATATATGTATATATATATATATGTATATATATATATATATGTATGTATATCGTCGTATTGCTTCAAGTACTGCACATCATTTTCTATTATTCAATTGGAATTATATCTGTAAATATAGATATTTTGGAAGATCCTTTTTCCCACTTTTTGCAATATATGAAGTGTGGCATTACAGTGGTATATTCTGTAATATATTGTCAATATATTATGGAATTATTGGATGTATTCCATATATTCCATTTTATATTGTGCCGTAATATTATGAATTCAAAGTGTCAATAACTACTTACTAAATGTTAAACGCGAAAACACTTAAATTGACTGAAAAGAAAAAAAAAAATATTTTTTTTTTTTATTATTAATTAATTTAAATCAAAATAAAAAAATATTTTTATATATATATTTATATATATATATATATATAATATACAATATATCAACATATTACATCTCCACGTGTGAGAAGCATATTTTCGTTGCAGCAGCAGAGCTCTGTTCTTGCAGTCGGTCTCCAGGTTGGAGAGCTGAGGTCTGCAGCATCATAGCGGCTCTGCGGCCCCTGCACCATCCAGGTGACAGCCAGGAGTCAGCCAAGTGACAGCCAGGTTTCAACCAGGTGCCGGGGATCCCCGCAGGGTCGGGCGGGTCTTGCTTCAGGACATCCCATCATATTTCGCCGGGGGAGGGTTCCTGCGGCATCTGCAAACTTGCACGGCAAAATTTTTTTTATCACCTCGAGATTCCCCCCTCGTATGTGGATTGGGAACACGCACGGAACCAAATCGCTCAAATCAGCTCCAATAATTGCGTTCGGGTGATTTTATCCAAAATTGCGGCCGCTCCGTACGGTACTTTTACCTGCTTTTTTAAGATGGCGGATTGAAAAAAAGGAGATAATCACCCGAGATACTGGGGAAATGAAATGTAGAGCTTGTTGGAATGCACATTTTGCTCTTATAATAATAATAATCATTAAAATAATAACAGTAATGATAATTCTTTTAATAATAATATAAATAATAATAACAGTAATGGCTTAAGCTCGCTCCTGGAGGCTCCTGGCCAGAGTCGATTTCGCTCTCGGTTTTTTTCGATTGTTCTTTGTTCAGCCTCCTCCTCCTCTCCCTCCCTCCCTCTCTCTCTCTCTCTTCCCCGCTGTTAACATATCCTGTAATCTTTTATTTGCGAGAACAGAAGGCAGCGGGGCTTTATTTCTGTCCCCGACACTTTCTTATGATTGCTGACATGCATCAGTTGAAATTAGCAGCTTCTGTGCAATCCTCAGAGCAAACTCCAGTGCCGCGCCACGTTTTAACATAAACCCACGTTGGCAGAAAACAGGTACATAAGCGTGCGTGCACGTGCACACAGGCACACACACACACACACACACACACTCCACTTGTCTTTGCTCTTACTTCCAGTGAGCAGTGAATGCAGCCTCGCTCATTAAATCGTTCCCTTCAAGTGCGTCTGCAAATCCAAACGGCGCCGCGACACTTCTCGGCCTCCTCCAGTAGGGCGGCCCTCCCCGGCCTGCGCCGGTAGGGGGGCCCTCCCTGGCCTCCGCCGGTAAGGGGCGCTCCTCGGCCTCCGCCGGTAGGGGGCGCTCCCCCCTGTGACGCCGCCACACCTCAGCGACAAAGGTCGGCTTCCAGTCGTGGGGGCCCCCCCCCTTTTTTTTTTAAATGTTTTTCCGTTCCCGTCTCTGCTAGATCCCGGCCCCGATTTCACCTCCATCACCCCCCCCCCCCGCCCCGTTCCCGCTCTCCACCCCGACCTCGCGCCGCACAAAACAATGCGCATCACCCGCGGCCGTGCGCTGCTCGGTGGAACAATGAGGCGAGCGGGAGGTTTCAGAAGGAGCGTGGAGTGGGAGGTGCGGCGCTCTGGGAACCGGGGAGCGCTGCCTCGTTAATATCCTCCTGTGTTCTGCGCCTGCAGAGCGCTTCCAGTGTCTGAAAGTCAGATAAACAGTCGACACCGCAGCCGCCGTGCTAAATCCGTCCCTGCGCTTTTTCGGTGGAGGGGGGGGGGGGGGGGGGGGTTGCACGGGAGAACGGCGGCGGAAATTGTAAATAAATACGCAGTGCGCGGATAATGTTCCAGCAGCTTCATTTGGCTTCCTGTAGGAATGTGTAACATGGGGAGTCTCTAAGCGTGGCCCCCATTAACCCTGCACCAACTGATACAGCTGCCCCCTCCCCCCCTCCTCCTCCTCCCCCGTCTCATCCCAGCATTTCCAGGAGTCGTCCTCCATCTGCAGCCAATGAAATGGCGCCGCGCCGCCATCAACGTCCTCTTCTATTTTTACCTTCCCTCTCTCCCTTCAAACCCGTCGCTCGTCGGCGGCGGCAGCCAGGGGTGGTTTGGCCAGCGAGGTGTAGGCACCGGGACCCTCGGCATCTGTTCCTCGCGCCGCTCTGGATCCACGCGACCCCCTTCCCATCTCCCACTCCCCCCGAAACGCCGCGATCAGGTCTCTCTCTGAGGTGCGGGGACGGCAGCTCTCGGCGCTCCCCCTTTCCGTGGGGGGGCGCGGGCGGGGGGGGCGCGGGCGGGGGGGGGCATTGAAAGTTTGCTTTTGTTCCTCCTCTCACTTTGTTTGCCGCGTCACATTGAATCCAAAACCACTTTGGTGGCGGCGCCGTCGACTCCTCATCCTGCTCATTCGAGCCGCCGCTCTGTGAGCAACCACAGCCATGTCCGCGGGGGACGGCCGGGACGCCGAGCCGCCCGGCCGCTTTGCATCCCGTGCCCCCCGCACACCGATCCCCGCAACCCGCGTGGGGGCGGGGCCGGTGATGCTCACCAGGCAGTCGCGACACGGTGCCTGGTGCCGCGGGGGGTCTCTCCGCGCAGCCCCGACGGGTTCCACGCCAAACCCCATGCCGCGATTCCGACCGGGGTGGGGGGGGGGGGGCTGCCCGAGCGCTCACCCACCGCGGAGTGGTGGGGGGGCATCGGCGTTATTTACGGCGTGCAGGGAGGTCATTATGGCGGCTTCAATCCGCCGCCTGATGGATGTTTATAAGTGCATCCTCTCTTGATCTATAACGCTTCCTGGTAATCAATGGAATACCGACCCCCACCGGCCCCTGCTCGGCTTAACCCCCCCCACCCCCCCCCATCTTGTTTCTTTAAAGAGCCGTCCGCGTGGATTGAGTCTTAAAGCGAGCTAATTAAACCGGGCGGCGGCCGAGAACCTTACTGCGCCGGTGAAAGAGAAGCTGCCTGTACGTACGGCGCCGCCGATCGTTCAAAAGTTATCTTTAATCCCCCCGTAACATTAAAGGCGGGGCCCATTCATCAAGTCACAGGGCGTCTCCGTGCGCCGGGGCCCCCGTCGCTGCCTTTCACCCGCAACATAATTGAAAATGTTTTTTTGGGGGTTTTTTTGTTTTTTTTTACCCTCTTCCAGCAAAACTCTGCGGAGCGCTGCACCTCACGTGGAAAACAAACCGGTATCAATAAATGAGGGGCTGCATAGCAGGACAGTAAATAATCTTGCCTTACTGGTTGCCTTGTGAAAACCAGGCTCCTTCCCTTTCTCCGATACGAATAGAGACTCATTTGTTCAATCCCCCGTAATTATAATTTTGTAATTAGAACAGCGGTGAAGTTGGGAGATCAGAGGTTGCCATTGTTTACTTGTATTACTACTGGCACACAACCGCCGTGGAACTGCCAACGGCCACGGCACCGGTGTTTTCCTGCGCGGTGTTGAATTAGAATATTCATGAGCTGTGTGAGCGGTTTGGATTGCACAGCATTGTGCTCCGCAAATTGAAAAGGATAAAGGGCATCGTTTAACCCATTGTTTTGCATTAAAGTGGCAATCCGTAAGCACGTCTGCGTCGGGGTGGATTACACCGCAAGTCACGGAGCCGCGTTGGAGACGGCTTTTTCCTCCTGGTTTGCCCTCGTCTTTGCGCCGAAACGCTGGGTTTTCCTTCCCCTGATCCCTTGACTTGGTTCGTTTTTTCTTGGTCACTCGGGGTGGAGGGGGGGTCTTTTTTGTCCCTTTTTTTGTGATTATTCATCCATTCACGCCAAATGAACGACCACCACTAGCCACCAACCATTGCGTCTAGACGAGAGCACGTGCATAACGGCAAATACATCGAATGGCCCGCTGCATTAAATATCAAATATGAGATTTTTATTTTTTTTCAAAATGACTCAGGGATTACCACTTTAAGATACAAAAAACAAACATGACTGCAATTTACTGTACATGCACTGGCTTAGCTTTGGCCCTTTGGACCTATTTTGTCCCCACTTAGGCCTCCTCTATCCTGACGTCGGTCATTAAATATCTCGACACAATATAAATCAAGATACAGCATTTTTTCCGTATATTAAATGAATTAATAGTTTAAACATATATAAATAATAAAATACAGCCTATTGGCGAGGTGAAGGTGCTTGCCGGGGGGCACTCAGATTCACAGGGGCAAAAGAAGCAGGAAGAAATTAACAATATGTGTCAAAATACAACTTTTGGCGTATCTGCAAGATTGAAGACATGAACTTCCATTCACCGGAACCTTGAACTGAAACGCGCTCGGCCGACGTGGTGAAACGCTTGTTCAAAAAAAAAGGAAAAAGGTGCCTTGGTCGGGGTCGGCGGCCGCTCTCACCTCACCGTACGTTGTCGCGCCGTTCCACGGCCCAATCCGCGATCGGTCGGGGAGGCGGTCGGGTCATTCCCCCAAGCGCCGCGTTCCTCCGCGGCGAAACGCGAATCGCCGCGACCGGTATGCGAAGTCACATGTTGATTTGCCGCACAGCGGAAAAGAAGTTCAAATACATACCACGGTCCCTTTTCCGCCATCTCCTACCTCCAGCCATTTCTGAAAGCCTTTGAAAAAGGAAAAAAAAAAAGAAAAGGCGTCTTCCAGCTAGCCGCGTCCGCCCGTCGTCCAATCCGACGGCGGGAGGTACTGATGGAGCGCGGTAGCCGGGCGTCCCGGCCAGCGGGGACCGCCCGCCGCTCGCCGCCGGGGGCCGCCGCGTCGCCTTTGTCGCAAGTAACACAAATGTTTCTGCGGCCGGTGTGGTAAAAGCTTTTCCTCCTTTGTCACCTTCGCTCCCAGTTGAGCCCGGGCTTCCCGGCGCTCCATCACGCCGCCGCTTGGCCCCCCGGGAAGCGCTGACCCGTGTGATTGGTCCGCCAGACTCGGCGCTCGGCTCGCAAACCCGGGGTCGCGCCGCTTCCTCCGGCGGGCCGCCTCGCGTCTCTGTTTATCAGCTGCCGTCGAGGTTTAGAAGGAGAAAAACAACTGAGTTGGGGAAAATGAGAGTTTGGCGGATCCATCTCAAAGCGCTGTCTCTTTCACAATACCTCTAACCGCCCCCTCCCCCCACGTAGTCCTTGAATCCTCGGCGCTTGCCAAAAAGTTTTTAGCGAAGACCTGTTCTGTCACTCTTCATCAAAGCTCCATCTCTGGCGGCGGCCAGAGATGGAGTTCGAACGGGAGGTGGAGGGAGAGTAAGTGAGGGAAGTTTGGCTGCGGCGCGCCCGTGAAATACGGCCCGACGGCGGTTACTGCCGCAGTAAAGGTGGATACATAAAACAGGAAACGGAGAGCGGCGCGTCTATTTATGGAGCAGATTATCGGCGCATTAATCAGAGAGCGGCGTTTTTGGCACCGCCCGAACCAGCCCCTTCCAGAAGTCGCCGCCGCCGCCGCCTCCCAGGACGGCGGGTCTGCTTCATGGCGTGCGACCGGTTGATGGCTGTGCAGCCGTTCGCGCTACTTTTGGAATAACTTTTTTCCCTCACGGCAAAACGACGATTGGGTCGGAATTGACCGGATGAATCGATCGAATAATCAGTTAATTGAGACGGTAAGCATTAAAGAGCAGAAAATAGCCAGATGCACAGAAATAGGAAACGAAAACGATTAATCAAGACAATAAGCACAAAACAAGCTTAAGTCTGACATAAAAGAAGCTAAATATACAGAAATAGCCAAAAAATAGCCACATATATGAAAATATACAAGTGCAATTCCATGCACAGGGTAAATGAATGGTAAAGGTATAGAGGGTATGAACTCAGCTGCAGAGGGTACTGTGTTTTAATTGAAAGCAGGCTTATATTAGTGGCAGGCTTTTTTATCTAATTCCCTCCCTGATAACTATTCGATCATATTTTACTATGATTTGAAGTCAATCTTCCGTCTGGGTGCCATGCCATACAAACACACCGTGAAACATTTGCGAGCCTGAAATTCGCAATTTTGGTGGTAGCTGACGGGGGAATTACAGCTTTCCGAATTCGCCTTGAACGCACCGCTTCCTGCTCGGAGCACTCAGAATCTGCCCCAAGGAGCGATCTGTGATCTGCTACGCGGCAGTAGGAGACGGAGTAAACTAAATACCTCTTCAATATTAACACATTGTTTTTATTTGCTTTGTTTGGGAGCGGATCAGCACCGGAACAGCACCACGGCTCCCATCAGTTTTTTCCCCGGGTCTGTATTTGAGGAAGGCTTTTTACTTGTTCATGAAGACCACGCCCCCGGCACTTATTAGAGAAGCCCGGTTTTTATTTTACTACCCGTTTATATTTGAGGAAATACAGTATTACTATGTGCTTAGTAAATTACTGGGGAAAAATAATTGCCAAATATACAGAAATAGGCCAAAATATCAGAGGTAGATAAACATTAAAAAAATATATACAGAATAGAAAAGTGTAGTCCTACAGATGAGTTAGGATGGATTTGTTGCGTAAGTACATCGGCTGTAAATGACTCGGATGTACTTATGAATTCTCATCTGTCGCACGGGCACCGGCGGTCGTAATTGGAATGGTAATCAACAAGGAGGTCGGTGCTAAATGGATTTCTAGCAACCAGGAAGTCGTCGCTCGCCCTTCCTTTCCCTGTTTTGTGTCTTGCGCCACATTCTTCTCCCCGCTGTTTAGCGCCTGCCTCCAGCCGGCTGTAATATGTAATCTCTCTCCTCCCGCTCCTTTTTGTTTTCCGTCTGCGAGGGCTGTGGGGTCTTTCTCCGCTAATTAGAATTTAATGAACCAAAAGTGATTGGTGCACTTCCCGAAATAAAGCGGGGCATTCATTTGGAAAGCCAAACAAACGGCGCTCGTTCCGGAGAAAAATGGCGGCGGCGGCGGTGGCCGACGACGGGAAATCGACGTTTTTTTCCCTGTTCTCTTACAACACTTATTAGGGAGCGGATGCGTAATCCCTCCAACTGAACGCTCTGATCTGAGTGTTTTTACTGATTATTATTATTATTTTTTTTAACCTATTTCAACCTGATTCGGCTGCTTTCTGTTTGGTTTCCTGCCGTGGACGTTGAGCGCCGGGTGCCTTTTTATTTTTATTTTATTTTTTTCATTTTTCCGCCGACTCCTCAGTAATCATCATTACGAAACGATGAGAGCCGGGCACTGTGGGATTAGGCGTGATGGACAGCGCTCTTCAGAGCTGTTTCCACACTACACTCCTCTCTCTCTCTGTGCCGCTCATCAGGCCCGTCCTCTTCATCCCATTTGTTTTTCCCCTCCTTCTTCCCTTTCTCCGGAGCTCGGTTCTCTGTGCTCGGGCTGCGCTCTTCCCCTATACGTCCTGCTACTCTCTCACTCTCTCTCCATAGTTACACATTTTGTACAGTATATTTGGTATATTTTTACATAGATATTTTCCTCCCTTTTTGTATTTTTTGGCTATTTGTATATTTTGTATATTCGTCAAATTTGTACTAATTTATTCAATTTTTACTTCAATTTTTATTCAACTTTAATATTATTATTATTATTATTATTATTATTATTATTATTGTCATTATCATTATTATTATTATAATTATTATTATTATTATTATTATTATTATTATTGTTATCCATCCCATAGGTATCCATCCCCTATTGTAATTGTTGGTATTTTTATCATTCTCTGAATTTTTCGTGCGTGCCGTCTTACCTGGTCGACTTCTGCGGAGCGGCTCGATCTCACCTCGTGTTCGATGCCGCCCCGTGTTCCTCCTTACTTTGCCGGGTTCGCACAAGTGGAAAGATACAAAATCGGCGAGCGCATGTTGGGTTCATATTCTCGGGAAGGAATCGGAAAAATGGCATCCTGAGAATTGTGAATAATCACCTATAAATGTCGAACGTTTTCCGGGTTTCGTGGAATCGCAGCCCATCGAAAAAACGCGAATCCACAGAAACCAGGTGACCAGGTGGAGTCCTCTCCGACTGTGGGGATGAGTGATGCCTTCATGCACCAGGGCCGCGTCGGAAAACTAGAACCCGTGAAATTGTGATTTGTCGCAGGAAGACGCCAACGCTTTTCGGATTCCGTGGAAACGTTTATCACGGAAATTGAATCCACAGAAAGGCGTCGCCGCTAAAATGACTTCGTTGTCACATGGACTTGTTGTGTGTGACAACGTAGGAAAGTCATCTCTTTGACTATTTTTTTCCAAATAGTTAAATCGATGCAGTATCCGTGGAGTTTCATGCCTCACTACAGAAAATCCTCAAAATGTAATTTGTAACCAACACGACTAAAATGGACCTGTGTATTTATTATTGTTTTTATTATTATCATTTTTTTCTTTTCACTTTTATTATATACCCTTACTATACACTTATTTATATATATATATATATATATATTAAAAAAAATATATATATATATATATATATATATCCTTTCTGTTTTACTTCTCTTCCACTTTTTTTTCGTTTTTCTCTGCTAATCCCCTGTGGAGTAAGGCACCAAACCTCACCACTACAACTTCCTGGTATACGTGGTGAATCAACCTGATGTCCACGGAAGTCAAAAGGTCCGTCCGTTTAGCGCTGGAAGCCAGCTGCCTGGGCTCATTAGCCGTACCTCTGGGTTGATTCTAATGAGCCAATTCCAGATGGTTGACTTAAAATACCGGGGAGGACTTTTATACTTTCCAAACCGGGAACTTCCACCTCTGCACCCCCCCCCCCCCCCACCCGGCCCATCCCCCCTTGTTTCGCACTCGGACGTAACTGATGGCTCTAATTTGTGTACTTTAAGGGGACAATTCATAGCAGGTACTTAGGGCTCGATAAGGAAATTGAAATGAATGACGGCGGCCTTATCAAGCCTCTCTCTCTCCCTCTCTCTCTCTCCCCCTCTCTCTCTCTCTCCCTCTGTGTCCCTGGGCGAGTGAGAGGTTTCATTGCTTTAGCAGGGCGGCATTGCGAGAAGAATATAAATGTAAATGTAAATGCCTTGATGCAATTGGAAAGGCCCCTCTTTATAGAATCAATAAGCATACGCGGCGGCGGCGGCGGCGGCTACGGCGGCGGGGGCGGGAAAGAGACAAAGAATGACGACGGGAAGTGACACACACACGCTTTGTCGCGCGCTTGTTTTGCATGCGGCAAAGCGTGTGCGTGACAAATAGACTGAAAAAAAGACCGAGCAAAAAAAAAAAACAAAGCAAAGCAAAACAAAAAAACACAACCCCTAAACAAGACGTGCTGCAGCCCGTCCAGCCTCCATCTTGTCACGTCAAGCATTGTGGAAACAATCTGACGTCACGTCGCGGCCGCACCTGTAAACCGCCGCGCGTCCTGGATTTCTCTGTGGCGCATGCGAAGCGGACGACCCGGCGCTGCTGGGGGATCCGCGCTGAGGGAGAGCTTTGCACCGGGGAGACGGGTTTAATCCTCCTGTGCAGGGTCACGTATTTAAAGACACGTCGCCAAGGAAGCTCTGGAGGCTGCTCTGTGCCGCATTTGCCGACGCACCCAAAACGCATGTCTTCATGTCTACGTATGTTCATGTCTTCATCTCTTCATATCTTCATGTCTTCATATATTCATATATTCATATCTTCATGTCTTCATGTCTTCAAATGTTCATGTCTTCTTGTCTTCATATGTTCATGTCTTCATATATTAATATATTCATATATTCATGTCTTTCTGTCTTCATGTCTTCATGTCTTCATATATTCATATATTCATGTCTTCATGTCTTCATATCTTCATGTCTTCATATCTTCATATCTTCATATATTCATGTCTTTCTGTCTTCATGTCTTCATCTCTTCATATCTTCATGTCTTCATATATTCATATATTCATATATTCATATATTCATATCTTCATGTCTTCATGTCTTCATATATTCATGTCTTCATATCTTCATGTCTTCATATCTTCATGTCTTCATCTCTTCATATGTTCATGTCTTCATATGTTCATATCTTCATGTCTTCATATATTCATGTCTTCATATATTCATTTATTCATGTCTTTCTGTCTTCATGTCTTCGTGTCTTCATATCTCCATATCTTCATGTCTTCATATATTCATATATTCATATATTCATGTCTTTCTGTCTTCATGTCTTCATATATTCATATCTTCATGTCTTCCTGTCTTCCTGTCTTCATGTCTTATGTCTTCATATTTTCATGTCTTCATATGTTCATATATTCATGTCTTCATATCTTCATGTCTTTCTGTCTTCATGTGTTCATGTCTTCGTGTCTTCATATCTTCATGTCTTTCTGTCTTCATGTCTTCCTGTCTTCATATATTCATATCGTCATGTCTTCCTGTCTTCATGTCTTATGTCTTCATATTTTCATGTCTTCATATATTCATGTCTTCATATATTCATGTCTTCATATCTTCATGTTTTCCTGTCTTCCTGTCTTCATGTCTTTCTGTCTTCATGTCTTCATATATTCATATCTTCATGTCTTCCTGTCTTCATGTCTTACGTCTTCATATTATCATGTCTTCATATATTCATATATTCATGTCTTCATATCTTCATATCTTCCTGTCTTCATGTGGTAATGTCTTCATATGATCATTTTGTCATCTCGTCATATCTCCATATCTTCTAGTCTTCATATATTCATATATTCATGTCTTTCTGTCTTCATGTCTTCATGTCTTCATATATTCATATATTCATATCTTCATGTCTTCATGTCTTCAAATGTTCATTTCTTCATCTCTTCATATGTTCATGTCTTCATATATTAATATATTCATATATTAATGTCTTCATGTCTTCATATGTTCATATATTCATGTCTTCATATATTCATATATTCATGTCTTTCTGTCTTCATGTCTTCATGTCTTTCTGTCTGCATGTCTTCATATATTCATGTCTTTCTGTCTTCATGTCTTCATGTCTTCATATATTCATGTCTTCCTGTCTTCATGTCTTCATATATTCATGTCTTTCTGTCTTCATGTTTTCCTGTCTTCCTGTCTTCATGTCTTTCTGTCTTCATGTCCTCATATATTCATATATTCATGTCTTCCTGTCTTCATGTCTTACGTCTTTATATTTTCATGTCTTCATATATTCATATATTCATGTCTTCATATCTTCATATCTTCCTGTCTTCATGTGGTAATGTCTTCATATGATCATTCTGTCATCTCGTCATATCTCCATATCTTCATGTCTTCATATCTTAATGATGATGTCACAAATCTGTCTTTATCTCATCATATCTCCTTTTCTTCATGTTTTCATGTTGTCATATCCTCATATCTGTATTGATGTATTCATATCGGGATGTCTTCATACCTTGATGTTGTGATGTCTTCATATAGTCATTTTATCATATTATCATGTTTTCAAATCGACATTTTCATATCATCACATTTTCATGTCTGTCTTCATATCTTCCTATCAGCATGTCATGTCATGTCATGTCGTGTCGTGTCGTATCGTCAGTATGACAGATATGTAGTATCTTCATATCAGCATCTCTCCATAATGTCATGTCTTCATCTTCATATTGTCATATGGTCAAAACTTCATATCTAAATATGTTTATATCTTTATATCACCATTTCACCATATTTTGATATCTTCATATATTTATACATATATATCTTCATATCTTTATATATTTATACATGCATATCTTCATATCTTTATACATGTATATCTTCATATCTTCATATATTTATACATATATATCTTCATATCTTTATATATTTATACATGCATATCTTCATATCTTTATACATGTATATCTTCATATCTTTATATATTTATACATCTATATCGTCATATCTTTATATATTTATACATCTATATCTTCATATCTTTATATATTTATACATGTATATCTTCATGTCTTTATATATTTATACATCTATATCGTCATATCTTTATATATTTATACATCTATATCTTCATATCTTTATATATTTATACATCTATATCTTCATATCTTTATACATGTATATCTTCATATCTTCATATATTTATACATGTATATCTTCATGTCTTTATATATTTATACATGTATATCTTCATATCTTCATATATTTATACATGTATATCTTCATGTCTTTATATATTTATACATGTATATCTTCATATCTTTATATATTTATACATGTATATCTTCATATCTTCATATATTTATACATGTATATCTTCATGTCTTTATATATTTATACATGTATATCTTCATATCCTCATATATTTATACATGTATATCTTCATGTCTTTACATATTTATACATGTATATCTTCATATCTTCATATATTTATACATGTATATCTTCATATCTTTATATATTTATACATGTATATATTCATATATTTATACATCTATATCTTCATATCTTTATATATTTATACATGTTTATCTTCATATCTTTATATATTTATACATCTATATCTTCATATCTTTATACATGTATATCTTCATATCTTCATATATTTATACATGTATATCTTCATGTCTTTATATATTTATACATGTATATCTTCATGTCTTTACATATTTATACATGTATATCTTCATATCTTCATATATTTATACATGCATATCTTCATGTCTTTATATATTTATACATGTATATCTTCATATCTTTATATATCTATACATGTATATCTTCATATCTTTATATATTTATACATGCATATCTTCATGTCTTTATATATTTATACATGTATATCTTCATATCTTTACATATTTATACATGTATATCTTCATATCTTTACATATTTATACATGTATATCTTCATATCTTTATATATTTATACATGCATATCTTCATGTCTTTATATATTTATACATGTATATCTTCATGTCTTTATATATTTATACATGTATATCTTCATATCTTTACATATTTATACATGTATATCTTCATATCTTCATGTCTTCATGGAGTGTCAGGCTGCGGTTCACCTCTGCTCTGAGGCTCCAGGCCCGGCTCCACACGGCCCAGTGCTCAGTGATCAGCTGCTGGAGGGCCCGGCAGGAGGACCCGGTTCAAACTACAGTCGGGGAGCTCCGGACAAATTGGAGCGAGTTAGCCACTCCTCAGTTCACCGCGCAGCCCCGGACGCCGAGGAGTCGGCCCAACAACAAAATATAAAGAGCCATAAAAAAGAAAGAGGTCGGCTTCTGTCTCAGTGGGCGCACTCCTTTATCTCTCTCTCGCGCGCTCTTTTTCTCCCTTGTTCTTATTGCCGCCCACAACTCTGTCTCTCAATTTCAATCACACACACACACACAGACACACAGACGGCGGAGGAGGTGTTGGGAGTACATCTTGCTTCTCGCACTGTGTCACGTTCAGAAATCAATCGTGGGGTTAAGCTCACACCTTCTAACGAGCTCCTCTCGGAGGCGTGCGGCAGCCGCCATGCGGCAGCCGCCGCGCGCCTCCCTTTCCGAGGAGGATCCGCGGCTCTGGCCAGCGCCGCGAGGGGGGAGGGAGAGAGAGAAGGACGGAGGAGGGCATTAGAGGCGATAAAAAAAAAACAGGCGTGAAGAAAGGGAGCTTTCTCGAAGGAAGGAGCGGCGCCGCGGACGCAGAGGCGCGCGGCGGCTTTGGCCGGGGCAGAACAAAAGGATGGAGGGATCCAGGCAGATGGAGGGGAGGGGAGCGGAGGTGAAGGCATTCGTCAAGGCGCCGGAGCCCGGTGCCTCCGCCTCCCACGGCACACAGGTGCGGGCTCCACCAGCACCCCCATTAGCCATGCACCTGGGCCCTGACGGCGGAGGGTGTCAGGAGGAACTGGGGCGGCTCGGGGCCCGGAGGAGAGGCTTTCCTCTCACGGAAATGAAGCGTGCCCGACCCGACTTTATCTCTGAACTGAACGGAAAGCAAAGAATGAAACCGGACCAGCGTCTGTGCACTGTTTAGTTTAGTGTTAGGTATGCCTGAAACCATAGTATGCTCAAATAGTATGCGAAAGGTACCAGGATGATATTCTAGTATACCATTTAGTACACCGAGATAGTGCCGTGTCCGAAACCATGGTGCGATCAAATGTTATGCAAAGAGTACCAGGATGACATTCTAGTATACCATTCAGTACACCAAATTTGTGTCATGTCGGAAACCGTTCTACGGTCAAATAGTATGCGAAAAATACCAGGATGACATACTAGTATACCATTTAGTATGGCAAATTTGTGCCATGTCTGAAACCATAGTACGTCAAAAGTACCAGGATGATGTACTAGCACACTATTTATTCAACCAGTTTAATATCGAGTATGTTTGCAACCATATTATGCTCAAATGATATGTGGAAAGTACCAAGATGACACACTATTATACTATTTAGTACGGCAAATTACTGTTATGTATGTCGGAAATATTTTTTTCCTCGTATACTAAAGTACACAGGACAAGGGAACCTGTGGGATGAAGAACGTAGTACGCCGATCCTTCTGAGGTGCGGTGACTGTCAGACATCTTTGCGGTGGACCCCCGCCCCCCCCCCCTCGCCCCGCCACGCTCCTACTTTGCTCCGAGAAAAGTGAGAAGAGCTGCTTCGCTTTCCGGGGCTTTATTTCCTTGTCATTTGTTTTATTGTTGTTGTTCTGCACCTCAGCCCAGCTGTTCTCGTCGAGACTCGCAATTAATGTAATTTATTCTTTTGTGAGTTTATTGGCCTTAGGTGAGACCGAGACACAACAACAGCAGAATGAAAAATGCCGGCTGCCTGACAAAGGGTTTTTCTGGGATGGGGGTGTCGCCCGTGCAGGTTGTTCTGACAAATGCCAAGCCACGGGAACCTTCCTCGCACAGTTGGGAGGGAATTCAGCCCCTAAATGGCAACGTTCCTTGTTCTCTACATGAAAATAAATACGATGGCGCTGAGCGTGGAGTCGGAGCGCGGAGTAACTTTTTTTCCGGCTCCTCCTCGGCCCTCCCCTCCTCCCTCTCCACTTGGGCGTCCGACCGCTTCCCTCGCCGCATCGGTTCTGTCCCCCCCCCTCCTCCGCCGTTGAATTTCCGCCGCAATCTAAGATGAAGCGGATGTACGGTTGATTCCGTGCCGTGGAAATCCTCCTCCATCAGGGGGCTCATCCCAAACTCGTCTAATGTGAGGTCAAGGAGAGGACTTATAACAGTCGCTATATTCTCTGAAATTGCCTTATTTTATTGACCTCTGCAAAGTCGACTTCGCATGTTGGCTGAGCTTAGATTGCTTTTTTTCGGAAACAGCTTGGCGGCGTCCCGGGGTGGGGTTATGCAAATTAGGCCAAAATATGATATCGGAGCGATTTCACACTCTTTCCCGTCCTACTGGGAGCTCAGCCGGTACCATGGTTGTAACATATGTGCCCTAATGCAGTACAATGCGACTTTCCTGGTTTCAAATGTCCACGAAATTGCCCCCAAAGTGCAACCACCGGTTGCACTTTGGGGGCCGGTGTGGCCGGTGTGGCCCCCCTCATGTGCAACATGAGCTGCCGTTGCATTTTACGTTTGTAAAGGCGAAGGCAACAATCAGCTTGTAGTCCCCTCAAAAGTGAGCGGTCAACCCTCCGTGTCAGTGAGTGAATGGGGGAATGGATTTTTCGCAGATCTTCAGGGATCTTCAAGGTAATGACTCTGAATGTCATGAATTTGATTCATAATTAAAAATCAGTGTACTCGCCTGAGAAAGCTTCTTGTAGTGAGCACATTAATTATAACAATTACTATTTTCTTTGAATTTGGGTACATTTTAGCTTTTGACTATTCGCTTAACATGAGACATCATGTTATGTTCATTTGGTCGTCTCAGAAAGTGCTCGGCTCGGCAAATTAGGCCAAAATCTGACGTTCAAATTTCAAACTTTCCGGCCCCGTCGGGACCTCAACCTGCCGCTCTGCCTGTGTACTGTACAATGCAGAGAGTTGGTTTCAAATATCCACAAAACTTCCACCTTTTCAACGATGGAGGCAGTAATCAAGCGGTCACCTCGAGAGTGACCGCCCCTGTCCAAACCACCGAAGCCCACTTCCGCCACCGCGCACGGAAATGGACGAGGATCCTCAACCGCTCAGAGCTTAGCGGGAGGATCCTCCCGTCGCTCGCATGGGAGGCGTGGACCGGGCTCCTTTTGGAATCATCTTGTGTTTCTGTGGCTCATTTCCACTTTGCCGTGCCACCGGAGCACTCCCCGCCAGCCAATCAAGCATACGCTCCACTCTGGCAATCTCGCTGCGCCACCCCCCCCCCCCCCCCCCCCCCCACATCCAGTATTCGCCCGGAGGAACGCCTCTGCCGCCGCCGCTTGATTCCTCAAAAACGTCCTAATCACGTTTGTGGAAGTGTATTTTGGTTATTGTAGTCGGGACAAAAAAAAACCCAAAAAACTCAGAAACAACAAAAAACAAACGGGTTCCCGGGGACGAGGAGAAAAGCGGAAGGGAGATGTGTCCCCACTTTGCTCATTTGTCATGCGTGGAACAAAAGCACGGAGGGGTTTCAAGGACGAGGTTTTAGACACGTCTGCTCCATTGATTAGCTAACGAGCCCGCATGCCGACCACTTCCACATTGAGTGTGTTTGAGCACACAATGGAGCACATTTCCCCCTCGCTTACAATGTGGGCAAGCGGCGGCAGTCAGCCGTCTGCCGAGGAAGCAGGCCCTCTGCCAAGCGTGGCGGTGGGGGGGGGGGGGGGGGGGGCGGTGCCGTGCCAGAAAGGAAATGAGGGTGGAGGTGGGGTGGGGGGGGCGCTGAAGCTTTGGGGAGCTAGAAGGGACGGAGATGGAGGCCACGGAGCTGGACTGTGTGTTGCGGGGGAGGGTGAGGTACGGGTGCATCTAGAGCTGTGAGGCATTTGAGACGTCCCAAAAATCGAATACCGGTTAAAAAAATCCACGGGAGTCCGTTGAAATGTAAATTATTTTGAAATCCATGACTTTATGCTGTAATCATTCGAGCATAAAGTCATAGATTTCGTAACAATTTATCTCTATAGGAGATATATATATATATTAATATATATAGTTTTAACGGTACGTTAGGATACATACATACGTAGGGTACACACTGTACATATGTACTCTAATGTAGCCGAAAAACTTGCTATCTTTATTATGAAAAAAGAACTTTGGACAAAAATGACCTCCCTATATGGAGGAGAGGGCTCAGATTGAATCATGTTCCGTTGAGGTGGTTGGGATCCCCGGGTACAGAGGGAGAAGAGGTCATGAAAACAGGAAGAGCGGGAAGAGCAGGTGGGGCAAGGCACGGGGGGTGCAGACGTAGGCGTCACTTTGTCGCGAACTCTCGTCGAGAACAAGGTCTGGTCCACGAGGGAGGACCTGGAGACCAGCTCCTGCTATTTCACAGGAGCCAGGCCGGTTGGTCCCACCTGCCGCCGAGCGATGGGCGAGCGCGGCGCGTTGCTACCCCCCCCCCCCCCTCCCAAAAAAAGAAAAAAGTAAATAAAGAAAAAGTCTGGGGTTTCCCTTTAAGGAGAAAGAGGAGAGCCAAGATCAATGGTCGACCAAGAGAAAGTGCAGATGAGTGGTGGTGAGACAGTCGGGTTGATGTGGAGCGGGGCTGGGCAGAGCACACAACACAGAGGAGGGAGGTGGGGGAGAGAGAGAGAGAGGGGGAGAGAGAGAGAGGGGGTAGTAGACGCTATATCAAGGGAAACGGAGGCGGGGTCAGGGAGAGTTGAGAGGGTGAGCCGAGAGCCAATTCTCCAGCGATCACGTGGGGGGGGGGGCGAGAAATAATTTAAAAGGGAAATGGGTGAAGGTGGTGCCGGAGTGGGGGGGGCGTGGGGGGTGGAAGCAATTGATGTCTCTTAAAGGAGAAAAAAAAACAAAAAAGAACTTTAGAGGTGACCATGTTGTTCTCCCCCGGGGATAATGAACCCCGTAAACATTTCCCCGACAACATAGATTTGCGCCGTATTTGCCGTCGCGGGACAAAAATGTCACGGCGGCAGATAAAACGCCGCAGAAATAAAAATATTTTAGCATATCCTCCGCATGACCTCCCCTTCCCTTCCTCTCTTGTCCTCCTCCTCCTCCGTTCTTCGGTGCCGACCCTCCCTCCCGAACCCCCTCCTCCCCCACTCTACCCAGTGTCCCCCGCTCTTTAAAACGAGTCCTTCCTCCGCCGTCGCCTTCATCCTCTGTGACACAGCCTCTGCCTGGAGCCCGGCTCTGTGTCCCCGCCCTCGGCCGCAGCAGGCCTCCCGTCTGTCTGACCGGCCGGCCGACCGAGCGCCCTGTTGGCCGTCCGTCGGTCCGGGCCGTCCGTCTTTCCCGTCCGGCCCGGAGCCGGCTCCTCGGTCGGGTCCCGCGTTGGACGAGGCCGTGCCTTCGCCGAGGCCCCCGTCGCCTCCCCGAGCGGCGACCCCTCATCCGCTCGGCGAGAGGCTCCCGAAAGACGAGGGCCGGGGCTGAACGTCCCTCCAGCCTCCGACCCGCAGACAGTTAAGTGTCTTTAATTGGGTTCACTCTGCCGCTGAAAGTTGGTCGAGGTCAGTCACTCCGTGTCCAGGGCGTGAAAGTCCTGCCATCTTGATGCAGGCCCCGGGGCGGCTTCTCCCCGTTAGGAACGTGTGCCAAAATGCCCGGATGCGACGCCATGCGAGGGTGCGGGATTGGCCGACACCAACTCGGGACTCGTGTCCATTGGAGGCTGGGTACAGGCGAGGGTCGCCGGGCCTCTCGCCCGGCCCGTGACCCAAGGCAGGGGGGGGCCTAAGGGGGTTCTATCACTCGCCCAAGGTGGCCCCCCAGACCAGTGGAGGGAGGGAGTCGTCTTACTCCTCCATTCTAGTTCAGCTCCTGCCAAACAAGCCTCTGCCAGAAAAAAATGCCCAGATTGGTTCCATTTTTGACGGTTCCTGGTCCCAAAGATGTCGCTGCGAGGGAGGCGGTACCTTTCGGGGGGAATGAGCGGCGGCGCAACGTGGCTGGACTCCATTGGTTACCCTCCACCCCCACCCCCACCCCCCCCCACACACACCCACCCGGCTGGCCTGCTGCCATGCCAACGTGCCCCCCACCTCGGGAAGAGAGAAAGGGTCGTGAGCTCGGCTCAACCTGCCGCCGCTCGGCCCCTCGCCCTGCCCCGTTTTTTGTATTTCTTCTATGTGTGTGCTGTGTTTGTGTGTGTTTGTGTTGGGTGTGTGGGTGTGGGTGTTCGTGTTCGGTGTTCACGAGTGACCACACAGCGAGCGCCCGGAAAACCCCGCCCAGCCCTCCCCCGCGCTCCCCGCTCAGATCTCATTTTCGTGCGCCGTAAAACATTGAGTTGTTAAATTTCTTTATGCATCCTGTTCCCCTCGTGCCCCAGAGGCTCCCGGCGCGTTTTAAATTGAATGATTGCCCGCAGCTCTCGGATTGTTTAACCTCAGCGGCGGCACCTACTTCTCTGTAGGACCTTATTTTTAGAAGGCTTTTCTTTCTTTCTCTTTCTCTTTTTTCCCCCCTCTCTCTCCCCCCCCCCCCCTCTCTCTCTCTCTCTCTCTCTCCTCCTTGTGGGGCGCAGCAACCAAGGACCTCCTTGGAAACGGTCATCGTTCTTATTTTTCAGCGCGTTACCTCGGATGGGGAGGGAGGGAGGGAGGGAGGGAGAGAGAGAGAGAGAGAGAGAGACAAAGTGACTCATGGCCTGGAGCTGTGTGTGTGTGTGTGTGTGTGTGTGTGTGCACTGAACTGTGTGCACGTGAGAAAGACTGCTGTTTTCCTTATTTATGACCCTCACCTCCATCCATGCTGCCAATTTGTCCCAGAAGCAGAGGGAGGGAGGGAGGGAGGGAGGGAGGGAGGAAGGAAGCCGGAGGAGAGGCAATTCCATCCAGATCCCTCGAAAGAAGAAGAAGAGGAGGAGGAGGAGGAGGAGGGGGCGGAGGGACTGCCATGACTCCACCCCCCTTCCCCCTCGCGGCCCCGCCTCTTGGAAACAGTGGAAACGGACGTCCTCACACTCGCTGCTGGGAAGGAATAAGTGCGACAAATCACCCCACGAGAATACACCTGCCAGGTTATTATTTGGGATGTAAAGGGCTGCACTTTGGTCTCCTGTTTGGAAGGAAATATTGAGGGAGGGAGGGAGAGAGAGAGAGAGAGAGAGAGGGGGGAGGGGGAGCCTCCGGGGTCTTATCGGGGGAAGCCAGATATGTAATAAAATGCGTCCATGTGGTAATTACACACTGATAACTACGGCAAGGACACGCAGAGGTGCGGACGGCCCTGGATGTCAGCTCGTAAACATGGCGTGCCGCGCCCCGCGGGCCTGCGGCACCGCCGCCGGCCGCTGCGGATCCTCCGTCCCGCGGCTAGTAAAACTCCCAGAAACCCCCCTAATACCCCGCCTCCCCCCACCTCCCTCCCTCACCGCCGCCCGGGTGTCAGCGCCTGCTCATTAAGTCTTATTGGACGAAGAATTCCTTTCTTCCTGCGGCTTGATGGCCATCTTTTACAATGGAGCATTTCATTGTGATTGGCAGCGTGTGTGTGTGTGTGTGTGTGTGTGTGTGTGTGTGTGTGTGTGTGTTTGAGAGAGAGAGAGAGAGAGAGAGAGTGAGATCGCCACAAAAAAAATTCCTTCTAAGTGTGAATGCACCTGGTGGAATACACTCATTCCGGTAGTGATTCTGAAATTATTGTGAAAGTACTTCAACGTGGTACTTCCCCGTCGTCATTTCGTTGTGTGTGTATCTGGACTTCAACTTGAGTAAAAGCTCTGAGTACTTCTTCGCTGAGCTAGTTTTACTGCGTCTTCCATTTTCTACCGTGTGCAATATACTGTGTGTGTGTGTGTGTGTGTGAGAGAGAGAATGAGCGAGGGAGGGAGTCCGGGCCACGCTTGTGATTCAATACGCACACCCCCACGGACCGGGGCTTAGGGGAGTGCATGTGCTGATGAAAAAGTAATGTAGTGTGTCTGCGAAGGCACTGTTTGCCCACCGCCATCACATCACATCCACCCCCAGCCCCACCTCCCCCGCTCCTCCCTCACTCCTCTCACATTCCAAAACCGGCTTCTTCTTCCTCTCCTCTCCCCGAACCCGTGCCGCTCCAGCCTCGGACCTCCGGAGCGAGTTGTTCATTCAAATCCTCATGAAAAGAGCAAGTCGATCGATCCGAAGAAGTTTGGAGGAACCCGAGTGATGAAGGGGAAAAGTTGCCGTTTCCACGGGATCCACCCGAGACGGACGATCCCGCGGATCGCCGCTTTAACCGAGTCACCAAGAGGAAAGGGTCGTCAAATGATCAGACCTGTCGTTCCTTTGATTCCGTTGGTGTAAACCCCGGTGAGCGAGGGGGGGAACTTCCTGCGAGCGATGAAAGGGAGTCAGACGACTCAGTCGCTTCTGCTCCTGAGCTCGTAACTCAAAGGAACTCTCACAGGAATCGTTAAATTCCGTCGAAATCATTCATCGACGCAGAAAGGAGGCAAACTGCGGATCCCAGGGATCCTTTTGAGCCCCGTTCCCTCCAAAGCGTTGCTTTCCCTTCTTCCCGGAGCGACTCCCGACGCCCGAGTCATTTAAAAGGAACGCTCTCAACGAATCGTTTGCATCAGTCTTGCATCTCTAATCTGTGTCACAGCTCCTCCTCCTCCTCCTCCTCTCGCTTGTGCACACAAGGAGAACACGCACTGGCGCTAATATCAAAAACCCACGGCAGCCATTTGAAACAGTAGCCACAGGGAAACCTTCACCTTTGTTTTACCTCGACTCTGTGCGATGGCAACTCTGCGCCTTTAGTTTGAAAGAGCCGCTGCTCCTTGCCTCCCCCAGCCACACCCCCCCCCCCCCCCCCCCGCTTGATTGATGTTTTAGGAATATATTCAAGTGTGTGTTTATGTGTGTCGGGGTGAGGGTTTTGCAGGGGGCAGACGAGGGATTGATATCAGAGGAAAGTGGTGGGCCAGGTGAAAGGAGAGAGGAGTGAGCGGAAGGCGGCTGGGGACTCATCCTGCAGCAAGTTAAATCTATCTTCCTCACTTGTGCAGCCGGGGGCCCCGCTGTCCTTGGGCGCCGCGTGCTGACTCGGCAGGGTTTGCCTTTGTCCCCGTCCGGGAAAAAAAAAAAAAAAAAAAAAAAGTACCAAGACGGCTACCTTTATATTACAAAAGTTAGTCCAAGGACTGCTTTCCCAAAATAAACTCTTTTTTTGTTCCATCCGCCTGCTGCGCGTCACAACTCCAGGCGACGACGTCCGTGCAGATTTGGACAAACTACGTCCGGGGTTTCGGGCGGTGCCTCGCTCCTTCTTAATCCA
This sequence comes from Zeus faber, assembly GCF_960531495.2. Lineage (NCBI taxonomy): Eukaryota > Metazoa > Chordata > Actinopteri > Zeiformes > Zeidae > Zeus > Zeus faber. The sequence continues at coordinate 21,979,924 of NC_137209.1, read as the reverse complement.
CGTTCTGACTTTTGGTTTAGACGAAACCGTAAATGAAGCTGCTCAGGAAGAAGTGATGTTTTGCTATTGATCACTCAGTGGCGTCATGAAAAACAGCTTTAGGGCACGGATATATCACCGGGGCTAATACCGTGGCGCCATTAATTCCTCTACGTTTTTCTTTCTTCCGGTCTCCCGTACACCACCCTCCTTTCATTGGCAACAAAGCAGAGCACTTCTGCGAGTCACTCGCCAATTTCCTAGAACACACAACGCCGCCGTAGCCGCGTTTGAATGCAGTTGCAGCCCAATGTATGTGCGGCGTGGCTCCCTCTCCGCGGGGAGCCAAAGCCCATTTCAGCTGCGCTCATTTGGCAGCCGCGGCGCCGGCACATACAGAACAGCACATTAACATAAAACCAGCTATATGCGCGGCACTGCCGGCCAAAAGAGACGTAATTGCTATTGACAGAATTAACAAACACATTAAATCCCCACATTAATTAGAAAGTCAAATAAAAAATAAAAAAATAAAGAGAATGTCGGGAGTGCAGGGAGCCGTTGTCCATCATCCCTCTGGTTGGAGCATCGGAGTAATTTGTTTTTTTAACGGGTAATTTGCCCGATTTTGCAATGGACTTCAAGGCCGACGTGCTCTCATTACGGCGACCGCGGTTAAAAAAAAAACAAAAACAAAAAAGTGTGTTCTCACCCTGTCGGGTAAATGTTTTTGTCGCAGTCGGGTCCTCTGACCAGTCAAATTAGTTTGTCAAGCCAATTAAATGCACGGACAGTTGACTGATAGATTCTTTGTCCCTGTAATTGATTGATTTGGCGAATAATTGAAAATTAAAGGACATAATTTATTATCAAAACAAATGCAAGCCTCTTTAAATCAAAAATGATGTGGGAAGTCATTTTCGGCCACTTATCATGGGCAGAATACCCGCTGTTCTTCATTTGATCGCTAGGAAAGACAAAGATAAAGTCAATTAACAGATTGAGGTCTGACTGATTCATTCTCCCTCGACGAACCACGGCAACCTCTACAAACACTGAGTAGCGTCAAGTGTGAATTTGGAGGAATAGGTCAAGTGGACGTACGGTGGAAAAATGGACATCCAATGAATCAGTGGACACGCACCAGTGGACACACACCTCTTCCTCATGATTGGAAAGCGAAAGGAGCAACTATGAGACTTGACCGATAAAAGTGTGTTGTAGGGTAAAACTTCCCTTCAAAGTACTCAGTTTGGCCGTCTGTGTTTGTCTTGGCTTCCCATTGAGGTAGAGACGGCAAGCGGGCGTAAAAAGCCTCTTGAGCTCCTAAAGCTCTTGAGCTCCCAAAGCTCCTACCAGACATCAAGGTCCGGACCTCCTTTCGGACCGCCTTCTCTACCGCCGTGTGAACAGCGTTGCTCGAGGTTTGAAACGTCGCGCAGCGTTGGCGCAGGATGGAGCGGGGTAAGGACTTTGGGGTTGAGCGACAACCTAGAAGGAGGCATTGGGGGATACGCCAACTAGAAGTTGTACGGCTGAAGCTCTCCTCTCGACGCCGCATCCATCTGAATCCATGGGGTTGAAAATTAGGGTTTGGGTTTTCAAAGATACCAGATTTTCCCCTTCGACTTTAGATTTCAGAAACGCTGCCTCCGCCGAGACCCTCCTCTGCCGGGGATGTCTTCCCCTGATTCAGCTTCCAGTTTGACACTTTAATAGTTCCGACTCAATTCATTCTGTATGTTTATTCATCGGCAGACAGCGCGCGTTGCTGTGGTTCTGGATTTATCACCCGGCCCGGTGGTACCACTTTATCAGACTGGAACATAAACGGCCGTAGAGCTGATCAGCTGTTCCCCTGGTAGCGTCGTGTCCGAGCCCGCGCACACACACACACATACACACACACACACACACACACACACACACACACACACACACAGACACACACACACACACACACACATAGACACACATACACACACACACACACACACAGACACACACACACACACATAGACACACATACACACACACACACACACAAATAGACACACACACACACACACTCACACACACACACACGCACATATACATACATATACACATTCACATGCGCGCACACACACACACACACACACACAGTCACAAGCGATGGTGACCATCTTTTCCCTCAGTTTCCTTCATGTTCTTTTCCTCCATTTTTTTTTCAAGGAAGCATTTGTTATTCATTTTGAAGTCATTATTTGTGTTTTTCTGAATTGGGCATTGGGCTCCGAGCGTTGAGGCGCTGAGCTCCCCTCGACGCTGCATTGTTGCTGACAATTTTCCTTTAACGCTTATCAGCATTTATTAATCTATTTCCTGTATTTTCTTTCTTTTCTTTTGCTTTTTTTCCATGTCTGTGGCGCCGTTGGAACTGGACATCGGAACATGGACCCTCCCCGCATCAGGTAGGCGAACCTTGAACTCTTTTTTTTTCTTTACACCATTTTTATTTTGTTCAGACATTTTTGCTTTTTTTTAGGGTTTATACTGTATGTCTACCCATAACAGGAAAGAAAGACAAATAAAATATATATATAAATATATATAATGTAATTTAGCCAAGCAAGAGTGTAGACACACAAAAATCAAATGCCTACACTACAAACAATAATAATAATAATAATAATAATTATAATAATAATAATAAAGATGATGATTAAAACATATGTTCAAATACGATACACACACATATGGCACATTCATTAACTTTTTACTTTATCTAACATTTCTTTGTTTGGTACCAAAACCGCATCCCAGCATCACCCTGTTGACACTGTTTTCACATGTGACTACTGTGAAAAGACACAAACATAACTCGTCAAAAAAGCAACCGTATTGTTGAATTGTTGAATTTCAATGTTGTATACGGGACCCAAATACAGCATCACAGCAGAATTGGTTTAATGCTTTTCCCTGAAGGTAAGTGCAGCATACCGTCGTATGCGTTTCACTGATGTTACCTCCCAAAATGTTATCTTCACCCGGCAGTGACAGACTGTGTTTGTGGGCCGTACCCGACTCAGAATGTTGTCGGTCGGATCGGATTTGGCCGTTCAGTGTGAATTAGTGTGTTTGGTCGTTTATGAACGACCGACTTGAACGCTCGCCGGGTGATGAGCCGTTCTTTTTTTTTTTTTTGCAAAGTTTTACACTTTTATGTCGCGTTTGATTGTTTGAAGTTGACGAAGGCGCCACGCACTGGTCTGACTGGGAGGTTTAATTTTACTATTATTGTTTATGTGTGAAAAATACTGTTTATACCTGTTCTACACAAAAAAACCTATAGTACTGGTTTTATTATATTTTTAAAATCTTTTTTTATATTACATGAATGAATAAATAACATACTTAGGGAGAGTATCATGTAAAGTGCTATATAGGTCGTTTGCCAATATGCAGATGTTACAGTTTACAAAAAGAACAACGAGCGGCTCTGGGAAACGAACGAAGCCATAAGATCCGGTTCCCTTCAAAGAGGCGTGATTCCGGTCACCGTTGCCGATATGAACGGCTCTACGCGGCCCCCCATCGCGGAGAGCCGCGTCCGCGTCGATTCACGCATCTGAAAATGTGTTTGTGATTCCCCCTCGTCCATAATTCCCCTTTTAAATGTTTTCCCTGTGCAGTTTTGTCAGCTTCTGTCTGTTTTATCCTTTTATTGTAATGCACACTGACTGACCGTCGTACCGCGGTTATACACCGCTTTTCGCCGCGGTAACACGAAATTCATACCGTCACAGCCCGAGGTGGGGGTGGGGGGTTGGGGGGGGGGCGGATTTTCCTCTAAAAACCATCATCTGATTTCATTTCAAGCTGCCTCCATTAAACCCCATGCTCCAGCTGCTTAGCTGGGGCTGCACCTCTTATCGTCGGAGTCTTCGCCGGCAAATGTCAGCCTCTGAATGTATGCTAATCTACGTCCGGGGACGCTTCACCCCAAATAAAGAAACAGGAGACTCACTTCCTGGCAGGTTAAGAGAGGTAACGTCGCACAACTTGGGCCGTCCTTTTGCCGGCGTCCCCGTCTGAAGAAAGGTTCCGTCCCACACAGCAACACCCTTTGTGGCAAAGGTTTGTGTTGATGCCCGTGTGGATTCACAGAGGTGGAGGTCCGTTCGGGTGGGGTTTTTTTTTTAAGACTCTTCCCAAAATCAATGCGTCATTCTATCAAATCTTGGCAGCCATGGGGTGTGTGTGTGTGTGTGTGTGTAAAACTGCGTCTCGGATTGAAACGGGGACCGAGACGTCGCTGCCCCGCGTAATACCGACGAACGTGGCAACCCTGAGTAGGGCAGTGTCCCCGGCATCTCGGGTTCTCAGACTATGTAGCCCTCCTGCCGTACCCCTCCTGCCGTACCGGTCCTGCCGTACCGGTCCTGCCATACCCCTCCTTCCGTACCCGTCCTGAGGTACCCCTCCTGCCGTACCCCTCCTGCCGTACCCGTCCTGAGGTGCCCGTCCTGCCGTAACCCTCCTGCCGTACCCGTCCTGGTGTTTCGGTCCTGCCGTACCCCTCCTGCCGTACCCGTCCTGAGGTACCCCTCCTGCCGTACCCTCCCTCCGTACCCCCTCCACCCCCCAGCTGTTCCCCTGGTGCTTCACCTTGCTGTGCTTTCCCATTTAACGTCCCTCCATCTCTGTTGGAGTCAGGAGAACGCTCCCGTCCGTGCACTGCGTGCCGATGGCATCCATTTTGGCCCGCCCCTGACGTCGCTGTTGTTGAGACGGTCAAATTGTGGTCGCACTGCAATTTCGGGGGAGGGACGAATTGGGGGAGCCTGAACTTTTCTCATTGCGTTGTGTTATTTGTGGACGGTCCCCGAGACGCCGTTGAGACTGGGATGGACTCTCAGCGCTGCCTCTCTCCCCGGTGGGATCCGGACGAACGTCTGCGGAATAAATCGAACCAACCTTACCGCGGTGAGTAACCGCGTTTTTATTCCCGTAGATTTGTGAGTTTTTTTCCTCGGGAATGCCACGCCTTTTCTTTCATTACCGACGACCGCCGTACTGAAGCTGAATCGCGTTCGCGCGGCAACATGGCGCCTCTAACCCGAGAACCAAAAGGACGTTACACTCATATTATTGACGTACCTGTGATCTGGACTTGGGCTGGCGGGACGGCGTACTCCAATTGGAGTGACCGAATGGACGGGATGTAGAAACAGCGTTATTACACTGAGCAAACAGCCGCCGCTCGCTGCCTCCATATTAAACTGGCTTGATTGATTCAGCGCCGTGTGAAACTCCTCTTGCTCCAGTGATAAAGTGACTGTTTCTCCCTTGAAGACTCCCCAGACGCTCGCCCTTTCCGAGGAGAGGTGAAGAGAAAAAAAAATATCTCTCAGCCCCCCCATCCCCCCCCCCCCCTTTTTCCTCCCCGCTCCCCTTTTTACATGTCCAATCGTTTATCCGCCGCCAAATTCATTTCAATCAGAGCCTCCGCCGCCTTGCTGCCTTCTCCTTATCGATCGCCCCCCCCCCCCCGCAAACGGGGGGCACGAGCGCCTCGAGGCCGGCGCTCCCTATCTCCTGCCAACACACACACACACGCATGCACGCAGGAGCACGGGTGGCGTGGCCGTGCCGCGCGGCCCGGTCGCTGTCACAGCGGGCACCTTCGCCGCCGCCGTCAACAATAAATATGAGCGGTGGCAAACAATTACCCTCTTAACGAGGGATTAATTGTGTCAAGATGGAGTGGGGTCAGCGCAGAGGTCGCCCCGCGCCGCACATTCCTAATGTGTTTATTTCCATCAGTTAGGGACATTAGTCTTTCCTTCGGCGGCGCCACTGTCCATTGATTTCCGGCCCCCTTTTGGGGCTTTTTTTTTTTTTTTTTTTTTTTTCCCCCGGAGCCCGGCACCGCCGCCATATTTGGCACCCCCCCCGTACCTCCGCGCCGATGTACGTGCATGAGCATCTACGTGTAGGTGTGTGCGCGTGTGTGTGTGTGTGTGTGTGTGTGTGTGCACGTGCACGCCACTCCAAAGTGATATTCCAAGTGCCTGAGCGCGGAGACTCCTGCCAGATCAATAGTATAAATGCCTTTAACGGCGGCAGTTACACTCATTTGTCATTTATTGGAGGGTGGAGGTGGGGGCGGGGGAAGGGAGGGCGGGTGGGGTTGGGGGGGGAGAGGGGGTTACCCCTTCTTCTCACGAGCGACAGATGTATCAATCTGGCGTTAACGTGAAGGCTAACTCCTCTCTCCTCCCCGTGTGTGTGTGTGTGTGTGTGTGTGTGTGTGTGTGTGTGTGTGTGTGTGTGTGTGTGTGTGTGTGTGTGTGTGTGTGTGTGTGCGTGCGTGCGTGCGTGCGTGCGTGCGTGCGTGTCACCGGGGGGGCGGGAGGGGTCGGTGAAGATGGTGCCACGCTCGCTCTCGTCACCCATCCGGTCCGATCGAAGGACAGACGGAAGTCTGGGTTTCCGGCGCAGAGGGGTGAGGGGCGAGGCGTGAGGGGTGAGGGGCGCTCGGCTCGTGGAAAGGTGAAATTGAGCTTTTTCGGGGGAGCGTGTCATTCCGTTTGGTGAAAATGGAACCGGGGGAAGTGGCGGCGACGCCTCTCGAGTTGAATGACTCCGCACTCGGGTTGTTGTTGTTGTTTTGGTTTTTTTTTGTTTTTTTTTTTCCCCGACCGGCCTCCATGAGCGTAGATCCCAACCTGATGTTTCCAATCAGGTTTTTTTTGTTTTTGTTTTTTTTTGTGATTGTTGTTGTGAACAAAAAAAAACAAAAACGATTGATTTTGTGGCGGCTTTTATCGAAAACTCCGCGATGGAATTTGTGAACTTTTGTCCGTTGTTCTAATTTAGTTAGGTTTTCTTTTGTGGAACCGCTGCCAATTAAAGAAAGTGACATTCTGCATATCATGGAAATCACTGGAAGTATTTGATCTCTCACCCTTTTCTATTCTTCACACAGAACCATGGGCGGGGGGGGACTTTTGCAAAATGTCATCTCTTGGAATATTGCAAAATATGAGATTGTTGAGGTTGAATTTGCATGAATTATCGCGATTGCGAAAATTGCGATTTGCCGGAGGCGCTTTTTTGGTGTTTTTTGCAGCATTACCAGCCGTGTGCGTGTTCCCATTCACACCATTTTACCATTGCCATGGTGATTGACTCTTTACAAAAAACGCATTTTCTTCGTAATTTGCCTGCACATCAACTTATGACGGTGTACGTTGTTGTGTCCTTCAGAGAATCTCCTCAAACTTGACCCCGTCACAGCAGCTCCAGGGTGTTTATGTTATTTTAGCAGCCGAGTCGACGGTTTCCATCACGGCAGCGTCTCTAAGTGCCCCTGAATTTCCAGGAACCATTTCCGAATTTTCCCGCCGCCGCAACGACCGCCAGTCAGTCCCTGTTCGCTTCACCTTCAAACACGCGCTGAAATCTTCCCGGTGCCTCGGCGCGTTCTAACCGTCGTCCTGTGACGAGTGCGACGCGTTGCGCGGCCCAGGCGACACATGGCGCGGCCGCATGCGACCGTGTGGCGCTCCTCCATTCACACTCCTCACACTCCCGAGTGACAAGGAGGAGAGCGCCGACCCCTCGTCGCGACAAAACACTCCATAGGAGCCTCGGCCTAGTGTGTGTGTGTGTGTGTGTGTGTGTGAGTGTGTACAGTGTGTGAGTGTGTTGACTCCATCTGAAAAGGCGGGAGGTGCCGCTGCTTTCACGAATACAAATGAACACAACGATCAAATAAAATGAGGAAAAATAAGGAGCATTTAAACACCGTAGTTGTCAGATTTAAAAATCCCAAATCCTCACCACATGGCTCCAGTTTTACAAAATATTTAACATAAATTTCCACCAATCTAAGAAATGTCAGTTACGATCAACAAAATGGCTGGTGGGGCGGGAACGTAAGGGCGGGGCTAAAGCTTCGCCGGCCGCCGGGCCACGCCTTTTCAACCTTTTTTTTTTTTTTTTTACTTTTTAAATTTAGCTCTGAGTTTACGTGCGCAGCCGGTGACGCATCGCACCGTGCGCCTGGAGAGCCCGGAGAGCAGAGTGAGCCGTCTCCGGGGATCTTCCTCCTCCTCTTCCCTCGTTCCTCCTCGTGGCGTTTTACCCCCCCCCCCCCTCTCCCGCCCACCCGCCCCGAAGCCAGACTCATCTATTTATAGTGAATGGCGGAGAAGAAGAAAAGGAGCGCGACCATCAAAGCCGCTTCCATATATCAAAGCCGATCGGATTCGTTCTCCGTTCCCGCCGACCGTGTCCCCCTTCCCCCGACTCCGCTCGTCTAAAAATGGGAAGCCAGGGAAAGCCCACCCCAGAAGGAAGAAAGCCCACCCGAGACCCGGAGAGGCGGGCGGAGGCGGGGGGGGCGGGGCCGGAGGGAACAGTGTGGGAACGTGGGCGGCGGCCCGGGGGTTTGATGTGTTGACGTGACGGGGGGGGGGGGGGGGGGGGGGGCTCGCACCTTGTTGCCGCGGCGAGGGCTAATGAAATTCCGACGAGGCCTGGGAGGCCCCCGCAGGCGGGGCGAGCACGCTGGGCGCCCGCCCCGCCCGGCTCCGCACCCTCGCTCCCAGCCACATTCGTCTTCGCCTCCAGCAAACACCAGAACCCCGCCCCCCTCCAGATCCCCACCCCCCTTCAGAACCCCCCACCCCCCCGGCCCGCCCCGGAAAATAACAAAGGAAAAATACACCAAGTTAGAACTCTGGAGGGAGGTGGCATCTCATGTTGACATTCTTTAATGTGGATTTCATCGAAGGGGGCCCCCCCAGTGGGGTCACCAGAACCTCCCCAGTGGGGCCACCAGAACCATTACTTAGCGAGCTACAAATATAGAAGCGGTGGGCTTGGATCCCCCCATCGGATGGGAGAGTGGAGCTCAACAGGGGTGGAGGGACGGGAAGCGAAGCAGGCGGCGCAGGTGCAGGAGGGGCTGTCTGCCTGGAGGGGCCCGGGCCAAATAAGGGCACGGAAGCGTGTGGCGCCGTCAGGTTGTCGGACAGAACTAGCGCTGCATCGTTTTTGGAAGAATTCCTACAGTGTCTGTCTGTCTGTCTGTCTGACCTGCAAGAACCACACTCTTATCTATGCAACCACACTCTAGTACTGGTGATATCATTAGTACTGTTATTACACTAATAGTTGTGCAACAATGTTATGTGACTATCTATCGATCCATCTATCTGTCTGTCTGTCTGTCTGTCTGTCTGTCTGTCTGTCTGTCTGTCTGTCTGTCTGTCTGTCTGTCTGTCTGTCTGTCTGTCTGTCTGTCTGTCTGTCTATCTATCTATCTATCTATCTATCTATCTATCTATCTATCTATCTATCTATCTATCTATCTATCTATCTATCTATCTATCTATCTATCTATCTATCTATCTATCTGTCTCTCTGTCTGTCTGTCTGTCTGTCTGTCTGTCCACGTGTCTGTCTGTCAAACCTGCAAGAACCACACTCTTATCTGTCCAACCAGACTTTAGTACTGGTGATATTGTTAGTACTGTAATTACACTTATAGTTGTGCGAAAATGTATTGTGACTATCTATCATCCACCCCTCCATCCATCTATCCATCTATCGACCTAGCAACCTGTCTATCGGTCTGTCCGTCTGTCTGTCTGTCTGTCTGTCGTAAGATAACCAAAATCCCAGGCGATAGCTCGTCTCATATCACGATGTTGATATTGAATCGATGGAGCCAGGCTCCATCGAGGAGGCATCCTTCCTAGGAGGAACATTTGAACCACTTGAATATCCTTTAGTTTTTTTGTTGTTGTTTGTTTCTTTGGAGACGGTGCAGCCTGGTACGTCTGTCATATTTTTTATTCTAAGGAAGTCCCAGAAGGAGACAAATGGTCGATAATATTGGAAAGCGGCGCTGTCCGTCTAATCAGTTGAACTTTCCTCGACCCACTTGAGAAGACTGATTGCGGCAACAGCGGATGACAACAGCAGATTAAAAAAAAAAAAGAATTGTACACCCAGTGGTGGGAAGTAAAGTTCCGCGCCGATAGAGGAATACAATAAAGTCTGCTGTACAACGTATGGGATCGCACCATCGAGCAGAAATCGGCCGAACGGCGGTGAAGATGGCGGCTTCAGAAATGTGTGTTGCTATAAATGAGGAAGTGATGTCGTTTGGAGGTGATGGTCGGTCATTTAGCCGTTGCAGGTTGGACGGACGCTGTGTTGTTTGATAGAGCCGTTACATTCCGCTCTGTGATTAAATTCTGTGATTTGGAAGGATTGGGTTTGTTTTTTTCCTGCCTTCCTCCCCCCTGACGTGGCTTTTTGGACGGCTCCAGGTTTCAAGGCGCCCGGGTCGCCGCTGTTCTTCCGGTGACGTGGCTTCGGCGTGGACGGGTCAAGGCTTAGATTCACAAGAGGAGAGGTGACCTGGTCAACCTGCACTCGGGCGTGTGCAGGTATGACGACCGCCCAGGGCCTCAGCTAATCGATGCATCTTAAGTTTTTTTTTTTTTTTTTTTTAATTGTTCTGGTCTCAAAGAAAAAAGAGATCAATAAGTACATTTTCAACATTCATGATTACAGTTATCATATAATTAATCAAAAGTACTGATTGGGGGAAAATCAATTCATTTGATTGGCTGAGGTCCCCCAATAGGAGGTTCTCAGGTAGTGTTAGGCAATGAGCGTCAATATAAAAGAAGGCGCTTGTGGCTCGTCAGCTAATTGTGCATTTAATGTCATTATTTATTCCTTTTTTTTTAATAGTCATCACAACATTACATTTGTTTTGCCTCGCTCCTCCAGCAGCATGGAACCGGATGTTGCCACAGGATCTACAGTGGCCGGCAGAACTCTTCGTAAACTGTCTCTATCACTTAAAACATCAGATTCCTACATCACCTACTGTTTGGATTAATGCATCGGTGGCTCTTAGCCACTGTCACTCGGACCGGTGGTTGCCAACCCCGGGGTCCGGGACCCCTAAAGGGAGCGGCAGGCATCAGCGGACGGACGTGAGGGGAAAACGTTTTGTGAGGTTGTCGCAAGTAGATTCATAGAGCATGGTGCAAAAAATCAAATCATTTCTAGGAAAATCAAGTGTACGAAGCTTGTCTAAAAGGTCCTTTTTATGTAGTTCTCGATATTATATATATAAATATATATATATATATATATATATATATATATATATATATATAGTCCTCACGTAACAATATTACACTGCTGCAACCTGGTTCTCTACCGCCCTATAGCTGATTTCAACACATTGAAAAAAATCTGTTTCATGATCTGTTTTGTCAGTTTGCCAAAGACCAACACCATCTCTCAAATGTAAATATTCAGGATGTAAATGTCCTCCTCAGAACCACAAAAGAAACGCAATTATCCATTTTCCACAGACCTAGTTTTTCAAAGAAAAATGCCTGCAAAGCGCTGATTTAATTGACGTACGGGTCCGGAACACTCAGGTTTCCCTCCAGGTATTTGGGGTTAGGTTACCTGGAGTCCAAAGATATTTTTACCTCTTTTTTCTTTCTTGTTTTGTTTTTTTTGCGGCGTTTCTGTCTGCGTCGGTGAAAATGACGGGTGTGTACCGTGTTTCCTGGGTGTGTGATGGGGAACACGTGTGTTGTCCTGGTGACGTTGCTTCCCCGTCTTCCCAGTTCTCCTGATTCCCGTTCTCCCGGTGCGGCGGGACGCTCTCTCTTCAGCTCGCAGGTGAAATTGGGGCCGAGTTATTAAAGGGACCTCCTCCAGCCCCAAAAGAAAGCTCCTGTTTCAACAGCGATTAAAAGGGGAAATACGACCGCTTCCCCTTGTTTACATCTGCAATTCAAATGCTGTTGTTGTTGTTTTTGTGCTTTTACAAAAACAATAATCAAAACCTCCAGCCCCAGATGGATAATAAACCCAAATAAATATTTTTATAGTGGGAAACCCATGTCTCAACTTATTCAATAGCTGAGCTTGTCCTATAGATCCTTATTTCTTTAGACCTCCTCTCAGAAATGTTTATTTATTTATGCAAATATAGCTGAATATTAAAGGCACATTGGGGAGTTATCCCCTACTCACCGGTATCCGTGTTTTTTGATGGATCTATAAACCAGCCAATGCCGGACATTTTACTTTTTCTTTTTAATATTTATGGCAAATGCTAGTATTAATTTATACGCACGGCTGGAGGGGTGACGTGGACGCTCGCAACAAGAGGAAATGGAACTGGAAAGGCCACCGCTACTGTCTGCGATGCCCAGCGGTGCAAGGCTCCAAAGCTGCTAAAGTAGTGACTTTAACAGAGGAAATGATAACAAAAGGACAGTGGTGGAGAAAGGGTTAAATTGTAGGAATACCCCCCCCCCCCATACACACACACACACGCACGCACGCACACACACACACACACACACACCCTTAATTCTCTCTTCCCACTCTTAATAATCCAGCTGCTGTCAGTACTGAAGTAACTCTGTGTGTGTGTGTGTGTGTGTGTGTGTGTGTGTGTGTGTGTGTGTGTGTGTGTGTGTGTGTGTGTGTGTGTGTGTGTGTGTGTGTGTGTGTGTGTAAAACATTAAATGTCCCCACAAGAATTACCCAAAACAAAAAAAACAAAAAAAAAAGCTTGCCGGGAGAATTTTGGGACCTAATTAGCAAGAGTGTTATTTTTGGTCTGGTGGGGGTTGGGGTGGCAGCGAGTCGGGGTTACGTTTGGGGTGAGAATTAATTAATTAGTTGGCGGTTTTGGGCCGAGAGAGAGCGAGCGCGAGGCGATACTGTGATCTGGCGAGCGTAAAAACATAAGGATACGACTGTGTGTGTGTGTGTGTGTGTGTGTGTGTGTGTGTGTGTGTGTGTGTGTGTCTGTGTGTGTGTGTGTGTGTGTGCGAGCGCGTGCCGGTGATCGCGACGGAAAGTGACATCGGACGTAATTAAGAGGCTGTCAAGCTGATGTTAAAGGTTCACACACACACACACCTACACACACACTCCTGCATCCCTACCTATTGCAGACTGATGGTAATGGCTGAGCTCCAGAATTGTATTGTATGGTGGAGTGTGTGTGTGTGTGTGTGTGTGTGTGTGTGTGTGTGTGTGTGTGTGTGTGTGTGTGTGGGCGGTGTCTGGGTGCACGTGAAGCCCTGCAGATGTTAAAACGACGGCTCCTGTATACATATCGCTTACGCCCCCAGCATTTGTAAATGCCAGCGCCCACCCCGCCCCCATCTTAAAACCCCCACCCGCCTTCCAACTCCTCCACCCGTGATTGGCTCATCCCGAGGCAGCTTCGGCTTTTAAGAAATTGAAAGAAATAATCCGGCAGGTATGCGGGCGACGGCGAGACAGGGTGGGGGTTTGGTGGGGGACGGATTCACCGCCCAAGCCGCCGCCGCTCGGCGTCGGGGACACGCCGCAAACAAAGACAGATGTTCCACTAACCTCCACCGAGCAGACGAATCGCTTCTAGATCCTTCCCTTCCACCAGCCAACGAGAATCCCTGAGATGTCCGAACGGAGACGGCGGTTATTTATAGGTGTTGGAGATCCTCTAGGTGTGTGTGTGTGTGTGTGTGTGTGTGTGTGTGTGTGTAGGTGTGTGTGTGTGTCATTGGCCGCCGTGCCCATAAAAGTGCTTTTTATCACAAAGGAAGATGGAAGCTGAAGATCAGAAGGCTGGTCCACCAATCCCTCTCATATTTTCACACCGTCCTCTCTCTCTCTCTCTCTCTTTCTCTCTCTCCAGTCTTTCGTTCCCTCCTTCTTCTTCGCCAAACACACACACACACACACACACACACACACACACACACACACACTACACGTTCTCTCACACACACTCAATCCCTGAACTGTCACAGTAAATGGCTATCCTGGAGTAAATTTATAACTGCCACTTCGGCTGACAATCAAACGCTATCACTAGATTCTCACTGTCTATCACTGTGGCCCGGCGAGGAGGGTGGGGCAAGGAGGGGTGGAGGAGTGGAGGGCTGGATGGTGAGACGGCTAGATGGTTGGACGGCCGGAGGGGGCGGCGGGCTGGAGGGTTGGATGGCTGGAGGGCTGGATAATTGGATGGGTGGAGGGGGGCTGGACAGTTGGATGGTTGGAGCAGTTGCGTGGCTGGATGGTTGGAGGTCTGGAGGGCTGGATGGTTGGAGGACTGGAGGGTTGATGGTTGGAGGACTGGAGGGTTGGCTGGCTAGATTGTTGGATGGTTGGAGGGCTGGATAATTGGATGGATGGAGGGGGGCTGGACGGCTGGATGGCCGGACAGTTGGATGGTTGGAGGTCTGGAGGGCTATAGGGTTCTTGGTTGGAGGGTTGGACGGTTGGAGGTCCAGAGCGCTGGACGGTCCCTCCTCTCTTTCTCCTTCACTCCCTGATCCCCTGGGTGTCTCCGCCCTGCTCACATCCCTCCCCGTTGTTGTTGTTGTTGTTGTTGTTGTTGTTTTTTTAACCGTCTTCCTCCCCTCGCTCCCCCCTGCGTGACCCCCCCGGGGGGGCCCGCGGCAGGGGCCGGCCGGTGTCAAGGCATCCGTCTTGACGCGCCTCTCGTAATGGTCAGATGGGGGAATACCGCTCCCGGCTCTCGTCTCTCTCCATCTTCCCTCTCCTCTATCCTTACGCTCGCCGCTGTCAGTGTGTCACGCCGCTGTAAAATGGAGAAAATCAATTGAACGTGAGCTCTCTGAAGGCTGTCGGGGCGGATGCGGGCAGTAGATTTTTCAAGCGTAGATGGGTGTGTACATTTTGCGTGGAGGAGGAGGGGGGGGGCCCGGGCGGCTCCTGACAGACTCAAGCTGGGGACGTTTGTCGCCGATCGTTGCTTTTTCCATCAGGCGGCGGACATGACAGCCGCGGCGTTGTGTGCGACAGGCTCTCAGGACCCCCAGAAGGGGAGGGAGCGGGCGGCGGCTGACTGACAGACACGCGCTCGTCCGACGCCCGGGCCATCATGACGGGACAACGGGGAGGGGGTGGGGGGAGGGAGGGAGGAGGGGAGGCGAGTCTTGTTACGGTGACATTTTCAAAACAGAGCAGACGCTGTAGCCCCGCGTCGCTCCGCCTGTCAGCCACCGCCGCCGCCGCCGAGTGGCGCTTCCAAGATGCTAATGCTAACGTAAACGTAGTGTTGGGAGTGTTAACGGGAGCGACTTATCGATTGGCGTGGATAGTGGTTTGGAAGTGGGTGAGTCCAATGTGAAGTGAAAATGAACTCATAAATTGGCCTTTGTTTTTTAAAAGGGGACGTCAGATTAAAGTGGTAATCCGTTTTTTTTTTCGGTAAAAACAATCAAAGTGTATTTGCGTTACGCATGTGGTCCTCTACGGGCCGTTTCCATCGTTGGCGGCGGGGTCCGCCTTTCCCAGCAAGAATCTTATGGATATCCACCCTAAAAATAAAAGATAAAAGGTCATTCACTCCAGCCGCTCAAGCGATTGGGACATTTCTCCTCAGACGTCAGCTGATTATTCAGCCTCTGCTCAGACCGACGCGGCTGCAAAGCGACGCCCGTGGCCACTTCAAAACTGTACCTTCAGTCAATGTCAAGACAGTAAGTGAACGTTGATTGTTCACTGCCTGTATTTGCTGTTGTTGTTGTTGTTGACTGATTGTTGGGAAGATGAAGCGGAGAAGACGCAGGCAGCCGCGTCCTGTACCACAAAATGGCTTTTGCCCTCCCGGGCAGGAGGCGCCGCTCCTTCTTCTTTTTTCTGTTTTTCTTTTGTTTTGGTCAGAGACCCGGAGGCGGGCCGCGGCAATGCGTTTTGACGTTGCCTAATTCCTTTTTGGAGTTTCTGTGCAGCGGCTATGACCTCCGGCACGGTGTTATTGACCTATTTTGCATCGGCCGCCGAGCCCTGGAGCGGACAGCCGCTTTATTTGCGGCGTTATTTATTGGCCCGGCAACATGACTCTAATGCCTGTCCGGGGACTCGGCCGGGGTGCAGTTATAGATTATCATGATTGCTGGTTATTAGTGTTTGTGTGTGTGTGTGTGTGTGTGTGTGTGTGTGTGTGTGTGTGTGTGTGTGTGTGTGTGTGTGTGTGTGTGTGTGTGTGTGTGTGTGTGTGTGTGTGTGTGTGTGTGTGTGTGTGTTAGGGTAAGCGGGCAGCGGGGGGGTGGGGGATTGAAGGCGTGTCCAGAGCGCTGGTATTTGACTAAAGAAGCGGGGAATGGCCCTGCTTAAAAATCAAGGACAACACTGTCACTTTCCTTTCAAGGTGTTACAACCCCCTCCCAAATGAACCCCCATAGAACTCATGATTGTCGAGTGTCAGCGTGAGGGGCTGTTTAAAGGAACTGCACTGGTGTCAAACTGAGCTTCAGCCCGTTTTTTCGCCGGCACTCACATTTGAAATGACTCCTTCACCCTTTTCCTGAACGTGGGTCCCCGTCCTTGGAATTGTTTTAATACTGTCTCTGTTTTGGGGTTTTCGTTGAAAATTCCAATTGGATATGAGTGAAAGCCGCCGTCAGAATCATCTCCTGGTCCCTCTGGCACTTGTTAATTGCCCGTTAACGCAACGGGCAATTAACGTGCAGGGCATTCCCAAAGTATGCCAAGATGAAGCAGCTCTGAGCGTTGGACCGGGAGGTCGTTCTGGGGCAGCTTTCCCACCGTGCACTTTGGTATTATCCAGAAAATATTAAACCAATCTGAAAATGCGAGCTCCCACAGAGAGGAAGGGGTTTGGGGAGGGGGGGGTCGGTGCAGAAACATGTGCGCCCACTCGCAAGCGGGCCAGAAAACTCAATTTGATGCCGGGCGCGCTCGTTTTTTAATGACACAATTACAATGTGACGCCGGCGCTACAGTCGCCGCTCATCAATATTTTGGAGACGGCGCGGAGAGGACCGCACTCCAGTCACGCACAAGTCCGTTCCTTTCATCCCGCGTCCCTGGGAGAGACGCCGGGGAGAGGGATGGAGGATCATTTCTTCAGTGGCATGTCATAGTGCCAGACACTTAAGCCGTGCACTTGTTGTCTGTGGCGGTGGAATGGACCCCCCCCCCCCCCCTCCCCTTACATCCCGGAGAGACAAGAAACAAGACAAAGTCATCTCCTTCCATCTCATCCCTTTTTCATCGCCCGCTTTCAGGCTCTGGAACGCCATCAGTGTTGCACTTAGAAGCCTTCTTGGCGTCAACTCAAGGTCCTTTTTTCCGGGTCCCTCGGTCTGCGGGAACCTGCTGTTGCCGCCGCCGCCGCCTGATTTACGTCCGCGGCGGTATTGACTAAATTTAACCGACCCATGAATTGCGAGAGTAAATAAGGGCTTCCGGGAGAGTGTCAAGGTCCTTCACAGCGATGCTTTACGCTTAGGGCCCCAGGGATGGTGAAGGGGGTATTAAAAATACACCAAACCTTCAAGAGGAAAATGGTGAAAGAGGAAGGGCCTTGTGCGAGCATATCCTAGTTTTCGCTAATATAGGGAAAAGAAATCCAAACTGCTTTTGTCGCTGTGGCAGTTCCGCCCACCGCACACCACCCAAGTGACGTTTTCAGGGCCCTCCGACGCAGAGGCACAGGCAGAGATGTTGCAAACACACTCGTTTATTGTAGAGACTGGGCAAGATGGAACAAGCCGGGAGCAGATGGAATATTGTCATGAGAGAGGATCTTCCTGTGTGTGTGTGTGTGTGTGTGGCGATGGCTGATTTATCTGTTGCTCGTTGATTGCTCTGACGAGCAACAGGCGTACAGCCACCCCTGATCCCATCTAGACCCGAGACGGGTGTGGCTGCTTTAACCGCACCGCCCACACACCACAGTCGTTTCTCAATCAACATTGGATTGTTTGAGCCTTTATTTGGAGCAAGACCCATGTGCAAGGCACGTTTCATCCTTAGCCAGCTAGCTAGCTGACGTACGCTATCGCCACGACAGCATTAAACTTCTATGTTGCCTTTCTTCATCTGGACCCAGCAGAAGTCGCCCGGCTACCATTGTTGACAGCTATTTTGCCCTTATTTTGGACTTGAGGAACGGTCCGGTGCCATCCTAAAACACGACTCCTAATTTAGATGATTGCTAAGTTCGGACGCTTCTGTCATCGTCAAATTATCTTAAGATGAGGTAGGATTTTGCCCTCGGTACACTTTTCCACCAAAGCTGAGTTAAGATAGGGTTTCAGACTCGGGAAATGTCTGTAATGTCCACTCAGGTGTATAAATAAAAAACGATTCGACCAGTAAAGTGACAGGTTGATGGGTTGTACGATATGTTGGAATAGCACTTTAAGACCCTGCACTCTATTTCACTCCATACTCGATTATATGTTCTTTCTCTCGCCCTTCATACAAGTTTTTTTTTTTCAGGTACATGGTATCTCTGTGGGATTAATTGCTAATTTAGCCACTCTCTTCCATATTACACGGTCGACAGGATATCCAAATTAGCTTTGCCATCAGAGTTCACCACTTTCCACTGGGGCTGGACCGACCACGGCGGCTGATCGGGCGGCGGTTAGCCAGCCGCCGGGCGGGCCGACGGGGGATCGCCTCCCCTCGGCGTGTTCCCGTTGCGGGAACACACTGTTGCGGCCGGTTTGTTTTTTTGGGGGCGAGGGCGAGGCCGATTCATTGATATCGGGGCGTCAGAAGGCCTCGTTATTACCGAGGCCATTTGTTTCCTTGTAAATTAGACTTTGGCTGAAAGCGTCGCCGGGCACCAAATGGAGCCCGTCGAAGCTGGTCTGGTGGACTGACAGAGGGGCGGCCGGGCGGTTACTACGCCGTGGTTATCATTCAGATATGGACGGCGCTGCGGCGGGCGCGTTAGATTCCGCCTAATGGGGTGGGAAGGCGCAGTCGATGGCTCCCTCCGTCGCTTGGCTGGGCTGATATTGCTCCTGCGCTCCCTCTATCCACCCCCCCCCCCCCCGCCCCCGCCCTCCCTCCTCTGCTATCCATCCTCTGTGGCGTATTCTGATGACTCGTGTCATTAAAGCTAACGTCCTCTGAGGAGGTAATTAGCCAAAGTATAGCATTAATCAGCAGCTAGATCCACTTGCGCCTGCCGGGGTGTCTGGGATGAGCTTTTTCTTCTTCCCTTCTCTTTTTTTCCCCGCCTACTTTGGCCTCCCGTGGCCCCCTGTTTCACACATGGTGGGCATTAACCTTCTGAGGCTTGGTCATTTGTCTATGACGGGCTCTGCCCTGCTCTCCCTCTCCCTCTTTCCCTTCTCATTTTGCATTTCTGTTATTGGACGGAGGCTTTAAATGCCAAAGATAAGTGGTCTGGAACAGGAAGGAAGCGGTTTGGTCCCGCGGAGATTAAGAATCCCGGGGATTTTCCTCCCTGTGGTTTTCGTTGCTCCCGAGCGTCGAGGCGTCCTCGGCCGCCCCGCGCTAAGGTGTGAACAACTTTACACCGCCGTACGTCGGATCCATTTATTACACGTAATTACTTCCGGCCAATGGCGTCGGCGCAGAACGAGCCGCTCGCGAGACAAACGCCTCCCTGGGTCGGAGTGATTGTGCAGTCTGGAGCCGTCGCGGCGGGATGGAGTTTGTTTAGTGTTTACGTTGACCGATGGATCATTTTTCTGTCCTCCCGCTCATCAGCGTCCTCTCGATGTGCCCGGGCAAACAAATCACTGCTGCTTTGCCCGTACAAAATGTCCGCCGTCGCCGCTCGCACGGTGACATCTCCATCTGCAGTCAGACAAGCCATTAAAAGTGCGGGGGCAAAATTCCAGCCCTGTCAGTGCATATAAAGTCTCTCATTTCTCTCCATCACCACAGTCTAGCAGTTCCGCACAGCGGTGATGGACTCACGGCAATCTAAAAACGGACTCCCATACTGAACATTTTGATTTCATTACCACCCGTCATTGAATATTCATATTCCCCCTCTCCCCCTCTCCCTCTCTTTTTTCTATTTTTTTTTTTTTTTTTTTTTTTTTACTGCTCCATCCAGCCACACCTGGAGCCAGCAGGGGCTTCATGCATTATTCATTAGCGAGAGGCAATGGGGTGTGGTCTGATAGAGTTGACTGGGGTGGCAAGGAGCTCGGGCTCTACTTCCTGATTCATTAATGATGCATCTTCTCCCACCGGCGCCGTCGGACTAACCTCCGGCCCGCACGACAACGCCGCCTCCCCCCGGGCGCTCGGCTCACCCCTCGTAATTGTTCTCACGCCGACCGAACGAGGAGATTAGCGCCAGAGGGACACGGAGACGGGGAACGCAGTACTATCACCGCCGGCCTTGGAGAATTTCACTCCCGCGTACCCTCGGCCTCGGAGACATGTGTCCTGCTCTGTCGGGAAGCGGACGGCCTCCCCACTTTCCCTTTTCCGTCTCCTCGCCGTTGTTCCCAAAGGCAAGCTGTGTCGTCTGGGTTTGGGCATCTCAGCGGGGAAAGAGCGATTACGAGGCAGCCGAGATTGACAAGAGCTCTCCCGTGCAAACGTCTGTATCGGATTCCGTCCCGACTCAACGGCCGCCCGGCTCCGCCCTCGGAGATGTTATTCGATAAATGGCCCCGATCGAAAGGGCGCTAACGCACGCGTCGCGTTCCACCCGGCGTCCACGTCACCAAACCGTACGCAGCGGCCCGTCCGCCGAAAATGACCTCCTCCCTTCCCCCTCGCTCTCAAGTGTAAAGCGGTGAGATCTGAGCGGGGGGCGCCCACACTTCCAGCCCCAGGACGCACGGATGGGGGGTCGGAGACATGGAGAAGACAGGGCACAGCACGCCCGGCGACGACCAGGAAGAGCCGGGGATTGGCCGACTATTTAAAGGTGTAATAAACATGGCTACTTGCCAGGAGAAAGGGGACCTGAACCTTTTTTTTTATTTTTTTTTTTCCCCATGGTCTGGCTGGCAGCAATCTTAAACTCTGCAACTCATTACCGTTAACTACGCTATAATTCTGCTGAATCTCCGGACACTTTAATTGGCCGAGGCGCGTGAGGCATGACCCGTTTTTTTATTTTTTTTTCTCTCTCCCAAAGAGCCTCTGCCTTTTTTGTCGCCCTCGTCCCGCGCTTCGTCACTTCCTGGGCATAAAACGGCCGCCGCCCCCTGCGAGGTTAAATTCCGGGCTTCAAAAAACCGGGAGCTAAACGCGGCGTGAACGGGTTGCGTTTCTGCCGTCTATTTTCAGATCGGTTCCCCAGGTCGTTCCCCAGGTTCCATCCTTGGTGGTGCTTGATTTTGGTTTTCATTCCTGGAAAAGGGTTCATAAGGTTGTTTCGTTTAAAAGAAAATACCATCATATTATTCGGTTCAGCCGGCATTAAAAAAGCTTTCGATGCGTTGGAGTGATGCACGTGCCCCGCTCTGCTGTTTCCATCCTCGGTGGCGGGGTCCACCGTGGAATCCAAAGACTGGGCGTGTGCAGTCGGGGTCAGTACCTTATCGAGCGTATCGACACAAACAAATCAATGCGACAGGCGAAGGCGTACTCTCCGGAGGACGGTTTGTCCGTCACATGGAAGAACAGGGTGCATTTCGACGACGTTCACCCGTTTTTGGTATTACAGAATCATGTTTCCAGAATCATCTCCAGATCATTTGAGTATTACAGAAGCGCAGAAATGAAAAAAAAAATCCTTAATGAGGAATCTCATTTTCGGAGAGCATCAAACCGCTGACTTGTCCGGTGAATTAGTCCAAAGTGGCATTTCAAAAATGAACTTCTGGGACTTCCACCCGACACAGACGGCGATCTTATTGATCTCACTTTAACTCTGGGACGGAGTTTATTTGATGGTCACATGCGCACTCGAGTTGAGTTGATGGTGAGTGCCGGGGCTTTTATTCCGGAGAGCAGAAGTTGCTTCCTGGGGGGGGTGTGCCCCGCCCCCCCTCCCGGTCTGACAGCAGGGAGCAGAGCGCCTGGTATTCCCTCCGATTTCATCTTGTCCCTCCCTGCCATACATGGCCCCATTATCCTGGTGTCAGGTGACATTAGCAGCATCTGACACGTGTGGGCAAGGGGCCGTGTCCCGGACGCAGTATTTTGACTGGAAATACAACTGTCAAAGGTCATCTGCCGTCATCTGTCAGGAGCGGCTGTCCCTGACCCCTTTACCTTTGGGTGGAGTGAGCCGGCCGGGTCCCTTGGCCGCTAATCCCCCCGGGTATTAAAAGCTTTAACCAGGACAACATTCTCGTGTCAGTCCACAGAGTTATGGTCCTTCTTGCATAGCCATGATGCTAAATAGTTAAGCCTCTATTATTTCTGCATTCGCTGCAGAGGCTCGGAATGGCCATTGATAAGAAAAACAATGATACTCGAGACCGAAGATGCTGCCGTGCACAACACGTGGACATTTTGTTGTTGCACTCGTACAAACAATACAAGGTGCAACACCCCGTTTCTTGTTTTGGTTAAATATGGGTTGACTCGTGACGGACATGAAGTATTTGAAGATGCAGTGTACAGATCTGATCCATTGCTGCGTTATTCAAACATAGTTATTGACGTGACACCTTCTCCTCTAGCGTTTGTTTGTCCAAAAGAAAGCGTGAAATCGAAAGGCATCGCTTTAATATTTGACACGTTGTTTGGCTCTCCGTATTGGATTTTTGCATCTGTGATTTTCTCGGATAACATTCCCTATCTTACCCTGTCACCGGCCTGAAAGCCCGGTAGCCGTCGTACCCGGTCCCGTCCCTCACCTCGGCAAGGTACATTTTGTTCCTTTGTCTTCAGTTAATTAGTTTCCTCATTTTAATTGGCTCCCCGCTTCATTTGCCGACTCGTCGAGCCGGTTGGATAGGGCGGAGCTGCCCAGTTGGATAACACGCTTCAACCGCTCCGCAGCGTGCCGTGTCCACTGGGCAGAGCCGGACGACCCGATAGGTGGTGTCTTGTTGTTCAGAATGTTTTTTTTTGTTTTTTTTTTTAATGACTCGCCAGCGCGGAATAGCTGGATAGGGCGTGTCTCGTTGGGCCGGGCTCGGGAATTTGATGAGAGGCTCGCCGAAAACAAGGGGGACGGAAACCGCCGCCGCCCCTTGTTTTGACCATTTCCCTCCGGGCGAGTGGCATCTGCGTCTCAGCAAAGCAGCCAAAACAAAGTCAGCGGAGAGGTAAAAATATCCCGGGCACCGTCTCGGACGACAAACTGACCTTTTGGAGCAAACTGTCGCGGATTGTGTGGCCAAACATCAGTCCAAGGTGGATTTTCCCCGTAACGAACCCGAGGGGAGTGAAGTGCGAGTCCTCGGTACATCCTCCACCTGCTCCAGTCGGGAGGTATCGACCTTCCATTAAAACATCTGGAAGAATTAGGCTGAAGAGGGCGATGTTGGGCAGCGGTAAATACCCTTGAACAACTGGAAAAGGACGCCGGAGGAGCTTTATGGGGAGAGAGGAGAATTCACAACGGATGGCCCAGCACGCCCCTTTAAATCATTGCTTTGACATGAGGGCGAAGGGTTGAGGTCTTTGAGGTCGTTTCCCTGACGAAAGGAAGCCTCAACGCAGCCTCAGCTTTGTGCAACACAAAACTGGACACGCTCCTGGTATTCAGGTATTCAGCCGAAGAATTTGACTCAGCGTAGATAGAAAAAATTCATACGATAACATAACATAACACATTACATCAAGGCGGAAGGTGTAGATCGCCTCGTGGTGGAGTAGAGGTGGAGTAGACACCCTTCTCCCTCTTTTCTGGAGCAATGGAATTTGAACAGATGCTGTATATAACAGAAATATTTAGGGCGGATGTTTTTCATTCCAGGACGGGGCTTTTGTCGTCCGCCTTCACGCCTCTGTGTACAAACTCCTCACAGGCCCGCCGGCGCGGGACGGCAGAGTCCTGCGTTGAGACCCGCCGCCCGGGGCTGCAGGACGGGGACGGCTCTGAAAACCCGTCGCACCAAAGTGGGAGTCGCTCCC
>NC_137209.1:21906080-21951080 GCF_960531495.2 Zeus faber | reverse complement strand
CTCTCTCTCCTCTCTCTCGCTCACTCTCTCCCTCTCTCTCTCCCTCTCCCTCCCTCTCTCTCGCGCTCTCTCTCGCTCTCTCGCTCTCCCCCTCTCTCTCTCTCCTCTCTCTCCTCTCTCTCTCCTCTCTCTCTCTCCTCTCTCTCGCTCACTCTCTCCCTCTCTCTCTCCCTCTCCCTCCCTCTCTCTCGCGCTCTCTCTCGCTCTCTCGCTCTCCCTCTCTCTCTCTCTCTCTCTCTCTCACTGATCTTTCCTCTCACTTTAAATGTATTTGCTCCTTTGATGTCTCCCCCCCCCCCAGATGGATCCCTTTTTCGCCGGCCGTTGGGAATTGACTGTGGGGGTGGTGGTGGTGGTGGTGGTGTTGGTGGTGGTGGTGGTTGAAACGTGCACGCGGTGTGGTCCCCCGGTCACCATTGTTTCCCTAGCAACTGACGCCCGTGTTGCCTCCGCCCCATCACACGCCTCCTCCGCCTCCTCAGGAATCACTTAGGGCGCCGGCGCTGATAATGCACAGTTTGCAGCCGCCGAGCTGCGGGGAGGTCGGGTCACTACCGGGGCTGAGTGGCCATAAGGAAGGTTCTGGAAGGGGAAGATGAAGAGTGATGGAGGGTTGGGGGGATGGGGGCTTCTGAAGGCTTCACACCTTCAACAGCGACGCAGACACGGAGGAGAGCTCCATCCCTCTTGCCCCACGCGGCTTGGGTGGAGTCCTGTCACTTCAGACGCTGTATGGTTATTATGACAGCGCCGGGAACATTAACGCAGCGTGACGAAGATATGGAATTAAATGTGGAGCAATGTTGTGTTAATGGCTAGATGGATAGACAGACAGACAGACACTTCCCGGAGGGAAATTGTAAGTGACAGCCACTCAACTAAAAACAATTGAAAAAAAATAAAACAATAAGAATAAAATGGAAAAAGTGTCAATATACAATAAACACCAAATTAGCTTGAAATGGAAATGAATTGGCAAAAAAATATTGGCAATGTACAATCAACCATAAATTAACTAAAAGGTTGAAAAAAATCGCATAATACAATAAACTTCAAAAATAACAAACATTTAAAAAAATGGTAATATATAGTAAACCTCTATATCAACTAACACTGTGAATTTGGTAAAATGATGCAAACCTATTTAATAAAGAATCTTCCTAATAGATCCAGCACTTTGGGAATAGCAGAGGTGGAAAAACCTGGGGTTCAGAAAGTAAAACTCCACCCCAGGATTTTGAATCAACTGTGTGTGTTTGTCGTGAGCGTTCCCAACCCAGGTCCATCGAGTGAGTGTAAACGGCTGGAGCCAAAACATGGAATCAGTGGAGTTTTACTTTATGGACCTGGAGCTTGGTCACGATTGCCCCATTGTGTGACGTGTTGCAGCTGAAGTTATTCAAGTCATTACCCGATCTGTTCAAAAGATTCCGACGTCGCTCGGGTCGATTCCCAATCAGGTTTTGTTCCAAAAAAAACAACTGAGTTTTCCGATGAGGCGGGTGATAAGGAGGTGAGATGTCTGATGAAGGTGCAACATTTTTTTGACTCGTGCCAATACATGGGCTATGACGAATTACATCCCGATCACATCGGAAAATCACATTTCAAAATCCAGCCGGGTGCGGTATTGACTGAAAACGGGGCGTGGGATCGTCCTCCAGCGAGGCAATGAGCAAAATACTCCTCAGCCTAGAATGTCTCATCCTAGCCCAACGTCCCTTGAAAATGTAGTTTAATTACATTAAACCGTGTTTGTTTTTATAAAACAAAAAAAAATATTTATGCATATACATATTTAAGAGAAACTGTATTATACGCTCTCAGAAAACTAATCTAGTTGAATGATATTTAATTGTTAATCTATTCCATGAAGCATTATGGAGCAGTATTTTTTTTGCATGGCAACCAGCACAAGACGTGACTCAAACCACCTGGTTGTCCCGTGTTTCTCTTCTAATGTGATTAATGCATTGAAGTGGACAATTGAGCACGAGTGAATCATAGTCATCAGCTGAATCAGGCGGAGGACAAGTTGGAAAATCAAACTGCTCTTTCACCGAGCGAGACGCCAAGAAGCGACTCTCAGAACAGTGGTTCAAACTTTTTTCACGATGAACACAATTGTGTCTCACGCTTGGGGAAAGTAGGTTCTTTCTGGATGCGCACGCTTCTCTACATCATGTTATATCATTTGTCAAGACCGGCTCTCGAAAAAGATGTGGCTCTTTTTCCCCAATTTCCCTTCATGCTTCTAAATAATTATTATATATTATATATCATATAGCCTGTCAATCAAATGGACGAAGAGTTGGAAAATGGAACGACTCTTATTTGACGAGTGACTCGTCAAGAACCGGCTCTCAAATGTAGAGCCACCTTTTTCATCACTATTGATAGAATTGTGGCTTACGATTGGGTAAAGTACATGTTTATACAGTATTTATACATATATATATCTTATGATACAACCTGTCAGTTAATGAAGGAAGAGTTGGATAAACAATCAACTTGTTTTTATTTTTATCGAGTGACTCGTCGAGAACCGGCCAAATCGTTCCCCCCAATGTGCACCGCTGTGGTTTGGCCTGCGTGAACGACACGCTTCTATGTCTATTTATGACATCACCGCCTCTTATTGCGGCCTCGCTCTCGTGGCGTTGTGGCCGCCCTCCGGCTGCCAGCACGCGAACCGGGGCCCCTGAATGAATGAGCCACGGGACGGTCCCCGCATAGTTCCGGGGCTCTCCTCTGACACGCTCCTTCGTGGGGCCACGCGTTTGGCCCCCGGCCACGATCCTCCGGGGCCGACTACGCCCCGCGAGATCAAGGCCGAGGCTTTGACAAGCGACTTCACCGTCTCAGCTATGCCTCCCCCGCCCCCCGGATCATTCTTATTCCGGCTCTGTGTCTGTGCCTCCGCCGGCGCTCCCTGCCGCCCCTCCTCCTTGTGCTGCTATGGATTTAGTGGATCCCGCTCCACTCTCTTTTTATGGCATCCAAATAACCCGTTTTTACTCCATCTGCTGCATCGCCCTCGGTTACTGGAGGGATTCTTATGTAATCAATAGGCGAGGTCTTTTCAAAGATTAATCTCACCGTGAAGAAGAGACAGGCGCTGTTAAGCATTTTTTGATTAAAAAGCTTATACGATGCCGCCCCCCCAACCAAAATAGTACTTAAAAATAAAAAAGAAAAGAAAAGAAAAGCCAAGAAGGACGAATGGGGGACAGGTCAGTGTGGTCTCTCCGTGGTCGCTGTGGAAGAGGGCTCCTTCTTCACCGTACACCCAGTAATACCACTCCGGGTGTGGCTCGTGGTGTTGGGGGGAAAACCGGGGATGGTGCTTATACCTCTGGGTTCAGACTCTCGTGCAGACGTAACCTCTGCCGTGGCTCTGCCTTTTTACCGGCGCATCTGGCTCCGGAAGATTAGTGCGCCCGCTGGACCCCGGGAAAACCCGCGCGTCACGTGTACCTAAAACACACGCACGGGCAACGGGGCTCCGGAGGCGCCGGGTCCTCTGCAGGGCTTTGGTGAAAATGAATCACCGGTTCCCCTTCCCCCTCTTGATCCTCGATTCCAACGCCAGGTTTTCTTACATCTTCGAATCCATGGCTGTGCGCGGGAATCTGATGTTGTAATTAAGGGTATCAAACAGAAATAAACAGAAACATAGAGGAATTAGACCTTTACTCAACCTATTAATAATAATAATAAAAATAATAATAATAATAATAACAATAATAATATTATTATTATTATTATTATTATTATTATTGTTTTTATTATTATTTTATTATTATATTAATGATATTAATTATTATAATATTATTGTTATTAATGATAGTTATAATAATAATAATAAAGCATGGTCTATCAGCGATTCTGACTTTTTGGCCATTTTAACGTTTTTAAAGAAAACGGCCCCTTTTCCAGATCCACTTTTCAGATCCTTCACCCGAGGAGCATCGGTTGGATTTCCCAATAAATCGTCCAGGCGCCGACAGTTTCGGTCCTAAATATAACGTGGGACGACAATATTTCACCGCCTCCGGCGAGCGGCTTGCGTCGCGTCCGATTATTTGCAATGTTTCGAGCCGATCGGGGTGGGCGGAGCTTCTGAACTACTTCCTGTTCAGAGGCGATCAGGTTGACCGCGCGTCTTCGGGCCAGTGAGAGGCATCTCCTGATGTGAACTGGAAGTAAGTTCACAGGGTGAACCGGGCGCTTGGAGGGTCCACCCAAGCATTTCTCCCCCTCATCGACAATGTTTACCTCCATAAATGTGGGAAATATCTGTTTGAGACCATTTCAGGACCATTTCAGAAGCATTTCAGGACCATTTGTGGCCAAGGCATGATGCCGAGCAGATACTTTGGTCAAATTTATTTTGCCTTCGACACCGCTGCCGGGGCCCCTACTTGATTGACCCCGGAGCCGATCGAGTCGTATTTAAGCCGCGGGTTTTTTTTGTTTTTTTTTTGTTTTTTTTTTCAGCGGTGATCACTGAGCTGGCTTGCGCACGGTTGAAGGGGATAGCGATTGGCTGTAACAACTTCCAGACAGAAAATTCCATCTTGTTTGAGCCGTCGGACACTTTGGATTCCATTGCCCCAATCAGCGGCTGATAAATCGACCCGGGCCGCCGCCGCCACCGCCGGAACGTGCGGCGGTAAAGCCAAAGGACATCTCTAATCTTTTTTTTTCGCCGTGAAAGGGCCCTTCTTCTGCCAGCGCTCGCAAACCGGGAGAGGGAAAAAAAAAAAAACCCACACACAACGCCTCCCTTTGTTGATATCAATTACCAGGTGACTGTTGATCAATCGGAGCGACGGTTTAACGATTTGTTGTCAGATGTTTGAGAAATGAGCACTGGTGACCCCGGTTGATTTTCTCTTTCTACTCTTTTTTTTTCCCCCCCTTTCTCCTCCTTTCTTTCTTTCGGGTTCCGGTTGACATTTCCCTTTCCCCGTCGAGACAAAGGCGGCCTGAGGTAAACAGCCTCCCCTTTTTGGGTGGGTTTCATCTTTATTTGGATCCCTCGGTTGTCGCGCGGCTTTCCTGTTTTTGTTTAGGTAACCGAGGAGAAGCCTGATTGTTCCTTCCCTCGGTAATTTTCTGCTGATGGGCTGCGCCGGCTCAGCCGACGGCCACAAAAGCCTGCTTGACACGTCGACAATTACCGCCACTCAATCGAGGTGGGAGTGCTGGTGGTGGCGGCGGTGGCGGCTGCTTCTGAACCACGGAACATCACGTTCCCCCACGTCGTCTCCAGATTGGGATGCCATTTGACTCGCTCTCCCGCCGATCGCCTCGCGCTGCTGTGGTGGATCAGGCCCGCCGCGCCGATGAAACCGCGTTGAGAATTGCGTCCATTCGAAATGGCCGTTGATGCCTTTCCGCCTTTTTTTTTTTTTTTTTTTACTTTTTTCGTGAAGTAGAAGGGGAAGTGAAGGGAAATCCTTGTAGGAATTAAAAGTCGGTGGCCAAGCTGGGAGGAACTTTTCAGTTCTTTCTGAAAGGGGTTCACCTTGGGTAGTTCCTGGTCCCAAAATGCTCCCCGGAAGCGAGAACCGGTATTTTACCGGGATAATGGCGTCCATGGTGGTGGACGATGCTGATGGGGCAAAAGCAAACCGCGCCCTGTGTCCATTTTGAAACGCCGGTCGAGGGTCGATTCGGCACGAACCGCTTGCTCGTAGTGCTTCTCGCCACCATTTTTTGGGACTGCCAAGGTTCTAGTCCAGGTTCAGAAGGTTCCAGGGCTCGGCGCGGCTCCCGCGCCACGCGGGAAAATCCCGCCCGGCGTACCGCTTACTCGATCGCATGCGGGAGGATAATTCGGGGAAGATCGGAATGGCCCGCGCGCCAATCCGTCGTGCCAGACAGGGGCTCTTATTTTATGGTTAGTTAGGTCATGATTGAGAATTAATGGGGCTTCTAAACATAGTTCAGACTATCAGGGGAAGGATACTTGATCAGCAAACTGCAGTGTTTATCCGTCTGGCCGTAATGTGCGCGCTAATAAAAGCTCCGGCAAAACAAGGCCATTATCATCGCCCAGCACATGCGTGTCGCCGGTGAAGGCGGCGTGGAAGCGGTCCGTCACGACGGCCTTTGAGTTCGACCTGCTCCCCCCCCCCCCGACGTCACCGCCGCTCCATTATGCCTCCGCGTCTCCGGAGCGGGAGTGCGGTTCTATTTGGAGCCGGGCAAAGCTCTCAGCTAACGCCCCCCTGGGAGCCGGCATCATATCTGGGCAGGAGCGGTGCAGAGACGTCTAGCGGTGGAGGCTTTGTGGCTCTGCCTTTTTACCGGCGCATCTGGCGCCGGAAGATTAGTGCGCCCGCTGGACCCCGGGAAAACCCGCGCGTCACGTGTACCTAAAACACACGCACGGGCAACGGGGCTCCGGAGGCGCCGGGTCCTCTGCAGGGCTTTGGTGAAAATGAATCACCGGTTCACTGTACTTTACAGTCGGGCGGGAAATTGATATTTTCCGCCCTCGCTCGTGACTTTGCTCGCCGTGCGTTTGTCTCCGTCTTCTTCCCTCTTGGAAAAATATAACTGGTGTATAAAGGCGGAGCTATGTATTTCTTTAACAGGAATAATTATAATAATTGTGCATTTATTTGTGTAGCTCCTCAAAGACTCTTTACATCACAGTAACAAAAATAAATCACATAGTGAAGGACGGAAAATGCATAGAAACCAGAAAAAGTGGCGGAAAAATAGCAAACTCATTGAAGTCAAACGCAAAGTGGGAGAAAAGGGAGAATTTCCGACGTTAAAAGCAATGTTTAAAAGGTGTGCAAAAGAAAAAATATATGAATATTTTTTAAAAGAGCTGTCTGGCTCATAGACTTTTTCAGATTTTCATGTTCTTGTGTTTGACGTACGTGGGCCGGACGTGACCGTCAAACAGACGGGGCGGGTCTGGCACAGTGTAGTTCCTTGAGCACCTCCTCTTTTTGCATTCTTCATATGGGATGGAAATAAAATAGCGTTGGTTCAGTACGTCCATCAAAGGTCCGTAGGTGTAAAGCTCATAGACTTTTTCAGATTTTCATGTTCTCGTGTGATACGCTCATTTACATACAGCCAATCCGATCACAGCATGGCGCTCAGAAGCCACGCCCGCCCGCTGAGCTGAGCCCGCCTCACTCAGGAGGAGCCTTTTCAGTCCCCACCTCCCGTTGGCGGCGGGGAGCCGCTCTGCGCCGCCGCTCAAAGGGCGGCTCTTGAATATTAGCGAGGGCGAGGCCCCGCCCCTCTCCGCTGCCGAGGTGGTTCAGAGTCTTTATGGATGAAACTACGGAAAACGTAACATTAGTCATTCGCGAATAAACAAAACGTGGCGGAACGCTTTGTTATGCCGCCTTCAACGGATGTCGACATGGAGAGTCAGGACTGACGGATGCGTTCGGGCGGCCCGCGAGCGCGTCGTGAACACCATCAATTCGATTTCGCCGGGATTAATTGGGTGCGCCTCGCTTTCTCAAATTTGCCGTCGACGGGAGCGCTTCCCGGCGGCTCGCTCGCCCTCCATCGTCCAATCAGCTCGCTCACGCTTTTAATTCCCGTTGTTGAAAAATGTGGGGCTGACCGGCACATCCATTCCCCCCCATTCCTCCCTAATGACAATTGTGTATTTATCCGTCCATGGTTCACTGCGGCGGTTGTAAATAATACACTTCAGGATGATGAACAATCCATCGCGGGGCCGCGTTACGGCAGCCGCTTAATGAACTGAAGTCATTTGCGTGGCAGTAATTACACACTCCTCTGATTAAAGATGGCTGTGCCGGGTAGTATTTGGGTAATTATTCCCTTTTGCTCAATGTTATAAGCTCATAATGTCCGGTCAGGAGGGTAAGGAGTGGAGGAGATGGAGGCTGGTCGGGAGTGAACATCCAGTTGCTTCTCCTCCATCACTCCCTCCTCCGGTCGCCGCCGGACAACTTGAGCATCGTTGTGTGCAGCGCCCGGGCGAGACGCCGTGCCCTCGACGCCGCGCCCTCGACGTGCGACCGCCAGCGACGGCAAGGTGCGGCGGCTGCGACGCTGGCGCGTGACTCACTCCTCCGCCCATGCCAGTTAAGGTCGCCCCCCCCGCCCCTTTTATGTTATTTCTCCCTCTAATTCTGCCCCCCCTGATTGACCTCATCCCGCTCCTTATCCCTCCTTGCTGTTTGAAATTAACACTGGCCACCCTCTTGCCGTTTAGCCACTTCTGTCAGCTCACCGCTCTCTGACAGCCACCGAGTCTCTCTCTCTCTCTCTCTCTTTCTCTCTCGCTCCCTCTCCCCAGAGGTCGCTGTGCGTTGCCCCACGCCCGGGCTCCACCCCCACCCGTCCACCCCTCCAACATCCGCTTGATAGAACAGCGAGGCCCCGAAGACACCGCCGGCGCGGGGCCGGGCAGGGCGTGTGTGGCGGATCTGCGTGCGATGCTGCCAATCGCTCGGCTTCGTCTCGAGTTTCCCCTCCGCCGTTCGGGGGTCTCGGTTCAGGGGCGGAACGGACTGGTTTTACCCGCCCGGTGGCTAGAGTAGATTCCTGGGGTCTCCCAATGGGCCGAGCGGATCTCCAGCCGCAGAGGCCGCCGCGTTGATGCGTCGTCGTCGGGGGCTGGTCAGCGGCGCGTGGAGAACGCGCTGTGGCGTCTGCAGCCTCAGCGCGCGGCCGGTGAGGGGTTCGCATGTAATGACAATGAAGGATCTTAGTCAGTCACGCGGGAAATGAGAGGAGGAAGGTAAAAGTTGAGCCCGCAACCCCATCGAGCCAAACGGGCGGAATCACACCGTGCGAAGGCTCTGACTTCTGACATGTGGCGCGCTCCCCTCGGGGAAATGTTCCCAGTGACGTCACGACGTGGACAGAATTAGAATTCCAGGTCGACTTCAGGTGGCATAGCCCCGGCGTCACCCAATACTCCATCTGGTAAATATAAGAGAGAGTGCCCTGAGGGGCGAGTGTGTGATGCCGCCGCCGCCTCCACCGCACCCACCGACCAAATGGTGTTCATCTATTTTAATGCATGCGATACGCAATTATGCATAATATAGGGAAAATCAAATTTTACTATGATTTTTAATAAGTATATGGGAATAAATATATTAAAGTGGTAAAACGTAAGGTTACTTTGTGGGAAAAAAAATACCACATTTGATACAATTGTTTTAGTTGGCGCCTTATACATGCGTTCTGCATGTGTTCCGCTTTGGGGTGTTTCGCTTTGCTGATGGCAGGGTCCGCCACCACTCGGCAAGAATGCAAAGAGCGGGCACTCGCATGGGAGTGCCCGTCTTAGAGCGAAGACCAGAGTAAACCTGGATGGGATTCTGGGGATTTTCAGTGTAATGCAGTTTACAGTATATGCTTTATATAATGGGAAATACAATATATTACCTTTACTAAAATGGGTTTGTTTCAGCATTGAGAACGGTGTTTTCCAGGCTCAACGGTTTGTCGGGGCCGTGCCTTTTGCTTCACCTGTGTGAACCAATGAACACACGGCAGAGGGGAGAAAAAACGTTCCATGCGGTCGCCCTTCACACGCCGAACCGGTGACAACCTGCATTCTTTCAACTCCCATGAACGGACAACGTCCAAAAAAAAAAAGAAAAAAGCCGGAGTCGAAAAAAAACCCCAAGACAGAGCCGGAGCCGCCCGCCAACAGAGGGGAGTGCGATGCCCACGGAGGGGTGCTGTGGGGCGCCGTCTCTGAAAGGTAGAGAGGGACGGGGGGAGTGCGAGAAGAAAGGGAAAGGAATGGGCACAGAGCGGTGGCCCCGGTTTATCAGCGGTGGCAGGCTTGGCGCCGGCTCCCCGGGCTTCGGGGGAGCCCAAACGCTGCCGTTTTAATGAATGTAAAAGGAGGGCAGAGCGAAGGGGAAGGGGGGGGCTTCCTTCAACCCCTGTAACGCTCACGGCCGCGAGGCGCCAGGGAGGGGGGGGGGACCAGGCTCCGCGGCGGCGGCGGCGGCCATGGCTCGCACCCAGGAGCGGTTTGTCCGACAAGGCCCAGAGACAGAGCTCATGCTAAGAACAGACATCGCTTTGTAGTCGTGGCCAGGCGCGCCGGAGAGCGGGCGGGGTGCACGCCAACACACATAGGGAGGCGGGTGCACACACACACACACACACACACACACACACACACAGTTTCTTCAAAAAGACTGTTTGTTTACTGTAAAGCACATAAATCACACACACGCGCATGGGCGTGGTCAAACCCTCGACACACACCCCTTCATACACACCCCATGCACTTGATTAAGCCCATCATAATCGGGTTAAGGCGATACTCATGTAAACACCTTGCCCCGATTATCTCCATCTAGCCATCTGGCTCCGAACCCCGCGCGTGCGCCGCGAGACCCGGCGATCCCGCCGCATAGATTTGACCCGGAAAGAGTCGGTGGGGAGCGGATGCACCGCTGGTCACCGTGGCCACCGCCGGTGAACGCACACGCGTGGAGTTTGATGAGGGAGCTAAATATGGTGAGATGTTGGGATGGTAC
Organism: Zeus faber; assembly: GCF_960531495.2. NCBI lineage: Eukaryota > Metazoa > Chordata > Actinopteri > Zeiformes > Zeidae > Zeus > Zeus faber. The sequence goes on along the minus strand of NC_137209.1, from coordinate 21,940,551 downwards.
TTCCTGTCAGTAATTGTATCAGGATTCCAAATGCATGTAAACACCCTAACACATGTAACCTGTGCACCTCAACCTGGACGTGGATGTGAACCCGGGGCGCGGCGTACGAGACACACTGCGTCAGCAAACTCCTGGAAAGGTCCAATTCTCACATGATTACGCGACACAGTTTAGGGGAGAGAGACGGACAGAGGTCCACAGACGACGACGCCCACGTACGCCCGTGATCTCTCGCTATTTGTATTGCGTACACTCCTTCCCCAACGCGCGCACGCACGAAAACAAACAAAAGGTCCCCGAGCGGTGGCCATTTTCCTGATTTAAACACTTGTTCCAAGGCCTCATCCACTTCATCTGTTCCTCTCCTCCCTCCCTTCTCTCTATTCTCTCCCCCCCGCATGAAAGTGACATTTCTGAGCCCCCCTCCCCGGAGTTGCTCCCGCCGAGCGGCTCTCGGGCTTGACAGGCGGCACGTTTGAGGCGTGTCAGGCTGAAATTATACCGTCCGTGAAGCTCGGTAACGAGGTGAGGGCCGCCGCCGCCGCCGCCGCTGTGCGCGAGAACAAGCGCGCCCTCGAGCTGCGAGCGCCAGCCTTGGCCTCTGAAGGGCAGCGGGGAAGAAGCGAGAAGATGGAACGGGGGGGAAATGGGGGTGTTTGTGTTTCTGTTTGAGGCCGCGCGTCGTTAATTATTTATTTGAACCGGAATCAATGAGATATGTCCACCTCGGTGATTTATTTCCCTTTTAATGGAAATGAGATGAAATGATTCCTAAAATATATTATCAATGCGATATTGTTAGATAATTTCTCATGGGAAACATCATATCGGTATTATTATTATTATTATTTTTTTTTTTATGTATAGATTTATCACCAATAGTTTCGATTATAAATGACCTTTCATTTCATAAAAATCAAACATCTCCAACTTGGTATTTCAAAAATATGTAAAAATTGATATTCTCAACTAATTTCTAAAATATATTACGACTACAGTGTGTTTCATGACCTACTACGGTGCTTTCCGGTCTTTTTAAAACGTTCTAAATTGAGTTTTATACCGATTAGGCCTTAAAAGGCATGACAATTGAATTGATGGGGTCTTTACATTTTTCATTGAACAAACATTTTGACTGTTTGTAATTACAGTGGAGTGCATGGAAATCCCCTTGAGCGCTAGCATCTCATTTTCAAGGGGGTCCTACAGATAGAAATTCAACGTAAGACGCATAGCAACAAAAAAAACCAGCGTTACATGACAACCATGCGACTGCAAATACACAGGCGGAGACGGCTCGCTCACCCTCCCCCGCCCGCACCCCCGGCCCTCGGAAAGTGGAAACAACGACCCAGATAATAAATCACGGCATAAGCGTAAAGGGCAACGGAAGCCGTTCGTCTTACGTAAGTACACAGGAATTAAAAGCGTGAACAGGTTGTTTTAAGATGAAGGAAATAAAGGTGTCCCGAGGCAGCGCAGAGAGGGGGGTGGAGGGGGACCCGTGCGGTCGGCTGGAGCTCTGCGCCAGAACGATCCGCGCGCTTCGGGGGGGGGTTAAAACAAACGCTCTGGAAGACGAACTGAACCCGGTGGAATCGCCCCCCCCCCCCCCCCCCCTCGATTTAGGCTGCGAGCGGTGAAGCGAGGGGCAGCTCTGTCCGGACACCTCAAAGATGGCCGCCAGAGGCCTTCCCAGAGACGAGGGAGACGCAGTCGGTCGTCCCTTTTTCCCGCGTTATTATTACTCCTGTCGGGAAAAACGTGGGAGAAATCCAAGGAGGTCCTTGAAATGTACTGTCCAAAGTTCCGTGTACAAAGTCATGTTTAAATACGGAATACCTGCCTGACCTTGCTGTGCGGCCTCCACAGGGGGTGAAGACCCAAACACGTTTCCTTTCATGTAAACACTCAGTATTTCCACCTCACAATAATAACACTGCAGAACGTACTTTGATACTTACCTGCAATATTCTAGGAGATAGGAGAAGGTGATTGGGCCCGAAGGTCTTTCTCAGAAACCCGGGATTAAAAAGCGCCGACATTAAACGGTTTCCAAAATCCCGCTTCTCAGACTCCAAGCGTCCTCCCAGCGTCGCGGCCGCCGACGGCCACGCGCCCCTGGAGGTCTCAATAAACATGTGCCCCTCGCGTGACGGAGGCGCGGCCGCGGCGTGTGCCCCACCCCCCCCCTCCCCGCCGGACAGCTCACTCAAAGGTCACATTTCTCCCGTCGGCCCCCGTCGGGCCCCGGCTCCACGCGGCGGGCGGTGCCGACGCTCCCTCCGTAGCGGGGGAGATATTTGGTCACTTGTGACCCAAGCCTCTGGAACGTGGCGCTTCAGCCTCTGGGCCGGGTCAGGGCCAGGTTATTAAAACGTGTCCACCACTCCGGCGTCCGGCGTCGTCGGTGGTGGTGGGGGGGGGGTCGACAAGGAGCCGGGTTTTTTTCCGCTGCCGGTTTCTTAATTCCCGGGCTCTGGGGATTTGCTCCTCCGATATTATATTTCGAACTCGGGGCCTGCCCGTGTGAATTTTGGCCCGAGCGACGGGATGTTGATAAAGCGCCGGCGTATGGCGTAAGGCCTTGTGTGCAGCGGCATAAAGCATTAAAGAGACATTTAAATATTGACTCGCCGGATGCTTGCCGTGTTAGTCAAGCGCACGGCTGCAGAGCCAAGCGACTCGCTCCGCTGAAATTAGGGAAATACACCTTCCGGCGTTTGAAAAGCTGCCTTATCTCTTACTGTAACTGAAGGTATTCACAGCGCGCTGCCGTTATCTCGGCGCTGGACACGGATAAAGTTGGCATCGACCTCACGCTCTGAATCCGGCTAAGATGGTCAAGAAGTGAAGTGAGCAAAACAAAAGTGGAGTATCCCTTTAAGTCACAGAAGGGATTATTATTTTTCTTTTTTTTTTTCTTTCTACCCTTCCCAGAGAGGAACGTTATTGTCCAGCTTCCCCGTCGCTTCCTTATTTGTACGTTCTCGCCCGCTCCCGCTCTGACCCAAATCATGTGCCGCACGCGGCCGCCGCCGCCGCGCTGCAGAAACCCCAACGGAAGATTCCTGCACAACCCTCTACCCATGACGGGGGTAGAGGCCTCGCCGCGAGCTGCAATCGGACACAGCTCGTGACACAGCCTGCGAGAGAGCCAAATGTAGGCAGAGGGAGAGAGAGGGAGCACGGGGGAGGGAGGGGGGGGGCGGCGGATGAGGTGTCCTCCGGCCCGGGGTTACTGTGTTTCCGCTGCCATGGAAACGTGTCTTGTGACAGTACCTGCCCTCTCCGCCACCCCCGTCCCCCGCGCTTGGACCGCCCCGGCCCCCGGCCCGCCGCATTCCGCCGGCGGGCCCCCCCCAAAAAAGCGACGGCGGCAGAGTTCCCGACGAGATGAGCTGGAGGGTGGAGATTATGAGGGCGGGGGCTCGGGTTTCAGCCGCCCGGCGGAGCGCGGCGGACAGCGGCCGGGGAGGGCCGGGGCGATAGGGTGTTGCTTTGGAAAGTTAGCCGCTCTCCGGCTTGGCATTCGCTACTAAGACGCAGCCGAGCGTTGGGGGGGGGGGGGGGGGTAAGGACTTTGGTCTTGAGGTTTTCCATGATTGGATCAGTGCGTTAATATCCAGCTCCATGATCTGCAGCGCGGCGTTAAAAGTCTCAGCAGGGTGTTGACACCGCCCTGCGGACTCGCGTTACGGCCGATCTGAAGTCCAAACCGCCGACAATGGTGGCAACTGCCACGCGGCCTCTAGCGGAGACACCCGATCGCCCGCCCAGGCGGGGGTAACGTGGAGGCTGGTGGGGTTGGGTGGGGTTGGGTGGGGGGAAGGGGGGGTTGCAGGAGCTTGCGTGCAAAAAATGAAGCCCCCGTCGGAGCCGGTTTGTTCAGGGTCCCCTTTCACCTGCGTGGATGGAGTTTCAGTCCCATGACTGGGCGGCTGGTGTGGTCCTGGAAAAGCAGCCAACTGGTTGGTTCAGGCTTTGCCAGAGCCCCCCCCCCCCCCCCCCCCCCCCCAAACCCCTCCACCCCCCACCCCCGCCCTCCGAGCCTCCACTCAGCTGCACTTGTGTCCTCGCGGTGGGGTTATCAATTCCATGCCTGCGTTGCCTGTCGGCATGCAAGGCTGGACACCCTAACCCTCACACATCCCACCCACGTCTGCTTTCTAATGTTATGTCGTACCCTGCCCCCCCCCCCTGCAAAACGAGACCATGAATGGGATGGAAAAGTGCGGCCCTGCACAAGAGTCTGCTCTCCCCTGACGTATGCGGCACAGAGGAAACTTCAGCGTGACGGTGGTTGTGGGGGGGTCAAGTCAGAAGGACTGACGTGGGCAGAGGCCAAGCCTCCTCCAACCCCCCTGGGGGGGAGGGGCGCTGGCCGCTCATGTGATGTGATGCGCGCGTGAGAATCTTCTGAAAGGACCCTCGAAAAAAATATACGTTTTATCGCATTTGGAGGGCAAGATCGAAATGATGACGATTTAAGTCAGGACTCTTTTTTCCTCTTCATTTGCATTTTTGTCGAGCTCCTTGAGTCGCAAAATGTTCGACTTGTCGCCGCTGAAAGCGTCCGCCCTGTCCTCAACGTGCCCCCCAACGTGCCCCCCAACGTGCCCTCCAACGTGCCCCCCAACGTGCCCTCCAACGTGCCCTCCAACGTGCCCCCCAACGTGCCCTCCAACGTGCCCTCCAACGTGCCCTCCAACGTGCCCTCCAACGTGCCCTCCAACGTGCCCTCCAACGTGCCCTCCAACGTGCCCTCTGCTCTCTACATATGCTAGGATTTCCATCCCGCTCTTTCAGGGTTTCCGGTCGAAGCACAATCCCATTTTCCGCCCGCTGTCGCTGGCCCCTCGTCCTGATCCCCACCGTATCCATCCCGCCATCCCGACGCGAGCTCTTTGTTTTTCGCCGCCGCCGCCTCTACCCCCGCGACCCCCTTCTTTAACGATTGTTTCCGGCGATTGACGGCGCCGTCGGAACATTTATCACGGCCGAAACGGATCCGCGGCCGGTTCGGAGAAGCCCGGGAGCTGCGTCACGTTTAGCGGCGGGCCGTTTCAGTGGAGGGCGGGGGCTCAGATCGACTCTCGGCGCCGGCGGCGGGGATCCGCCCTTGCCCTTGGTCGGGCGTGCGTGGGAGACGGGCGGGCAGCTGTCGGTGCCGGCTGGAGGAGCTGCTTGGGCGGCGGGGAGCCGCCCTGTGGAAAAAAAACAAAAAAAAAGAAACGGAGCCGTGCGGTTCTGATGGATCAGCACATCAGCCGCGCCTCCCGCCGGGTCAAACAAATGGAGAGGAGCGCCGAGCGCGTATCACTCATTATGAAGGGAGGGCGGGGGGCGGGGAGGCGGAGGGCGGGTGATGGGGGTTGGAGACGAAGAGCCCGTTTCTGGTAAATCCGTCCGCCATCCAAAAAAGGAAAGTTTCTACCTCGGCGCCACTTTGTCTGTTTCGTTCCGACCGGATGAAAACGTGAACAAAAAAAAAAGGAGAAAAATTTGACGAAGGGTGAATAATTCATCCGCATTCGGTCTGGTCTCCGTAGCGCGCGCGACCACATTCGCCGACGGCGCCTGTTAATTTTTCGAGGAGCCGCCGACAGTTCCCCCATCGATGATTGTCGCCTCCGGATTAGCGGCGTCAATCATTCGTCGTGTCCCGGACTCTGGAACCACCTCCAGGATGCCGTACGTGCGGCATGCGTTCGGGGGGGGGGGCGGGCGGAGCAACGTCCACGATGTGGACGTCGACTTGAAACCCCTCGGGACCGACAACCCAGGCCCTTCCCCTTTGCGTCCGCTTGGACCCGGGGGGAATTATCTAAATATTTATAATAAATACATGTTATAAATCAATTCTGAATGTTAACCGCATTTTTTGCGTCATACGTGAGTTGACACAGGGACGTCAGTGAGATGTTCTGCTTCAGTAACTCTGCTTTTCAGATGCACAGCATGTGCCTCACGTCACTCAGAGCTAGGCTAGTCGATCCCATCGGCAGCCATGCATTGAGCTAACGCCGTTAGCCCGGGAAGCCGGAGGGCGTGTTTCCTTTATTCCGCTCGGGAGCGCCCGCCCCTCGGCCCCAGCCGGCCGATAACTCAGGGTGCCATCACGGGCTCCCTGTCGACATAAATCAGGGGCCCCTATCTATGAAACCTATCCCTCTGATAAAGCGTCCGCTTCGTCGCCGGGCGTCTCCAGGCTCCATGTTTCCAGCCTATCGATTTGTCCCGGGATTGTTTTCGGCCACACGGACGCTTATATCTCCCCCTTCTTCTTCTTCTTCTTCTTCCTCTTCTTCCTCTTCTTCCTCTTGCTCTTCTTCCTCTTGCTCTTCTTCTTTTTCCTTTTTGAAAGCATGACAGAAATGGATCCATGGTAATCATATTCTGTCTGTGACACTGTGCTCGGTCCATTACGCTGTCCAGGAGTACGCTCTTCCTCTCTCCCTCCCTCTCTCTCTCTCTCTCTCTCTCTCTCTCTCTCTCTCCATCTCTCCGTCCATGGCTTCAACTCCGCCCCCCCCTCCGCTCCGTCCGTACCTTAATTGCGCCGTTACGACGGCGGAATCTAATTCCGGGGAAAGGCATATCTTACGTGCTCCGCCCCAACCCCTCCCCTCCTCCGCCCCGCCCCAGCTCCTCCGACACCAACCTCTCTCTCTCTCTCTCTCTCTCTCTCTCTCTCTCTCTCTCTCTCTCTCTCTCTCTCTCTCTCTCCCTCTCTCTCCGTTCTCCAGCCTCCCTCGCTCGCCCGCTCCTCCCGGCTCCTGGAAAGCGAAGCGGCGTTTTGGCTGGAGGAGCCCGAGGGGAGCGGCTGGAGGCTCCCAGCTGCTTTATCTGGGCCGGTGCCACACATCAATAACACCAACACCCCCCCCCCCCCCCCCCCCCCCACCCCATCCCCCCCGCGCTTTTAATCTCCCTCAAAAATAAATAAATAAATAAATACATGAATAAAGTGCCAAAGCCTGGTCAGAGCGGCTGCAATGCACCGAGGAAGCCGCTCAAGAGGGCTCGGCGTCGTTCCTTTTGTTTTCTGGGATGCCTGCGTCCTGGTCTGCGCTCGTGAGGACCGGAGCTTTTTTTGTCGGGAAGGGGGTGAGATGGAGAGGGTGGAGGGGATGGAGGGGGTGGATGGGATGGAGGGGGGTTTGCTGTGCTGAGGTCCGGACAGACGGGCTTTGTGTGCCGCCCGGTGCTGAGTTACACTGCGGTGGAAGGGATGCAGCACTGGATTTACACTGTTTTCCTTTTGTTTTTTTTTGCTGCGTGTTCCCTCCTTCCTTCCTTCCTTCCTTCCTTCCTTCCTTCCTTCCTTCCTTCCTTCCTTCCCTCCTTCCTTCCTTCCCTCCTTTCTTCCTTCCTTCCTTCCTTGTTAACTGTGGATTTTTTGGAACATGAAGGGGAAGGACTTCTCCTTTTTCTATTTCTGTGTTTGGATTACACACACACACACACACACACACACACACACAATCGCACACACACACATGCATGCACACACACACACATGCACGCACACACACATGCATGCACACACACACACACACACACACACACACACACACACACACACACACCCTGAATTCTCTTTTGTTTCATTCTTTGGTCTCTCTCACTTTCTCTCGCCCCAGGGGGCCAGCGTGGTACTGTCTGGAGCGCCGTTAGAACGATGCATTTTTTAAACTTCCTGATCTAACTGGGTCGTCTCTCAGGGTCCGGCGACGTCCCCCCAATCCCACGGCGAGGGCTTTCGTTGACGTTCGCCGGACCCAGTTTGGTTCCGTCTGCCTCGAAACCGCTCTCCATGGCCGCCGAGGTCCCAAATGGACCAATGAACCGTTGAGCCGGCCACACCGCCAGCACACGGCGCTCGGCCCAAAATCAAAGAGGCTCTAATTTGCGTGAATGTGGCGCGACTTAACGGCGACCACGACGACGGCGGCGACAAAAAGCCTCGCTCTCTTCCGCCGCTTCCTTGGCAGTCGGGCCTGATAAAATAAAAGAAGTGGCAGAACGCCACCGAAGGGCAGAGGGTCCGGCTTTAGCTCCGCTGAATCAATAGCGCCGGCAAAATGGCGCACTAATCAACATTCCATTATTGCTATTTGCATATTTGATCCGGGATTTGTTCAATGGATTATACATATTACCTGCATGATGTTTAATTGCCTTTTTAATAGACTCTGTGATTAAACAAGGAAGTAAAGGGTGGGGGCGGGGGGTGGGGGGCTCCGTTGGCGGAGGAGTCTAAATAGAAAAATGGAAGAAAAAAGATCAAACGCAGCCGGCGTCGAAATAAGCGTCGGAAGCTGCCGGAACGAAATAAAAGCGGAGATCCGCCGGCCCGATAGAGGCGGCGGCGGCGGCTGCTCAAAATTCATTCATTTGCCCGGTATTTGTTTAAGGAGATTGAAGAGGAGGAGGCCGCTTGTTCCGTCTGCCGCCGAGTGTTAAATCTTATCGCCTTTCCACAGATGAGAGCGGGGACAAGCGGGGAGGACGCGGGCGGGCGGCGCGGTCGCCTCGCGGGAGCGGCGGTTTGTCGACACACACCGAAATGCGATGTTGTTCTTCCTTCCTCGGCGCAATCCGGGGTGGGGGTGGGGGTGGGGAAGCCGCGGCAAGACACACCAAAGGCCGTGGCCCGGGAAGACGGCGGAATGAACAAAGGTAGCGGAGGTGGGCGCGGCCAACACGGGCAGGGAGACCCGGTGTCCAGGGCTTGGCGCCGACAAAGGACTCTGTGGTGATACACACTCCTGGAGGTGGAGTCCGCCGTCGTGCCCCGAGGGGTCCCCAGGCCGGGGGCCCTGTGAACGCCATATTTCTACCACATTAGTTTCACCCTTGCGCCGGTGAGGTAGGAGTTTGTCACCAGGGGGAGAAAATGACCGACAAGCACCCGTGCCAAAGGTTTCACCGAGCAAACCTGAGAGCGGTGGTTCAACTTGTGGTCTGGGGACGTCCAGGGGGGTCCCCCGCAAAATGGCTCGTGGTTAAATGTCACCACTCATTCAGCACCGTGAGAGGTTATCTAACGACAGTTTGAAAAGGTACGGACGCTCGGACACAATGATATCCGGCAATGGAAATCTTCTTGGTTTCGGGGACCGAAATGTGGTCCGGGGCCTAATGCGGGGCCAAATCCAGGGTCCTTGATGTAGAAAGGGTTGGGGATAACTGGATAGTGTGACAAGCCATCATACCTCTGAGGGTACAATGTTAACGGTACAATGTTAAAGGTACAGTGTTAACAGTACAATGCTAACAGTACAATGTTATAGGTACCATGTTAGCGGTACAATGTTAACAGTACAAATTTAAAGGTACAGTGTTAAAGGTACAGTGTTAACAGTACAATGCTAACAGTACAATGTTATAGGTACCATGTTAGAGTTACAATGTTAACAGTACAAATTTAAAGGTACAGTGTTAAAGGTACAGTGTTAACAGTACAATGCTAACAGTACAATGTTATAGGTACCATGTTAGCGGTACAATGTTAACAGTACAAATTTAAAGGTACAGTGTTAAAGGTACAGTGTTAACAGTACAATGCTAACAGTACAATGTTATAGGTACCATGTTAGAGTTACAATGTTAACAGTACAAATTTAAAGGTACAGTGTTAAAGATACAATGTTAAAGGTACAGTTTTAAACGTACAACGTTAAAGCTACAATGTTAAAGCTACAATGTTAAAGGTACAGTGTTAAACGTACAACGTTAAAGCTTCAATGTTAAAGCTACAATGTTAAAGGTACAGTGTTAAAGAAACAGTGTTAAAGATACAGTGTTAAAGATACAGTGTTAAAGAAACAGTGTTAAAAATACAGTGTTAAAGATACAATGTTAAAGGTACAATGTTAATGGTACAACGTTAAAGGTACAATGTTAAAGGTACAACGTTAGAGGTACATGGTTAAGGCGTGTCCTTATCTTTCTGTATGTACTGTACAGTCGTGTCCTCATCTGACCTGGATAAGTTTTCTTCGTGGCTGTGGCACCGAGTTCAAGCTCCACGTGTTTGTGTTTCTACCGCAACACTGGGGTGAGACATATGGTGCTAATAGCTTGGTCTAAAGGCCAACGACACACACACACACACACACACACACACACACACACACACACACACACACACACACACACACACACACACACACACACACACACACACACACACACACACGTCCAGCTTCATCCTTCTCCAAACAAAGCCAGGTAAGAAAGTCGGTGTCAGCTCGGTGGCTTCTCCTCATGTCGCCTCCTGTCATTAATAAGGAAATTAATGTTGCATTGTGTTTCAATTAACCTTCCCCGGCGATGGCGGTGGGCGCGGCCCGGGCGCCCGGCAAACGAGGTCAACGTATAATTGATTTGGGGGTGGCCGCCATGACAAGGCCAAGAGGCTTGTTGCCACGGCGACGTCGTGGTGCTGGAGGTTGGGGCCGGCGCGAGTCCCACGGCTGGCGGCGGCGGTGGTGGTGGTGGTGGTGGTGGGGAAGGTCGGGACGTGGCCGCGTGGGCGCTGTCGGCCTGGATAAGGGTCCGGGCCCCCGGGGTCGCCACGACGACCAGACAGCGGTTCGGAGGATGGGGGTGGCGTAAAAAATTGTTTTTGATTTTTTTTTAGTTTGTGTTGTTCTACGAAGTGCTAACTTTGCCTCTCTCTCTGTTCAGTGACCCCCCCCCCCTCTCTCTCTCTCTCTCTCTCTCTACATCCTTGTTAAGTGACCCTCGCGCTCTCTCTCTGTCTCTCTCTCTCTCGCTCTCTCTCTGTTAAGTGACCCTCGCTCTCCCTCTCTCTCTCTCTCTACATCCTTGTTAAGTGACCCTCGCTCTCTCTCTCTCTCGCTCTCTCTCTCTCTCTCTCTCTCTCGTCCCGGCTGAGGGTTCTCTCGCTCCTCGAATGCGCTGCTGTGCATCGGCCAACAGTAAAACACACCTGGGTGTGTCCAGCTGTCTGATGAATGGCCCTGCGGCTGGCAGGCGGATCAATACCCTGTGTGTGTGTGTGTGTGTGTGTGTGTGTGTGTGTGTGTGTGTGTGTGTGTGTGTGTGTGTGTGTGTGTGTGTGTGTGTGTGTGTGTGTGTGTGTCAGCGTGTTAACCGTGTGAGACGACCAGGTGCATTCTGCTGAGCTGGAAATCCCATTAAATCCCTGCTACCACACACACACACACACACACACACGTATACACACGCTCTTTCTCACATGCCCCCTCGCTAACACCAACTCGCTTAAACACACTATATGAAAACAATACACACACACACACACACACACACATACACATACATACACATACACACACAACTTTATTGTCTCCCAGATACCTAAACACACTGCAGTTGTTTTCACTTTTGGGTTGTTACACACACACACACACTCTATTTCTCTCTCACACACACACACACACACACACACACACACACACACACACACACAGCTTTTTATATATAATATATGTTGTTGCAACCATTTTGTGTTACTTTAAATATATATTTTATCTATATTTCGACACAAACTTCCTTCAAATGACTGACTTTTGTAATTGTTGATACAGAGGTTAATCGCTTATTGTTATTTTTTAAGGTTTATTTTATGTTGCTAAATTCATTATTATTGGGAGTATGTTTTAATAATAGTATATTTTTTGAATATTTTTTGATATCTACTGTAATAACCGAAAAATGTTATTCATAATACAAAAAAAATGACAATAAACGAAATAAACACTAATATATTAAAAAAAAAAATAGTTTGAGCAAATTATTGGAAAAAAAAAAGTTTTTATTGTTACGACTCCTATTATTGATTATTCTCTATATTTTGTGGCTGGGTTGCCGTACGTTCTGCATCACTCTGCACCTGCACTCCTCCGCCAAGACAAAATGAACAATGGAAATACAGTCGAATAACCTCTCTGTGAACTCTACCTTTCTATCCAGGAAATGTCACGGTGACGTCTGCGTCACTCGTCCTCAAGTGCCACTGTGTGTGTGTGTGTGTGTGTGTGTGTGTGTGTGTGTGTGTGTGTGAGACAGCGCACGTAGGTGTGTTGTCTAAGCAGAAGCTCGCCGCCATCATGGCCGCTATGAGAGCGTGCGACACTGGCACGAGGAACGATCTCTCACTCGCTCCCTATCCCTCTCTCTCTTCCTCTCTCTCCCTTTTGCGCCCTCTCTCTCCATCTCCCTCCCCTCGCTCCACCCTCTACTCTCTCTCTCTCTCTCTCTCTCTCTTTCGCTCTATCTCACTCGCCCGTCCCTCTCTTTCCCTTCCTCTCCTCCCCCTCTCCCTTTTGATCTCCCTATCTTGCTCTCCCCCTCTCTCTCTCTCTCTTTTGCTCTCTTCCCCCCCACAATATATATTTCCCTCCCTCTCTCACTATCCTCCCTCTCGCCCGCCCCCTTCTCTCCTCCTCCCCCCTCTCTCTCCCCCTCTCTACCGGGGGCTTATCCCCTTGTTTTGATCCCACCTTTTTCCTCGTTGTCTCTTTCTTTTTCTGCCCGACACCCGCCCGCCCCGCCTCCCTCCCTCCCTCCCTCCCTCCCTCCACCTGTTCCTCCGCCGCTCTGCTCTTGTGTCCCTCTCTCTTTCCTTGTTCGCGCTTCATCTGTCAGCCCTTGCCTCCATCCCTGCATCCCTCCATCCCTCCATCCCCCCCTCCCTCCATCCCTCCATCCCTCCCCCTCGCTCTCCATCCGAGGGCCCTAGCGTGACATTCTATCTCTGACACATCATGCATGTCCTGCTCTGGTGATGCCAGCGCTCTGACAGATCAGGCACAATGTGTGTCATCTGGCAGAGAGAGAGCGAGAGAGAGAGAGAGAGAGAGAGAGAGAGAGAGAGATAACCAAGTGAAGCCTCCCCCCCCATAGCTGGCTAATCAAAGCTCGGCCGTTGGGTGGGGGGGGGGGTCATGTTGATGTCCGCAGCCTTTTATGACCAAAGCACGACGGCGTGGACCGCGGCCGAGCTGCAGCCGAGCGTCGAGGCTTTGTCCTAATCCGGACTGCGGCACCAATCTCACCGCGATATCCTTTACATTTAGAATATCCTTGACATGGACACGAACGGGAGGGGCAGGGCGGGCGGGCGGCGGGGGGTGGGATTAGGGGAAGGGCGGCGTTTTTTTTTTTCCCCGAGATAGAATGTACGGGAATTGATTGGAAATGGATCCGGTTCCCCGGCGGCGCGGCGTCCTCCTTGTTCTCCGCGGAGGTTCATGCCGGTCGCTTAACGACCGGATGGATCCACTCGCCTTAAAAAAGAAAACCTCCCCGAGCAGCTCCGCGCTCCCTGCTGAAGAAGAAAAAGAAAAGAAAAAAAAAAAACACCATTTTTTGTCACCTTCAACCTCATCCCGGTGCCTCAGCGTTGCCATGCTTCTCTCCACCTTCCAGACTCTATTCCCCCCGTTATTGAGCCCGCAATGCATCCACTCATGCACGGAGCGATTCTGGTGGAAATGCAATCAATGACCGTGCACGCGTAGCCCGCGCCGTTGCACCAACACACACTGCGCTTGCACGCGCGCAGTCATGCAATCCCACATCATGCAGATGTGGAATGCCGGCGCCCCTTTAGCCGGGCGCTCTCCGGCTCGGCTTCCTCCGCGACCTCCCGATCTGCCGCCGGATCACGCGAGCACTTAACCGCCCGTAATCCTACCGGCTCTGTCGCTCAAGGAAGACCGGGCTTACGGGGTGGGCGGCGGTCGCCAAATTCCGGCGGAGCGGCTAAAGTGAGGTTGTATTTGTACGTTGTCTGTGTGCTACCCGCCCGGTGCAGCCCAGGCTAACCCACGCCGTCGTGTCGGCCTCCCTCCCCCCGCTCGCCCCATCCCTTCCCGTCCTTTGCCCTGAGCCACCTTCCAGGGCAGGATGGCCTAAATAATCTGAGCGGAGCGCACTTGTAATTCCACGGTGGGGAAGAGGCCGACTGCCTCGGAGGTAGTCGGGGGGTGTTGCGGGGCCCGGACTCGGAATTGCTACCACGAAGCGCCGGCGCATCCGAGGTGTTTACCGTAGCTTGGAGCTGTGTCACCCAAAAATAATTACATTTCTCTATTTCTCTACGCCACCCGTTTAGTTCCGATGGCGACGGAACGGACGGGAAGACCGAGGCTGAAGTTTCGCCGACGTCGTCCACCTGATGAGATTTGGCCCGTCGGTGGATGTAATAACATGGCATTTGTCCATACCCCACGACCAATAATGATCATCCTCACATCACGCCTTCCTACCTGTCTACGACAGGTCAAAGGACGTGCACAGGAGCGGCGGCGTTACAACGGATCCTGCGTTTCCCCCCAGGGCGTTGATATGCATTCTGGCCATACTGTATATGACTTGAATGGACATATTTAGCAGGGAATTGACCCGGAGTCATGTTTCAAATCCAAGTATTGTATAGAAATTGTCTCGTTGGCGATTGTATTGTTTGTTTATGGGTTTTTTTTCTATTTGTATACATTTCCAATGTTATTTAGGGTGAGATGCTCAGTATAAACAATGTGCAGAGAGGGAGTGTGTGTGTGTGTGTGTGTGTGTGTGTGTGTGTGTGTGTGTGTGTGTGTGTGTGTGTGTGTGTGTGTGTGTGTGTGTGTGTGTGTGTGTGTGTGTGTGTGTGTGTGTGTGTGTGGTCTTGGTTAAAGGCCTTTGAACCGCGTAGCTCATAACACGAAATAGTCCAGAAATAAAGATGGGAAAAAAAACAACAAAAAAAAACAAAACATTTTTACCATGGGAGTCCTGCTGCTCTCGGGTGTTTTCCGGTGAAAGCAAGAAAAGCCAAGTTCCGAATCCATTAAGGGCCATCAATTAATAATCCATGAATATCCACCAAACAAAAAACAAATCCAAACGGAGCGCTCCGGCGAGGCACCCAACAGACAGGGCTCTCCATCTAATCACCGTACGTTGTTGTGCGCGGGGCCCACGCTGAGGCTGCGTTGGGAGAGTCTGTGAAGAATTCCAATTATTTAAATTATCTAGGGCAGCCGAGACGCCAGTATTACGGTTTTGAAACGGCTCGAACCCCTTAAGCGGGAAAACAAAGAACTTAATTCTCCGTCCCTGAACGAATCGGACTCGGCAGAGATAACGTGTCATTTAAAAAAAATAAATAAATTCTTTATTGGGATATCAAGGAGCGCACAGGTTCTCCGAGTGTCACCGTCAGCGGGAGGATCGGTTTTGGGGAGGGGTCGGGAGGGATTTCCGACTTCACTTAATGGCGGCAATGATGACGGAGATTTATTATGGGAACGTTCCCCGGAATAACAAAATGAATGCCGGCCACATTGTTTGTTGGGCGCCAAACGGCTCGAAACGGCACTTCCCGAGCGAAAGCCGTCGTTTTATTTTGATTCGAGAGCGGATGGCGAACACCGCAGTCGGGAGGAGATCGGTGGGTGGACCAGTCAAAGTCCGACGCCCCCTTGTTTTCCCCTGGAGTCGGCGACCCTTCCCGTCCTCCCCCCGCCGCGCGGTGTGGACGGCGCCTCGCACGATCCTCATTGGCCGGCGGCGTGGCAGGCCCGCCGCGGCGACACGCGCCCGTGCAGAGGCGGAGCGTGCTCCGCGCCGCTGATACAAGCCCCGTTGACTTCTAAATTTAGCGGCGCTTCACTTTGGTTACTTTGGCGCAGCACTAATGCAAGGGAAGATTAGGGAATTCTTTGTTAGTGCTGAGCACTGTGCTCGGGGTTTATTTTGTCTTGCTTTGACCGTGGCCTAAGGTCACCGCCAGACTCTCCTTTGTTTGCGCTCCTTTTCTTCTCCCCCCCCCCCCCCCCCCCTCTCTCTCTCTCTCTCGCTCGCTCCCTCTGCCCACTTCCCCTGTAGCCTGCTCAGCACTAACCCGGGCTCCCTTCGTTCTGACTGGATTTGTCCCTCCATAATGGACTCAGTCAGCGAGAGAATGAGCAGGATTAATCCAGCCAACGGCAACGTAGGGATTTGATGATGTCATCCGTATGAATGAACCAGTTAGCGGATTATTTCCCCCCGAGGTGGAAGCGATCCAAACAAATGAATGTGAACGCCGGGGCAAAGGGTGGGCGAGTTGAGAGAGAGAGAGAGGGAGGGAGGGAGGGAGAGAGAGGGAGACGGCGAGAGGAAGCGAGACGGGGCAAGGGAGAGGTAAGACTCGGTTCCAAATACGAAAGGGTGAGATTGTGGGGGATGATGGAGACGCGAGGAAGAATCGGAGCTCGGAGGTGATGGATGGACACCCCAATAGAGGCAGAAGAAGGGATTTCCAGACAGTGGAAGAAGAGGAAAGGTGCACTAGGCAGGGCCGAAAAAAAAAACCCTCCGCCATTCTATCCGTCAGGACAAATGGCGCGGTGATGGGTCGGTCGGGGTGGACGGCGCTCCGCGGAAGGTGTCAGCTTTGAGCTATGGGAGCGCTGGAGGAATCCGTCCCGAAGGCCGCAGCTGTGGCAATCACCGCTCAGCGGGGTGGCTCCGCCGGAGCAATCAGACCACCGGCGAGCCATCAGCTGGGCCCCGGCCCCTTCCCTTAACCCCCCTCTCACCTCCGCCCCGACAGCCATGCAGGTGGTCCCGCTGCCGAGCCAAAGCACCGGGGGGATATACATCAGGAGTTCTTTTTCCGCCCGCTCCGGCGTCGGAGAAGATCCGCCGCTAGCCTCAGATATTCCAAAGCCGACTTTACCTTCGCTTAGCTTGGTCCTACTCTCCCCCCGTGGACTTGGAAAGCGCTGTTTCCTTCAGGACCATTTCTATGGTCTGTTTTCGGGTCCGACACTACCTTTACAAAGCGGTTGCCAACTTGGCAACCGTGCATGGTTGCCAACACTGAACAAATGGCCGCTGAGTTGTAATCGTTTTAGAATTGATTGATGATGATCCTATGCAATTATAACAACATTCGCACGTGTGTCATCATTTTTTGACGAAGTAAGTCAACCAGCCAGGAAAACCGGGTTTTCCTCGGCGGGAACCCGTCATCATCGCGACACACCTAATGCAGAGGTTTCCCACAACGTAAACGTGTACAGTCCAAACATCCCTTTGGCCCCAGCCACGGACGTCAAGCCGAGACGCGGTCGTCGGCACAGAGTGCTCGGTGCTCGCGGTGTGCATCGTCTTACTCCAAATGACTCGCTGCCGCGTCGCAGGGAAGGAGCGCTATGTGGACGCCGGTATGGAGAGCGTTCCCCCTACTCTCTCTCCTCCCTGCCCCTCGCCCTCCCTCCCTCCTTCCTCACGTTCCCTTTTCTTCCGTTCATAAAGGTCCTAATGAGTTGTCGGCTGAGCTGAGGCAAGACATCTGTAATGTGCCATGAAATATGTACGGCAGGCCCTTTGGAGAGTCAGTCTGTTTCATGCCCCACCCTGCTCCCGCCCTGCCTCTCTCCCCCCTCCCTCCCTCTCTCTCTCTCTCTCTCTCGCTCTCGGATGGGGGGAGCAGAGGTTTCTCTCATCTGATAAATGCGCATGGCAGCATCAACGGGGGCAGGGTAAAGGGGTGCGGCACGACCGGGCCTATGAATCCCGCCCGACACTCTCCCTTTCCCCCTAATTAAATTATTGGACTGATGAGGTGGCGCCAGAGATTAAGTCCTTCATCAGTTCTGAGGAGGGATCGAGGGACTAAGAGGACCAGAAACTGGGCGTTTGGGGGGGCGCACCACCCTCTCTTGGCCGGTTCTCCTAATGCCGAACCTCTGGAAAGCGCTCGTCGGTTAGCCGCCAGCACCAGCCAGGCATGAGTGTGGGCTCGAGTTCCTGTTTATATTCGTCCGGAGTTGTAACGATGCCGCCCCCAACATTGAACCATGGTTATTACGATACCTACCGGCTACCAGCGGCAAACATATCCGATTGGTTTCCAGTGTGGCTACCCTCACCTCCGAGTGGGTGGTTTGTTGTTCCGTTTTGTAAGGCCTTTCTTCTAAATTACACTCCGACCGTGACATTTGACCTCGCCTCTGGGCTTCGTCTCGTGTGCCATTGTTAAATGCACGGGGGCCCGCGTACGTGCCAGAGATCGGGTATCGAGTGCTGCCTGCCAACGCCTCTCCTGATATTAGCAGATGTGGCACACAATGGTCCTCTGCTACGGGTGCTACAACAACCCCCATGGACCTTAAAGGTTGCCACTAGCATGTGTGCATAACCTCCATCCTCCACCCCCGTCCCCACCGGCTTAATTTATGGGCTAGACCTTTCGGGTTCTTTTTATACGTGCCCCACAGTCGTTCACCTTCTCCAAGCGACATAAATCTCCTCTCAGGGTTCCAGTATTTTAAGGCCTTTTGTTGCAAGTTGGGACGCCAAACTCAGGGCCGAGCCACCGACCCGGCTTCTCCACTTTTACGCTTTTTACGACTTCAGGGTTGGCCATTTATTTATTTATTTATTTATTTATTCATCCCGATTTTTTTGGGCTACTAAGGTTTGGTGCTTATAGTTGGTTTCTGGGTGGAACCGGACCAGCTGTTGGGTTTTGCGGTGGGGAAAAAAGGAAAAAAAAATGGTCCCACCTCGAGTACTTCAGGAGGATCATTTCTTATTTTTCATACTTTTCTTGGTGAACCATTCCATTAATCCCGTTGAATTATGTTCCAAAATTACTTTATGCATTCGATGCGATGGGACGCTGGCTTCAGTCGGTGTCATTCTTACTGTTCTCAGCCTCCACTTCGCCGGTTACCCAACAGGCTTATAAATTAACACTTGCTGGATGCTGGAATTTTGGCTTTGTCCACAGCTGGCACATTGGCTGGCGGCCACCCTTTCCCACCCTGCGCAAACCTACACGCACGGACGTGCGCACCAGCTCAGGCATCTACATTATCTCCCGCGGTACAAATAAGGCTCTGACCCCTTTCCTTGGACTGGGGCCCAGTGTTGAAGGTGGTAACGGGGGGTGTGAGGGTTGTTGGAGGGGAACACTAGGAGGCTTAAAGTGCATTAACCCTCGCAGATGTCAAACCAAAGGCCCCCGCACCCCGCCCCGCCTCCCCGGTGCACGTCTATGTGCACTCTGCGTCGGGTTCCTTAGATAAGGGAGGCATATATACATGCACATGTGGCTGCAGTGCATGTGACTCTCTGTGTGTGAGAGGGCAAGCGGGCACACGTGAGAAAGTGTCTACGTATCGGACCACGCAGCTTTCTAAATATGTCCTCTCTCCTTTCCATGTCCACTTGGCTCAGTGGGTCTCCTGCCAGAAGTCAGCCCCCTCCCAAAATACCTCGCCTTTGAATTATGACTCATGACATGTCCTCTGAAAATAAGACCCTTGATGTGTTGTCGGACCTTCCTCTTGATGCGGTGTCACTCTTTTATGAGAGTGTGTTTTCATAGAATGTCGCGTCCTTGTGCACTTGGCACTAAGTGCCTTTACGTCCATTCAAACAATGTCCTTGGTTAAGTTTGTTCAAAATACAAGGTCCTGCTTGTAAAATAGAAAATGTCATACATAATGTTTTAGGCACTGTCAATTATTTAATGCTTTGTGAGTTTAAGTCCAAACTTTTGGCCTGTCCAGTCTCTATACCTCTGAGGCCTAGTGTGCATTTCGTGTTCAAGGAGTCCACCCTTTCAAAAAATACATTGCACATTTACCCACATACCACCACATGGGAAATGCATATGAAAATATGTGCTTTTGGAAGACATTGCATGTGATAACATGAATTATTT
The DNA here is from genome assembly GCF_960531495.2 of Zeus faber. Classification (NCBI taxonomy): domain Eukaryota; kingdom Metazoa; phylum Chordata; class Actinopteri; order Zeiformes; family Zeidae; genus Zeus; species Zeus faber. The sequence continues at coordinate 21,920,843 of NC_137209.1, read as the reverse complement.
ACACGTGGATCATGCGGAAAACTGCACAGCAAACCAATGTGTAGCACATGCCAAAGCCATGTCCAGTACTGAGCTACCTGTTCAATCACACGTCATCACATTTGTTGTTTGTCCAAAAACACACTTTTGAATTAGACCCGGAGTTGGATTATAGTGGCAGTTCAAATAAACTCCTCCGTGTCGATTTGGTGATTGTCTCCAGATCGTTTTGTCCCCGTTGAACAACTTCCTCTTGGTTAGAAACCTGTGACCCTTAAAAAGTCAACTCTTACCCGGTCAACCAGTCCCTGCAGTCCTCCCTTATTTTCAGTTTTCTTGAACAATCGAAGCAAACAAAGGTTGTGCGAGTTCACCGTCCACAGCTATTGGCGGTGCCCTACCTGAGAGGTGAACATTTCTGCACCCCGGGTTGGGGGGACGCCGACTAAAACATATTTTTCGGCAGTGTCTTGACGGCGGACCCCCTCGCACCCCCGACGTCTGGGTGTCTTTGTGAGGTTACATTTTATTTACGGCCACTATCACTTACAGTGCTTCGCTTGATGTGTGTGTGTGTGTGTGTGTGTGTGTGTGTGTGTGTGTGTGTGTGTGTGTGTGTGTGTGTGTGTGTGTGTGTGTGTGTGTGTGTCCTTGTGTGTGTGCATGTGTGCGTGCGTGCGTGTGTGTGTGTGTGTGTGAGTTTGTAGGTTATAGGGGCAGGGGCGATGGTAGCTTTGAAACAACTTTCTGGGACTGGATCCAAGAGAGTTTTCAAGGTGTGTGTGTGTGTGTGTGTGTGTGTGTGTATGTATATGTCTATGTGTATGTGTGTGTGTGTGTGTGTGTGTGTGTGTGTGTGTGTGTGTGTGTGTGTGTGTATATATGTCTGTGTGTGTGTGTGTGTGTGTGTGTGTGTGTGTGTGTGTGTGTGTGTGTGTGTGTGTGTGTGTGTGTGTGTGGTTTTACGGTGCCCCAGTCGTTGATTAACAACAGAGCCTGATCTGTTTCAATTTTTTTTTGCCGCCGCGACAACATTCCGCACACGGCAAGCATGTAGCAGTCATTCAACATACACTTCATTAGGTGCTTAAATTACCAGGACGTACATACAGTACCGCGCTGGTTCAAGGACACTGTCCTCCCACCAAGACGCTTTCAACCCTACTCCACTACCGTGGCTCGTGGGTGTGTGTGTGTGTGTGTGTGTGTGTGTGTGTGTGTGTGTGTGTGGGTGTGTGGGTGGGTGGGTGGGTTGTGTGGGTGTGTGTGTGGGTTAGGGTGTGTCAGTCACACATCTTAAGCAACATCAGCCCTTTTATTAATGGTTAATGGAAGGGTCTGGAGACATGTTTTAGTTATATATACAGTATATATTTTATATATCGTATATATGTCATTATTTATTTATTATATAGTAATAATTAATCATGAATATTTATAGTAATTAGATATTTGTGTGCCATGTACTCCATATGTGTATATATATATATATATATATATATATATATATATATATACTGGGTCCAACAAACAAATCCAGATATTTTAATTCTGACAGAAACCTGGTCGACTGAAAAAATTAATGATGTCATCGCATTTTTCAATATACATATACGGTGGACAGAACCACAAGACGTGGGGGGGGGGGGGGGTCGTGTTTCTATTTTTGTGAGAAAACGTTTTGCTTGCTGCCTCTGTGTTACGCGCTGTGTCTCTGCCAAAAGAATTTGAATTGTGAGCATTAAATGCCTCTCTAAGTCCTAATAACAATGTGGTGGTAATCGGGGCCTATCGCCCCCGTCTGCTTATCAAAGTTCCTTGGATAAGTTGTTGGACTCTATATCTGCGTGTGAGGCTTCTGAAGTTTTGCTCGTGGGTGACCTCAACCTTGACTGGTTATCTTCCATCTCTGAGGGGCCAAGAAAAATCATTGTATCGAATAAAATTTGACTCAGCTCATTTCTTCAGCTACTCGGCCAGACCACCAGAAATCCAAAAAAGCCGACCCTGATAGATATGATCCGAACGAACGTACCACATCACTTCACAGCCAGTGGTGTGTTGGCCCTGGACTTGAGGGATCATTGTCCAGTTTTCTGCATTAGAGATTACGGACAGAAAAAAAATATCCCACCGCATATCATTGTAAAAAGAGACTTTAAACATTTTGCTGAGCAGGCATTTCTTCACGACTTACTTTATTTCTCAGTGACATCACAAGGTTATGAGCTTGTCCTGACCCTGAATTAGCCCTTAACCATTTCACAGATGTTTTTTTTATTTTTATTTTTTAACTGTTTGGCAAATAAGCATTGCTCCCTTTAGGAAATACAGAGTAAAAAATAGAACTAATCCACGGTTCTCAGCTGAAATGTCAGAGATCTTGGAGTTAAGTGTAAGAGAAGTCTAAGCTGCAGGCTCAGCGTCCTCTCCGGGGTTGGCAGATCTTTAGACAGTTGAGGAACAATGTGTCAGGGCAATTATAAGTGCTAAGTCCCGTCATTTTGTTGATACCATGTCCAATTGTAGTAGTCATCCAGCAAGGGCTTGGAAAACTATTAAGGCAATAAATCATGGTCATGCTCTCTCACTACCCAAGCATCTTTTTTCTACATTCTGTCCTTTCCTCGGAAAAAGAACAAATCTGTGATATTTTGAATATTCATTTTATTTCTTCTGGTCACCTGTTTAAAACCCCAACTCTTTCTACAATGGCCTTATTCGGGGATGAGCACATTTGTATTAGCAATAGTCCTTTTGGGGAAAGATTTTCCCTGAGGCAGTTCTCTGTTAAGGAGGTATTTGATGCCTTGGCCTCAATTGACCCCCAAAAAAGGCTGTTGGAGTGGACCTTTTGAATAGCTCCTACTCCCACTCCTACTTTTGGCTGCACCTTTTATAGCTTATCCTTTAACACATATTTTATAAATTCAACTCTTCTATGCGGGAATATTCCTAAAGTGTGGAAGGCAGCACATGTACAGCACTGCCTCTGCATAAAGGCGGTGACATCAGCGATCCAAATAATTACCCCCCAATCTCTACACTGTAGTGTTTAGCCAAAATCTTAGAAAAGATTATCCATATTCAAATGGTTCAGTTTCTATCTGAGCATTGTATTTTATATCAGCATCAGTCTGGATTCAGACCTGGACATAGCACTTTGACAGCAGCATGTCAGGTATTAAATGATCATCTGCTCTGTGGATAACAAGGAGTGTTGTATTGCCCTGTTCATTGATTTGTCTAAAGTATTTGATACAGTGGATCAGACTCTTCCACTTAATAGACTTAGATCAGTTGGTTTGGACACACATGCGTGTCACTGGTTTCACAGTTATCTTCCTGGCAGAACTCAAGCGATAGTTGCGGACGGTCATCAATCTGGTTTCCCGGAAGATACAAAAGGGGCGCCTCAGGGCTCAATACCAGGTCCTCTTGGTTCACATTGTACATCCATGACCCGGGCTCATTGGTTGGAAACAGCTCTATTCATTATTATGCTTGTAACATTACTCTTCTCACCAGCGCCCTCTATTGACAGAGCTTTGCCTACTAATAATGTATACTTTATTAATGCCTGGTGGGAAATTAGTTCTTTGCATTGACCCGTCCTAGTATCTGAGGTATCTAGGAGCAGTGGGCTGCCATTCCTGCAGCGGCGCCTGGGAGCAGTTGGTGGGGGTTAAATGTCTTGCTCAAGGACACTTGAGCACGCTACCAGTCGGGAATAAAACCAGCAAGATCACCGACGACCTTCTCTCCCGCCTGAGCTACTGCCGCTTCAACTCCAAACTCAGATTTTCTGTCTTTGCAAAAGGCCCGAGTTAAACTTAGGCTGTTACCGAACCCAGATAATAGTGATCACATGCTCTTCACCAGGTCCCAAACGAAAAATCCTTCAAGTTTTACGATCAGTACAATTATTGAGGCCCAAACTGGGAAAAAAGTCCCATGTTACAAGTACCTGGGTGTGGTGGTGAGACGAAGACTTATCGTTTGAAACTCATGTTGAGGCACTGGGCTAAGAAGATCAAGTTCAAATGAGGTTTCTTTTTTTAGAAACAAGCGGTGCTTCACTTTTAGCAGTAGGTCACAGACGTAATGTACGCACATGCTGCTGCCCCTGCCCCCAAGCTTCTTGATGCTCTGTATCACAGTTCTCTTCAATTTATTACAGGTGACAGTTTTAGAACCCATCATTGTATCCTCTCTGAGAAGGTAGGGTGGCCATCACTTACCACTCGACGGGAACAACACTGTGTTTTTATTTTTTTATTCTCAAAGCCATCCTTAAAAAGATACCGTTTTATCTATCATCACGTTTAAGACGGAGAAATGTGGGACACCGTACTCGTTCACAAGAATGCATTATTTTGGATATCCCATACATGAATGTGGAGCTGGGGAAAGTCCTATTTTGCTCCTCACAGGTGGAATAAGCCTCATGACTCCCTTAAATTGGACACCTTATTAAGCCTGGAACAATTTAAACTTCTATTGAAAGTCGACCATCTTTCATGTATCATGAATGCTCCTGCTTTTCTTCATTTGACTGCTTCGTCCCTGTGTAATACACTTGTTTTATTGTCTTTTTCTTTGCATTTCATTTTTTTTGTGTTTTGTTGGTCATTTGTCTTGTGTTTGTGTACAGTGTGCTTTGTGTAAGAATGTTAAATTTACACTTTTTACACTTTCCACTTCATAACTTATTTTGATTGAGCATTTTCAAAATGCTTTCCTCTCAACTGGTCTTCCCCTGATTTAAATAAATGTTACTCTATCCGTCTATCTATCTATCTATCTATCTATCTATCTATCTATCTATCTATCTATCTGTCTAACATCTAAACATCCTAGAAATCAAAACTGAAAGTAAGCAAATCAACGAAGACCCTCGTTGCCCGAATGTTGCTGAATGTTCTCGATTTCCCTCAAACTGAGAAGGCGACCCTTGGAAGCTTTGTGAGGGTGGGTAGTGGTGGTGGTGGTGGTAGGGGGGCCGGGGGGTTGTGAGACATTTTGGGGAGTGCATTCCTGAGCATTTAGCACGACCGATCGGCCAAATAGGACTTTCAGTGCAGATATGGCCCTGACCCGGTTTTCCCAGCATTTGGCACGCTCCGCAGCGAGCACGCCGCCGCCAGGTCGCGTTACCGTCACCCCCACAACTTTAAGATGTAAGACGATCACATCTAACGTCTTGTTCCAGCGCCCCGCGTCCCGGTGTTTGGGTTCCCACTATTCATCGGCACACTCCGTTGGAAATGTATACGTGGCGACAATCTCAGCCCAGCGGCCTGATCCGGGGGGTCAGGTGAACTTGAGGTTTCTGGCGCGTCTGGAATAGGACGTTCCAGCGAGAGCCGCGGTTTGTATCTCAGGGCGGGATTCTCCGAACATCTTGGATGAGGTTCAGGGCGGGACGGGAGTCAACAGCCAGTCGCTTACATCACGGTGCAAGGTGACCGTACAGTATTACAAGCACATAGTGCCTTGGATGAATATCACGCTCAATGGATATCTGATGCTAAATTTAAAGGCTTTTCCAGTTCCAGGGCAGGTCATTTGTGTGTGTCTGTGTGTGTGTGTGTGTGTGTGTGTGTGTGTGTGTGTGTGTGTGTGTGTGTGTGTGTGTGTGTGTGTGTGTGTGTGTGAGAGTAAGTGTGCTACCTCACTCTTTCCGGTGGCGTCTCCTGGGGAAACACGCTGTCTGTATCTATAGTGGAAATAAAGGAGTGCAGGGGGTTGTATTTTTTCTTTTTCCATTCACTGCCCCCTGCTTCCGTCTCGGCTCTTCCCTGGGGTTTCAATTACTGTCTCCCTTCACCTCTCATTAGCACGAGCAGGACGCCCCGTTCGTAATGCTCACGCGCTCACGCAAACACACACACACACACACACACACTCACACACACACACACGCACACACACACACACACACACGCACACACACACACACACACACACATTCACACGCTAGCGCAAACACGTTCAGCATGAGCACACACCGGGCATTTGCACAGCAAAGTGCACACACGCGCGCGCACACACACACACACACACACACACACACACACACACACACACACATACACAGGCGATGCTAATAGAGCGGAGAAGTCGGTGGTGGAGTTGTGTTGGCACGGCAAGGTTTCCGGAAGTAAAAAAAAGCCATTTGTTTAGACATTGTTATGTTACTGGCCTCTCAAGCGCTTCCAACATTTGGATGGACATGAAACTCCCAATGAGCAATTGCAAGGAAAGAATCCTGGTCTTTTGAGGGCCTACTTACTGTAATAAGGTCTTGTGCCTTTTGACTTTTTTTGGAGTTGTCATACATTTTTCTAAGTCTAACAGAGAGACACCCGCTGTTGTTACTGTCATAATACCTAACAAACAGCAACTATTTGGACCCAACTTAAGCAAAATGTTCTTTTAATTTCAACAAGCACACAATCTGATGAGTGTCCTTGTTGCACTGACTTTAATCTCAAGAGATTCAAGAGGTTTATTCATCACATACACATACATACTTGTATGTTACATACATGCATGAAATGTCTTTGCATCGCTCCCGGAGATTATGTACAACACGTTCTCAATTAAACATAATAGCTAACCTAATTCCTACCTAGCAACTAACTGAAACGAACTGATTCCTAAAACGTAATGCAGTTAGTGAATAGAATAATAGAAATACAATAACCTAAAACATAAATAACACTCAAAAAGGTAACACAGAGTGGGGGTAATATATGCGTATGGGATATACAGTACAGTATACAACAGTACGACACAGCAATACAGTAACACCGAACAGAACAGCAATACAGCGCAGTATGCAGTAACACAGAACAGTGATACAGTATGTAGTACAGTATGCTACATATAGTACAGTAAGGCAGGGGGGCCTGTGTGAGTATCTCAGTGCTTTTTGTGAGGACCCCTGGTGAGGTCAGCATTGACAGTTCTTGTGGCTTACAGGCAGGAACTCTGCTCAGTCTCTGTTCTCGCTGTGTGACTTCGGAGGCTCTTGCTCGACCGCAGCAGCTGGAACAGTCCGTTGTTGGGGTGGTGAGGATCCTTCATGATCCTGCAGCTCTGCTACTACACCTCCTGGTGTATAAGTCCTGCAGGGAGGGGAGGGTCGTTCCAGTGGTACGTTCAGCTGATCGCACCACCCTCTGCAGGGCCCGCCTGTCCTGAGCAGTACAGCTCCCAAACCAGGAAGTGATGTTGCCTGTCAGGATGCTCTCCACCGCTCCACAGTAGAAGGACTTGAGGGTCCTCACCGAGACCCGGAATTTCCTCATCTGCCCGAGATGGTAAAGACGCTGCCTCGCCTTTCTCACAAGAGTGTCTGTTTGTAAAGTCCATGTTAAGTCCTCTGTGATGTGGACTCCCAGCTACTTGAAGCTAGAAGCTAGAACTATGAATGAAGGAATCTCTGTCCATCTGTCTGTCTGTCTGTATGCCCTTCGATGATCTCGACAACTGCTCATCCGATCTACTTCACACTTGGCGGGTGGTATCGCCGGGGACCCAAGGACGGGCAGTATCTAATTTGGACACGACACGTGTAATATTAATAAACTTTGAACAAACAAGCGAACAGAGAGCCGCTCAGCTCTGTGCAGCACCGGGGCGGGGCTTCAAGGCTCTGTGACTGAGTCACTTACATCCGCAGTGCAGCCCTTTCCGAACTGTGCAGCCCGTTCCGAACTGTGCAGCCCGTTCCGAACAGGCGTGATTTAAACGGCCTTTGCACCCAATTCGTGCTTGTTCCAACTCAATAAGCGTGGTTATTCTTGGCGATGATTATTGTCAATATCAAATCAGATATATTATGCAATTATAATGAAGAAGGTTTTTTTTTTATTATTTTGCTTTCGGCAAATGTTGGATGGGAACTGGAAGGCCTTCCAAGCACTTTGACCCAGTTAACATCGGCACTAACTGGGGTCGAGTTGAGTTTGGGCAGCAAATCTTCTGAGTGACACTCGTCTAAACATTGTCGCTGGTAAACAATTTGACGCGGTCAACCACACAGTGCTTCCATACCATGCAAACACATCAACTCAGGTCATCCTCCCTTGGCAAGTGCGTATGTGAGCGATCATCATGTGAGGAGTTCCCCAAGGTTCACTCATCGGGCCTCCCCATCTCTGGATACTAAAAACCAAGTTAGAGATCTCTGGTGCTTCTTGATGGAGTTCATTCATGACGAAACCCGTCCGTGCTTTCACCTCCAAGAGACTCGACTAGCGTAGCGGCGTTTTTTACAGGCGTCTCCGAAGCAGCTCTTCGACAACCGCAGCTCATTCAGCTCGAGCAGTGACCGGGAAAGCTGAAGCACGCGACACCTGTTCTCCAGTCTGCACCGGGCTTCGGGCTTGAAGGCGCCGCCGCTCACTTGCAAACCCGTCAATGGCTTTGCGACAAAACACACCTCTGATCTGCTCTCGAACTGGGATGATGCGAACCCTCCGGACCACTTATCTGGGACCGCTCTGCTAACTGCACCGAGAGTACCGCCAACAGATGGAGAAGCAGTGATTAGTTATTACACGTTGTCTGGAAGACTTCCAGCCCCAGCACTTAACTAGTTCACACGCTTTATATTTGCCTCTGCCTTTCAGTGAATAGTCAGCTTGCTTTAATTGTACTTCAAACTTTTATTCCTGTGATTTTTATCGTCTTTTTATCTGTTTTTCCAACTTTTACATTTCCGAGCCTTTATGATCCTACTTTGTTTTTACATGATACCTTTTATGTCCGGTGTAAATCACTTTGAATTACCCTCCTGTATATGTCCGTCCGCGGTGGATGGTATGCGTGTGGTCCATGAATTGTGATGTACAAACAAAATTGCATCGCAACGCCGTGCGGTCTTCTGTTCCGCCTCTGCCCGTGCGCTGGTCCTCTGAGCGGCGACGCGCCCTGGCCGGGGATGGTCCGGTGGGCCATCGAACGCCGACTATTTGGAGTCACGTTGGCGAACGTCCTCCATGACTGACGTTTTCCTCCTCGGTGAGCGGCGTCATGTCCCATGGTTTTCTGTACTTTGCATTTTGGCAAAGAGACATGTGAGGGGCACCACCCCCCTCAGCCCCCCACCCGATCGAGACATCTGAGTTAGCCAGCAGGCTAATTCCGCTAATACAGATTAGCCCCCGTGGGAACAGCTGTATTGATTGGACAACAAAGGCTGGGAGAGAAAAAAACGCTCCAACATTCAATTATCCACACCGATAGACATAATGCCACCCTGCCCTCCCCCTCCCTCTCTCTCTCTCTCTCTCTCTCTCCCTCTCTCCCTCTCTCCATCCCTTCCCCTCACCTCCCTCCCTCTCTCCATCTCCTTATCCTGCCTTTCCTGGAAGCATGGCCGAGGTTGGCGACAGGGAGGCAGACGCTGTGTTATCTGATTGGGATTCTGCCTCCTATGTGAAGGGAGTTTGGTTGTTTTGTGTGTGTGTGTGTGTGTGTGTGTGTATATATTTGTATATATATATATTTGAATGCAGTGGTTTTTATTCATTTATTTATTTCAGCTCTCTGAAAGACCGTTTCCCTTGTCCATGGGAAATTGTGTTAATTCCACTCCTTTGCATCATGTAATGATAAACATATAATGTCAACATGCACCCTTTGGAAATGGCTTGATTTCCCTTGAGGTTGATACAACGGACTGTGTGTGTGTGTGTGTGTGTGTGTGTGTGTGTGTGTGTGTGTGTGTGTGTGTGTGTGTGTGTGTGTGTGTGTGTGTGTGTGTGTGTGTTTGTGTGTGTTTTATGCTCGCGTGTGTTTCAGAGAGAGCGAAGAGCGGGGAAACTTAATAGATTAAGTCGGATTGTAATCAGTCGGACAATATCGCAAGGGTAGTGTCCAGTGGTGGCACCCTGCATTTAAATGCGGCGATGCATGCAACAGTAATAATAATGATGAATATAGCTGCAGGCTTTATTACACAGGGTCCAGGCTATGTTTTAATGTCTTGTTAGGTACATGGTACAGGTTTCTGAGGTTCCGTCAAGCACACCGACGCCATTTCAAAATGTTCTAATTTTTCAATCTCAAATGTTACACCAGTTGAACATCACATTTGATATATATCCAAATTTATTGTCTGTAAGATTATAGTTTTCAGGGTTGTGTGAAACGCAGCACGAGTTGCAGTTTCTCCGAGTTTCCGTGGAACGCAGCATGGGCTCTGGTTGTCTGTCTGCGCGTCGCAAACGCTGTGGGCTGCACAGGGCGCAGGTCGCTGGATGCCAATGAGCTCCGAGAGACGAAGCTTGGACTCCTGGGATGATGATGTCACAAAGCGCCCCGCTCCCCAAACGAATCAAGTCGCTCCAATTTGTTTTCCAAAACTTCTGCTCCAAACGGACATGAACATCGATCAAGCCGGAACAACAAGACGTCTGGAATGTCCTGGTTCCAACGAGGCCTCCAGCCATGTCGAGGCCTTCACCACCCTGCGCGTACCGCGGTTGCCGTGGTATCGATACTTTTCGCCGGAAAAATGTCGAGAGGATTAAAATCAAAAAGAACCCGAACCAAAACAATAGGGTTCCAGCCTTTATTTGCATAACATGCAACTCAAAGGGCTTTCCATTAATAGAAGCTAATCAAATGATTATAAAAAATAATAATAACTCAGTTATAATAACATAATTCAATAGTGTTTAAAAGACATACACAGCATGCAATCAAAGTGCTTTACATTAACGGAAGGCAATCAAATAATAATAGTAATAATAATAATACAATAATGATATTAACTATGAAGGAAAATGCATTACGGAAAAATAAATAAATATCAGTATAAATTCCAGTTTTCGAGACATTGAAGGATGGCAATCATGGCTGAGCGAAAGATTTTCAATCTATTTTTATCTCTTATTATTATTATAATTATTATTATTATTATTGTGGTTGTGTTTTGTTGTTATTATTTTCACATTATTAAAATATATCATTATTATTTGAACTCCTCCCAGAAATTCTCAAAATAATCCTTGCAGTAGTCAGGTTACAGCATGTATGTATATTTTAAAAGGGTGCAGTAATCAAGGTGTGTGTGACTCGCGGTTGAGGACACTTTAAGAATCTCCTTCCGTCCTTAACGTCCCCTCCGCCTCAACGCCAACCTGGTGCAGATAGCTGCCGTGTTTGGATTGAGGAGCGTGTGTGCGTGCGCCATGCCTCAAAATCAACTGAGCGTGTTTGCATTAGGCCGTCCTCTCCGAACCCTCTTTACACACGGGCGGCGGGCGGCAGGCGGCGGCCCCCCCGCTCATTAGCCGCGACCCGTTAACGGCAACCTCCGATCGCCCGCCGCCGCGTCCGCGGCTCGTTCGGCGGCGGCGGCTTCTCATTTCCTGCGGCCAATGACACGTGAAGGCAACGCAGTTAACAAATGCATCTGCGCGGGGGTTGTGCATATCCACACGCACACACGCGCTCGCACACACACACACACACACACCTTGGTCATCATCATTAGATGTGTGGCGGTGCTTGAGAGAGTTCAGTAAACGACTCCTGATCGGAGAGAATTATTAGCTAATGGCCGGAGCCCGTGGGCGCGGTGTGAGGGCGAAGGGGGAGATGGGTAGGGATGGGAGAGTGGAGGTGGAGGTGGAGTCAAAACAGCGTTCTTCCCAGGTCCTTGAGGTGCTTGATTTGCTTGATATTCCGTCCTCAGAGATGTAGGTACTGGGATACCTTCAAAATAGTCCCTTTTTGTGCTGAAGTGCTTGAAAAGTCCTTGGAAAAAAAAACACCATCAGTGAAAACCTGTATATATATATACACTTTATATTTTTATTATTATTATTATTATTATTATTATTATTATGTATTATAAAGGAAAGAACACCTGTGATATTCCCCCTGTTTTTTTTCAAATTGTCCAATCATATATTCATATATTATTATAAACAAAATTTAGAATATATATAATAGACACTGAGACTAAGATTCTATTATATTTTAATTAATTAGGATCACGTTGTGAATAGCGCTTAAAAAAGTACTTGAAAGTCCTTGAATTCCATTTAGTCATGCCAGAATGAACCCTGCCGAAATGACCAACCCCGAAAAAAAGCCGTCATGCGAACTTTGCGTTCCTCCAGTTTATTTGCCTCGGCATATCTGGAGGCCTTTATTTTAGTGGATCAGCACATGCTCGCTGTAGCGGCTTTTTGTTTTTACCCGATTCCCCTTTTTTACCAGGCAGGAAATAACAGCGTAAATGAAGATGAGATGCTTCTGTTAATTACATCATCCACGTCTTAGAGCGCTAGTCTCAGATCATATATTGTTATTGCATGTGTATAATGTTATTGTGTGTGTGTGTGTGTGTGTGTGTGTGTGTGTGTGTGTGTGTGTGTGTGTGTGTGTGTGGTGGGGTGGGGCGTGTGTTCCTACCAGCAAAAACACATAGCGGCTAATGTCGCTAATTAACACAACCTCCACCAGAGAGAGAGGAACTAATTAGATGAATTTAGCTTGTTTTGTTTGCTCTGGATAAAAAAAAAAAACTTAATACTCTCGGGCCTCAAAGCTCATCAACTGTACTATAATTATATTTGTGAGCGGTGGATTTTTTTTTGCGACACCCTTTGTTTCGGTCGTCTACCCAAACCAAACATACTTGGTCTTGGTTCTCGGTTCTCGGTTCTTGGTTCTTGGGTTTGGGTTCCTCGTCTTGCTTCCTGGGTATTTTGATTTGGGTTTTGGGTCTTGGTGCTAGGGTTTTAGTTCTTGGGTCTTGAGTTTTGGTTCTTGAGTTGTGGGTTTTGTTTCTGGGGTCATGGGTTTTGGGTCTTGGTTCTTTGGTTTTTGGCCTTTGTCATTGGGTCTTGGTTCTTGATTTTTGGGTCTTGATTCTTGGGTCTTGGTTCTTGGGTCTTGATTCTTGGGCTCTTGGTTCTTGGGTTTTTGGCCTTTGTTCTTGGGTCTTGATTCTTGGGTTTGCGTCTTGGTTTTGGTTCTTGGTTCTTGGTTCTTGGTTCTTGGTTCTTGGTTCTTTGGTCTTGGGATTTGGCTCTTGGTTGTTGGATCTTGGTTCTTGGCTTTTGGTTCTTGGGTCTTGGGATTTAGAGTCTTGGGATTTTGGGTCTTGGTGCTAGGGTTTTGGGTCTTGGGTCTTAGGGTTTTGGTTCTTGGTTCTTTGTTCGTGGGTTTTGATTCTTGAGTCATGGGTTTTGTGTCTTGGTTCTTGGGTTTTCGGCCTTTGTTCTTGGGTCTTGGTTCTTGGTTCTTGGGTCTTGGGTCTTGGTTTTTGGGTTTTTGGCCTTTGTTCTTGGGTCTTGGTTCTTGGGTCTTGATTTTTGGGCTCTTGGTTTTGGTTCTTTGGTCTTGGGATTTGGCTCTTAGTTGTTGGGCCTTGGTTCTTGGATTTTGATTCTTGGGTCTCGGGTCTTGGGTCTTGGTTCCATTGTGAAAAGGCCCCACCCCCTCCCACACGAGTCACCTCCATCTCCCCGACGCATCGTCGTCCTCTCCTCTCACAACGACCCCCCTCAAAAGTAATTTCAGGGTTAGGGCGCGGGGAGCAAAGTTGTTCAAATGAAAAGGCCCTCGATGAAGAGACGAGGCCATTTTCCAGAGGAGCTGAATTGACTGTTGCAAACAAGAGGCATGACCGGCTTGAAATTGGCTCACCTGAATCCGTCCCTGAGATGAGGGGACGATGGGAGCGTGACAGAGGGAGACTGGAAGGGGGGAAAAGCTAGAAGACGTATGACACCATGAAGGAGAAAGCAGAGAGAGGGGGAGAGAGAGAGAGGGGAGAGAGGGGGAGGCTGGGTGGAGCATTGTCCAAAGCGAGAAATAAAAAAGGAACAGAGACCAAAAGACAAAGCGGATATTTGATATTAGGGCCAGATGAAGCTCCAAACTTTGTCCGATTTTCTCTGTGATATCTTAACCCGGCGGATAAATCATAAAATCTTAAGGAACTTAATCATGAAACCACCCGCCAAGAGTGGGCCCCGCCCGCCCCCTCCTCCATAATCAATAATGAACCCTTATCCCAGAAATCAGAATTAATTTTTGAACAGTCCTCCGCTGTGTATATGCCGGGTGGGAAATACTCGCGCGCACAGGGGGGTCGCGGTGCACGCCGTACGTGAGGCGTTTGCAAAGCGAAACGTCTGCGTTTCGGAAAATGTGAAACACGAGGCCGAAATTGTCTCGACCGCGTTTTCTTGTAAATAAACGAAGAAATTAGGCTTCAAATTGCCGCCATAATTGATTCAACCACTTAGGGTGCAGATCTAATGATTGAGTCTTCAGACTTGCATAATTTACGGAATATTGGCCTCTGTGTGACCAGAGATAAAAGCTGGAAGAGGAAGTGTGATGCAACCTCTTTCCCTCGCACAATCATAATTGCATATCGTACTTTTTCAAATTAGTTTCTCGACTGGAGATTCTCTCCTCGGGAAAACTCGGAAACCAAGTGAAACTTTTTGCTCGGCCAGTAACGCAGTTTTATAGCACGGCATAATTGGGACCATAAACCTGGTGTGAGCCTCATTCAATAATGATTCCCTGCTTCAAAATACCTGCTGGCCTTTAGCAGAATATTACTTATTAAGCACTCCAAAACCTAGTGGAAGTATTATCCGTAAGGTCAAGCGTGGAGAATCTCTCAGAGAGGCGAGGCTTTATGAGCTCGGCTTCTCTCACACCTATACACAGCACAGATCGCATGCTAATGGACGCCGGCTGCCATTTAAGGCCCTTTTCCAGTCAAAGATGCCG
>NC_137209.1:21893580-21903580 GCF_960531495.2 Zeus faber | reverse complement strand
CTACTTTTGACGAGCGTGCCCACCCACACACACACACACACACACACACCTCAAAGTTGCCTTTGGGAGATTTCAAAGCTCTGTCCACAGCCGCTTCTTCCACCTCTGCGTTCACCCCCAACCCCCTCATGAGACCCCGTGTCGGTCCACCAACCCAGCTGACCTGCCGAGCCGATGGCCAGATAACACCTCCATTTACCCTGTCCTCAGTTTCCTATTAAAGCCCTTTTTGGAGACCGTAACTTGGGAGGAAATGGGAATGAGCGTGGAGAAATGGGAAGGGGGGTGGGGGCGGGGGGGTTGGAAAGAGAAGCAAAATGTCGGCCTCTCGGCAGCCGCCCCTGAGCCCGTTTCTGCTGTTAATTTGCAGCGGTTTGATACGGGAATGAAAGTTGTGCAAGAAGGGATAGCAAAAAAAAAAGGAAAAAGAGGGACGGATGGAAGAGAAGAAGTGGAAAGGGAACCCAGAGAAGTGACTTGGAGTGGCGGCGGCGGCCTCATCCGCCGTCGGAAGGTGCTGTGGCGCATGGCCGCTCGCGCCCTCGGGCAAGGTAGCTTCATTGGCAGCGGAGATGGATGATCCGGAACACTGTACACTGTGTGCTCATAGAAGTTACAGTCATTTTGCCCGCACAAGGGCATAAACTGCAGTAAGTAGCTCAATTAAAATGTATATTTCCCCATTTACTGGCCTCCTGGGCAAGCCGGGGAGATGACACTGAGGTTTTCTCAAAGGTTGCACAGGCCGTTGTGCATGGGGGTATTTTAGCAGGTGAGTGCATTTAAAGGGGCATATATTATGACGCAGGCAGAGGGTGGGCCGCCTGTTGGCATAAATATCCCCCCGGTGCATCGGAGCGTGCACTCAAAGTCCTTAGAGAGTCTGCGTCTGGGCGCCGTGCCAGACCAAAGGTGGCACAGTCACCTTCAGTGACTTGGGCATCGCTGCCATCGCAGCCCTTTGATTGATTCCCTGCATAATGGAACCAGAGCGCCTCTGGTCACGTTCAAAGCGAAGATCCATAAGATAGTCTCCAAGTCCCAGGATTCCATTTGAAACTGAAGTAGGCCTTATTCTGTGGCTCGTTGCTGTGATATTCTTTTTTGTCCACGTTCATCCACATCGACAGTGTGCTCCTCACAAATAGCCGCGCTGGTTATCAAACATGGGATTTTTAAATAAACTTATCTCATGGCGTAATTGTCTACAGAGCACTCTTATCATTCCAGCTCATCAAAACTAATTTCCTTATCCAGGACAAAAGTGTACACACATGCCGAGTGTTTCGAATCTTATTTTGGTTAACAAAGGGCTTTGGGGACCCTTCACTTTGTGTATTGAGCATTCAGCGTGCAGCCTTCCAACTGGCCTTGAGTATTCAACCCACTTTAATTATTATACTAAATAGTTTGCATGCTGACACAGAAAACATTGCCTGAAGCGAGCAGAGTAACAAGCCTTTGAAATTAAGTCTTTGTTTGAAACATCTCTAACCCGTCTAAACATTGACACAGGCTAAAGCTTACGGGTAATCCACAACCCTAACTTGTTGCTGTCCGTCCGGCATCCTAATAGCTGTGGTATTTACCCTTTGTGTGTCATGTCTTTATAAACCGGCGGAAGCCTGCCATTCTGGCTGTCGGAAAGGGCAAAGGTCAAGCAGCTGAAGGCTCCCATAAATGCGAGCATCATGTCACAAGACTTCACACTGAAAGGCTCCACCGCCAACACCGTGTGGTTTATTTTGAAGACGGCAGATGCATCCGCCATCACGACGGGTACGTTACTATAACAGGGTTCCGGCTAGTTAAATATCAGGAGCTTTCCAGTACATCCACATAAGGATTTGTTCCGCCGCTCTGGCCCGAGCGCACTTTTTCTGTCAGGGATTGAGGCAGGAGAGCCTTGACCACCACGCGACCTCCCTCACCAATCCACCACCCGAAGCCTGGTCCGGTCTAAACCCGCAGTACATTTAAATGGGGGCTCAAGGTACTCTCTGGACGTCTTGAAGGCCAAGAGGGATTGCTACGAAGTCACCTGAATTGCTTGGTAATAGCTAATCCGATTGCTTCAAACCCCCCGACGTGTGAAATAAATGTTCAAACGCAAAGAGCGCTGCTTTGTCTGACAAACAAAAAAGCCGCAATGCCGAAACGACCTGAAATGAGCGGGTTGTGATATTTCTGAGATTAGTTGTGTCGGTGCCTTTGTGTGTTTGTTTGGTTTTATGTGAAGGCAAAACCTCTCCACTCTGTCTGCCCAAGGTCCTCATACCTTATTATTCAGTGAGATTGTTATTGATGGCTGGGATTTACGAGTGAACAAAAGCCCAATACAGCTAAGAATAATAAAATCAGCCTTGTGCTCTGGCTCTCTCTCCCCTTCCCACTCTCGGTAGCCTCCTCCTTTACTGCTCGCACACACATATGCACTTGTGCCCACAAATATAAATCTGTCCAGGATCCCTTGATATCAAAGGTAGCCCATATTTGGCCCCATGGGCTGTTTTTCAGAACTGCACAGCAATCAAGGGCCAGAGAACTGGCTGTTAGTCCAGGATTAAAAGCCTGCCCACGCCACATCCATCAGGGGGATAAGGCTACACACAGCCCGGCAACTCTGGCGAAGACTAACTTTAGCTCCCTCTCTGAACCAAGATTGGTCCTCCCCCAGCACTTTTATAAATCGCAGGCGGCGGAGACCGGGCCGTTTTGAGGAATGATTTTCCGGCTTCTCCGAGTCGTTCCGAGAACAAAGATGGATTTTCTCCATGAGGAGCAGGCCATTTGCCAGCCTGGTGGTGTGGTGGGGATGACAGAGTTGAAAGGCAACAGAAAGCTGCAGTACAGTATGTGAGTGCTACAGCGGGGGCTCACATCGGTGGCCGTTAACGGAATTTGATGAGGAATTCCTTTGCTTGGCGGTGAACCAGTTAGCCGGGTGTTAAGACGACTTAAGTTAATTTGAGCCTCCTCAACCCCCACCTTCCAAAGGGATTTGTGCAAAATGAAATTTCTAAACCGAACACACTCCCGGTGAAGATATTTCTGCCGCTTCTGGTCAGCCCACCTCTTGTTCTTCCTCTTTTCTCCCTCTCACACGCTCCCTCTCCCCTCTTCCTATCACTCCGTCCCCTCTGGGGCCTGGGAAAGAGGGATTACGACTGTTGTCACGGAGCGCCCTTCGCTAACCTGAAACAAGCTGACTTTATGATAGACCTCCCCTTCCTCCTCCCCTTCTCTGCATACTACCGCTGTGCCCCCTTCAAATGGAGGGCAAACCCAGCTGATAGCCTGGCCTTATCTTATCCTCGCTTCCTCTGTTCTCCTGAGGAGAAATAAGGGAGAAAAAAAAAAATCAAGAGGTCTTGGGTGGGGGTTGTGGGGGGAGGGCGAGAATGAGAGGACATCTTGAATACCTTAGTGCTCGCCTATAGACACCGAGGCGAGGTTCTTGTGCAGGTTGCATGTAAGCACTGCTAATTGCACGCCAGAGCGAACATCCAATACATTATGCATTGCGTGCGTAGAGGAGCCTTTAACGGACCTTTCGACGTGAATGGGCATGTACGCGCAGGCACACGCAACATAGAACGCGGCCGTTCCGTGTACGAGTACCAGCACATGCGAGAGCCTTCCTCAGTCGGGGTAACTTTGCCTCCGGATGTTTCTCGGGGCCTTGAGACCCGTCTTCCTCCCTTGTCTTCTTTCTGATATCCTGTTCTTCTCTTGACTCTTTTGTGATATATGATTGATCTCTGTGCAGCAGGGCTCAGGTGTGTTTCTTTGTGCGTGTGTTTTTTCTCAGCCTCTTCTTCTCACCGAAGAAGAGGCTCTAAATGATTTATTGCCGTGTGCTCTTTTGGTGTGGATATCTCCGTGTGCATTCATCTGTCCCGGGCGTGGGTGCATGCGTGTGAACCGCGAGCGTTGGCGGCACGGCCGCATCGCAAAGCGCGGCACGAACAAAGCCACCGAAGGGTTCGTGGCACCGCCTTGAAAACAGAAAATGCTAAATCCACACAATAAACAGATGCTCAAGAACGGCGTGCTCTGCTGAGACGGTTGTTGGTATCTCGAAATTTTGTTTCAGAAAGTGTTTGTTTGGAAATGAGAAGATCCGCCATGTGTCTGCCTGGGTGAACGCTCGTGTTCAGGAAGGTTGTAAGTTCCCTGAACACTCAATTTCAGGCCCAATCACAAACCTGAGAATAGCTGAGAATAGTGAGTGGAGCTTCTCTCAGCTCGGCGTGGACGCCCCCGCCATGCTGGTTGCGGTCTTCCGAGGCAAAGGTCTCAATCCATAAAGAACAGCTCTATCTATTAAAGTGCCTTGTCAAAGGGTACCTCGGGTCCCCCACAGGGCTAACAAAACTAGGGCATGATTCTCACTTATACTGACCACCCGCATTTTTGACACACCTGTCAGAGACCGGGAGAGGCTTTTTAACGCAGCCCCCCCCCAAGTCCAGTGAATGAGGTCAGTCCATTTTCCTTCGTGTGCACACGGACATGTGAGAGTGAAAAGCATGCCTTCGCCCAAAGGGCTCCGCGCGGGAAGGTTCCCCCATAAGCGCCAATTAGCGGCTTCAGGTAGAACCATCATTTACCGGGGGAAAAGGCCGAGTGCCGTCTGAACGCCCGGTCTGGGGTGAGCGTTGGTGCTGCCGGGTTTTGCCACCTGCCTCCTCAGGCTTGTGAGGATCAATAACACTTTATTTTATTTTATTGCACTTCCAGTTTATTTGGAGCCGTGCGGCGCAGAGCGGCAGGACACGATGGTGATGGCGGGGCAGACGAAATATTTACAGAAGCGCCGGAAAGCAAGGCTCAATGCAACATTTAACCTACGTCCTATTACCTATAATGGCGTGTAGTGCCTCCCGCCCCGCCCCATCCCCACCGCACACTGTGTCGTCTTCCTCCGGCGGGTGGTGTTTCCTTGCTTCCTAGTTTTCTGCGCATATCGCAACCCCCACCGCCCCCATCAGGGTACACGCCGCGGGGAACACCGCGTCCGTCCGAGCGTTCAATCTTTCATGGCGCGGCCGCAGACGGTCCTGCACGGTCCTGCCGCGCTGGCCCTCTCGCGTCCAGACGAGAGTCTCTCCGCCTGTCTCCCGCTGTCACTGCTTCTCTCACATTTTCCTCTCCTCTCCCTCCAACTGTCTTTCCTCCACCCCCTCCGTCACCGGGAATCACAAGAGAGGCTCCATGTGCGGAACTAATGCCTGCAAACGTGGACGGGCGGTGGTAAGATAGCCTGCGAAAAAGGTGTGGAGTGCCTCTGTGAAGAGAGAGGGGAAAGGGAGAAAGAGAGAGAGAGGAATGGAGAACACTTGTGATTTAGTAGACAGCGAAGACTCACACACACACACACACACACACACACACACACACACACACACACACAACTGTATTAGGAGTAAATGTCAGCCTCTTTGATATTCTGATGGTTCACCCTGATTTCTCTAAGCAGATGATGCATGGCCACTGCCAATGAGGATGTGTAGTGAACACTGACTGTTTTCCTTTTTACTGGACCGCTAATTCTTTTTCTGAGGGGGAAGGGGAGACGCAGAGCCGGACAATTGCAAATTCCCGGGATTCGAAAACCTGGAGTTGGACACGGAGTGTGAAAGGCTTCGGATTCCTGGAGTGTATTTTCAGACCTGTGCTCTAGGTTCGGGGGGGGGGGGGTTATTTTTATTATTTTTTTACTCCTCTGGTTTTTGCTGCGGCCGTGCCGTGGGCCAGGATGCGGGACAGAACTCTGGACAGAACTCTGGTGGCTTTTGGTCGCCCCTGGACTAGTCCTGCCACCAACCCACATCTCTACTGGAATCCTTTTACCTGCGGAAGCGCAATGGGCCTCCCATGCTATCTAGTTAACGTTGCATATTATATAGTTTAACAACTGTTATACACTGCTAATAACAACTCCCTCTGTGACCCCTTCTCAAGGTTTTTCTTCCGTTAGATTTTTTTTCCCTTGCCCCGTTGGAGGATGGGGGACCCCGTTGATTCCTACGTGCAATGTGAAGCTTGTGAAGCCCTTTGACACCACTGTGATTAAGGGCTCTAGAAACAAGCCTGACTGGACGTGACATGTACGCTCAAATTGGGTTTATTGTGACTCCCAGGGAGTCCATTCCAAGGGGGAAGAATGTGCAGCGTAGGTGCGCCCGTGCTTTGGGGTATTATTATGGGGTAATATGTCATTCATTGGTGCGGTCGTGCTGTGGTACTGGTTTCCTGCAAACCCTTTTCCTCGGACGTGAACCGCGCAATAGGTGATGTATTCGCCCGGGGGGGCGGCGGGCCGCGGACGTGGAGGGCGGGGGCGGAGAGCGCGGACACGCGGCGTTGGGCCGAGAGGCCGCCGGGACGCTCTGCTACCCTTCACCCGGGCGGGATCTGCCAGACCGCTATCTGCCCCGTCCCCTCATCTTCCCCTCTGTAGCGGGAAGCGAGTGTACCATACCACTCACACCGCATGTTGCCAAATAGTTGTTGCGCGGTTGTGTTAGGGCTATTAATTCCGTCTGAAAGTTCAGTTCGGTTTTCTTCAAGCCCCTCCCTCTCTCTCTCTCTCTCTCTTCCTATAACACTCATCTCATCTCATCCTGGAAAAGCTCCGCTTGGCTCATGTGAGCCAAAGTTCAGATGAAGGGCAAAATGTCTACAGTAGTATGCAGCAGTCATGTGTCTCCTGTATGACTCTGAATGCCCCTGCCCCACCCTTTCCTACCTGTAAACAAACACACACACACACACACACTAATATATATAAATATATATATAAATATATATATATATATATATTTATACACAGCGTGATCTGATTCCAATCCACCAAAGCTGGTGTTGACAGACTTAGAGAACAGCGTGTCAATTCCCCCTCAGCGCCCCCCTCACCGCTGGCCCGGCTCCACGGCGGCTGCAGCCCAAAGTCATTGGGGCGAGAGGAGGGGTGTTTAATTCACCAACACACCAAACATCAGATATCATTAGCCGGCGCTCTGCCGTCAGCCAGAGCGGGCTCCAGCGGTAGCTGGCTAGTAACTGGTATGGGGTGATGTAATCCGATTAGGATCCGATCGCTTGCAAATGTGCGTGCGCTCGGCGGTATTCATTTTGGAGTTCGAACGCCGTTCGCACGTTTTTCCATCTGGTTTTTGAAGGACTTCTTTGAGACCGACCACTGCGACGGCTCATATCTTTACCGTGCCCGCGCCCCGCCCCCCCCGAGGTCCCTCGGCGGAGGCACCCTGCGGGGGTCGTCAGCGTCTCCCTCCGAAACCCGCGGTCGGAGCTCCCGTCGGCCTCGCCGCCAACCGATAGAAGAAATAGACCGATTGGGACGGGCGGGCGTAGAGACGCTCCGACGCAGACGGCGGCGTGGGGAGACGGCGGCGTGGGGAGACGGTGGCGTGGGGAGAGGGCGGCGTGGCGAGACGGCGGCGTGGCAAGACGGCGGCGTGGCGAGACGGCGGCGTGGCGAGACGGCGGCGTGGTGAGACGGCGGCTTGGCGAGACGGCGGGCGGCGCCGCTGTTGACGCAGAGACGTGATCACCAGGCACGCTTCCAAATTCCGCCGGCCTCCGCCATTTTTTTTTTTTTTTCTGGGCTGAAACGTGTTACGAGTGAGCGCGGCAGAGTAATTGGGGTCATCAAGTGTGCGCCTCCCGTCCCCGATGGTTTTTTTTTTCTGAATTAGGCACGCAGCGTCTCCGCCAGGCTCAGCTGCATCTGCCTCAGCTCAGGAAATTGGGGGGATGGGGGCTTGTCATCCACCTCTGCATTCAAAAACAAAAAACGCACGGCCCTCCGCCATGTCCCCGCTTCCCACTCGCACAGAGGATGCTCCAGATTGAAATGCGCTGCGGCCTCAGTGCGCGAGGGACAACACAGGAAGCTGCAGAAACGGTGGAAACGGACTTCCTGCTTCGACGGACTTCAACCGTCTCACCGCACCGCAAACGACGGACGTCAAGACGCGAGCCGAACCTCCCGAAAATGATAACCCAATTGTCAAAAACCCTAAAGTTTGCCGCCGTCGGGAGCCCACCCGAGTGATTGCGTCGGAAACCTTTGAAATGGATCCGGTACTGAGCAAGCGGCGCATTTTTCCGGCGACGGCGATCGCGGCGTCGGCGGTAAACGGCGTCCGTCACCCAAGCTGTTGAGCGCTCGCGCATGGGGACGGCCCCGAAGGGGGTTTTCGGTCTTTCTTACCGTACCGCCGCTCGAACACGTGCAAAGCGTGGCAAAAAGACGGAAAATCCAGAAAACTACAATTTAATCTGGAAATATAACATTGAGCCGCCGTCGTCGGGTGGACGGAGTATTTCCTGTCCAGCCTCACTGTACGGGTCCCGCCCCCACCACCACCACCACCCGTGATCCGTGGCGGTTGAGCCAAAACCCGCCGGTCAATCAACACGCGACAGCTGCAGGCCAAAACGACAGTAGTGCGCCGACATTTAGACATGAGGAGAACTGCCCTGAAATCCAAATGTGACTCGGATGCCAATACGTATTTGCTCGCTGAACCGCGCACACGCACGCACACACACACATACACACACATACATACATATGGAAGCGCCAGTTCCTCAAAACCCGTCCAAGGGCACCGCGTTTCGCAGCCACGTTAATCGCCGCGGCATCCGTCGGCGGCGCGGCGCACGCTTCGCCCGCCTCCACCCTCCACCGGCAATCGACTGAGAATATTCCTCCTCTTCACCTTTCACACGTGGATACACACTGCCGGCGCGAGGTTAAATTGGATTCCGTTTTAATGAATCCCTCGGGGAAAATAAGCGCGTTTTTTTTTTTTTTCTTTTCCCTGACAATATTATGATATGATGTTATGATATTATAATATTGTCCTTGCGAGTGCAACATTACGGTACAACAGGTTTGACAAACCGTTAAAGGGATGACGGTTACCTCCCTCGGCTCCAAGCACGTTGTGAAAAGCAACGCTTTTGTGACCCGCGACGGCGTTTTCAAGCCGCGGTGCCGTTGCTGGCGAGCCGCGGCCGCGAGAGCGCCCCGGGCGCGCACCGCAGAAACGCTTCCGACTCCGCTTAAAAATCACAAGTAACGGTGACGAGCTCTTGTGTTGCAAGATCAAAATTGCGCGGCTGTACTAGCTCACCGGTTCCCGCCGGAAGAGCAGCTCTGTGTGAATCAGAACAAAATCGAACTCTCATCCCAACTCCTCATAGTGATTAAAGGTTTGACTCTTTTTTTTTTTTTTTTTTTTTTTGGAGATTTGGTTCTTGACGACCCGCTCAGTAATAAGAGTCGTTCGATTTTCCCACTATTCTCCTCAAATTTATTTTCCACCCTTGGTTCGCTGGGTTCAGTCGGCGTGACGCACGGTGAGCGAGGGGCGACTTCCCGAGCGATGATCGGGAGTCGGTTCGAGTTGTGAGTTCTCAGAGGAATCGTTTCATTCTGTCAAAAGGAATTTTTCATTTTTTTGGAATCTGATTTGAAAACCAGTCAGATTTGTTATGAATTTTGCCAAAATACCTTGAACTTTTTTTTTTTTTTTTTTTTTTTGCTTTGGGCTTTAATTTAGTCCTCAGTGGTTAATTCCAGTTTTGAAATGGTTACGCCGAGCGTCCGGTCATTTAGAAGACAACATTCACCGCGGACGAATCATTTGCGAGTCGTGCGTGACCCGCCGGCAAGCAGCGCGGCAAGCAGCGCGGCAAGCAGCGCGGCCACCAGCACGGCCACCAGCACGGCCACCAGCACCGCAACCAGCACGGCCACCAGCACGGCCACCAGCACGGCCACCAGCACGGCCACCAGCACGGCTCTACAGGTCGGTGGTGTTCCGTGAGACGCCGCCCGCCTCGTTTCGTTTCTTTTTTGCTTTTCATTTTTTCTTTCATCGTGTATGAGGCTGGTGTCCACGTGCACGTGCACGTGGACAGAAAGGTCCGCTCTATGTCGCTGTGGCATTTGAAGCCAGGC
>NC_137209.1:21890295-21893380 GCF_960531495.2 Zeus faber | reverse complement strand
AAAGAAACAGCGCTGAGCAGCGTGGAGTACCCAAGCCCGCACCGGGGCCCAGCCCCTCGGCGGCGGGGGAGCGGAGACGCTCCTTGCGGTTACGGAGACCGGCTTGGGCCGGTGCTGGAGTGGCCCAGGGCTGGCAGGGAGGGCGGGGGTTTTCCGCCGCGGGACCCCACGGGGCGGTCCCCACGGAGTAATCCCTCCTGAGCGGCCCCCACGGAGCGGCCCCCCACGGAGCGGCCCCCACGGAGCGGCCCCCACGGAGCGGACCCACGGAGCGGTCCCCACGGAGCGGTCCCCACGGAGCGGTCCCCACGGAGCGCTCCCCACGCAGGAAAAAAATGCCACTAACTTCCCATTTTGATTTTGGATTCTAATCCTGATATGAAAAGATGGAATGATAAACTGATGTTCATCTCTATCTATGCGTCAACGTGTGGAAAAGGGGCGACAGCGTGTCTGCCTGGGTGTTGCGCTTCCATCACCGCCGACCGGAGCTGGAGCCGATAAAAACCTGTGACGACTGCGGAGCCGTTAGTCCCGGGAATGGATGTGGAAAGTAACCTTTCCCGCCGCAGACAAAAGCCAGATGCGAGCGGGTGCGACCGCTATTGCTCGCTCTCTTGCTCCCTCTCTGCCTTCCTCCCTTCGTACCTTTCCCCATATTGTCCTGACTTGACTTTTTTTTTTTTGTTTTGTTTCCGACATCGTCTGTTCCTTGTTGGTTGTTGCTTCATATGCATCGGGTTTTAATAAAGCGCTTTTAGATTGGAATTCCCTCCCCTCGCTCTCCCTCCCCCACCCAGGCCGGGGGCAGCGTCTCCGCCGCCCTTGCGTCGTACCTTCCAATTAAGTACAACGCGATACGCGCTCGTCGACGCTCCTTTATCGGGCGCGGGCCAATAGCGACGGGGCTCAGACGCAAAAAAAAAAAAAACACACACACACACACGGGCGGACAAAAGACACTTAATTGGGACAAGAGAAAAGAAAGAGGGTGGGGGGCGGGGCGGGGAGAGAAATGTGTAAAACAAAAGACACTCATCAAAAAACACGAGCCGCTCTCCCCTTGATTGTGGCAGGGGATGAAAAGGGCACGTCAGAGGATGAAGGGCTCCGGGAAAGAGCTTTCTGATGGATCGGCGGAGTCGACTTTACGTGACTTTGACGGGCTGATCGGCCGTCACTTTCAAACATTTTTGGGGTGGGGTTTTTTTGGGGGGGGGGGGCGGTAAAGAAAATGGCTCTAACAATATGATAAGCAAGAACGTCATTAATCAAGGCCCGTATTAGTAGGAACACCCGCAAGAAGAGAGATTCTCATCTGCTCCTCCCCCCGTCAAGTCGCAGTTAATTTGACAGGCTATCTGCGCGCCTTCATCTCCGCGCTCGTATCTCCGCCCGTTTTCCACATGTCTTACAATTTATTAGCCGCTCTAATGGAACCACGCGGCTCCCGCCCCCCTTTTTTTTTTTTTTTTTTTTTTTCTAGATGTTAATCCGGATTCGGGGGACGGGGGACGGGAATCCACGGCAAAAAAAAAAAAAAAGACAATATAGAGAAAACCCCGTGTGTCCAAAGTGAGCCTTAAGTGCCGGCGGAGGTGCTGTTTTTGCCGGCGCTAAGTGTGACATTTTTCCGTATCAATTATTCAAAGTGACAAACGGCCGCGGGGCCGCCCGGCGCTTCGGCCAATTACAAAACAGGCGCTCCGCGAGGCCGGCTCCCCGCCTCGGGCGCCGCCCCGGACGCCCCTCTCACGCTTGTGACAAGTCAGGACCCGAAAACAAACACTCTGTCGCCACAGGTGGCGTTTGGCATCTCAAGTCGACCAAAACAAACAAATCTCCAAATGTCAAAACTATTGTGTGTGTGTGTGTGTGTGTGTGTGTGTGTGTGTGTGTGTGTGTGTGTGTGTGTTTATTTGACTATACTTATGGACCAGTCTCCCAGAAACATGAGTCCTCACTAACCAAGTGTATTTACTCAGACCTCATATTACAATTGCTTGTGTGTGCGTATGCGTGTGTGTGTGTGTGTGTGTGTGTGTGTGTGTGTGTGTGTGTGTGTGTGTTTGTATGTTTTGTACACAATTCCATGCAAGCCGGTCTGTGCGAGTGCTATTCTGTGTAAACCATCATAACCCTAACCCTAACCATCGTGGTAACTAATATTTTTGCTGATCGACGAGATCTGGGAAGGAATTTGAGATTGCCCTTATGAGGCAACATAATCATATCGCTCTATGACAAGTTATTTTAATTATTATTATTATTATTATTATTATTATTATTATTATTATTATTATTGGATAATTGATCCATCTCTGGAGGGAAACAACAAATTGCTATTATTAGAAATAATTACATTAATACCATAATGATATATTAATAATAATGTGGAGTGATAATGGTTATTTTTATTAAAACATTAAAATAATAAACAATTTTTATGAATAAAAAATACATTTGTGCATGTCTAATGTGTTGCCGCTTATTTCTTAGCTCTGCACCTCAGTTAGCAACTGTATGGGAACGGCATCGTTGGTAGAGCGGGTTTTCCAGGTATGTTAATTCTCGCTTAATTCTGAGTTGAATCCTTATTGCTTATTTCCCTAAAATGATTTTCGTGCTGAACAGGCTGTTTTTCTTTTCCCCCAAACATCCATTCTTTCCTCTCCTCAGTCTCCTTTTCCGTTGCCCTGCCAGCGCTGGTCGGGGTTGGGCGAGCGGACCGTTCCATCCTTAACGCGGGGGTATGCAAACGAGTCCGATATTTCCGGGAGTGGGATGGCCCTGGTGGCGGGGAGGGGTGGACTTTCGGGGGACGGTGGTGGCGGTGGTGGTGGGATCAGTGATCTCATTTCCATAAAGACACCTTCTGCACGGTGTCACTCTCCTCACCTGCAACCCTGGAGAGAGAGAGAGAGAGAGAGAGAGGGGGAGAGAGAGGGGGGGAGGGGGGTGGGGGAGGGGAGTGGTGGGTCAGTAATGGAGGGATGGGAGGAAGAAGAGGTGAGGAATCCATCAGCTGCCATGCGAGGTGTGGGTGTGGGTGTGGGTGTGGGTGTGGGTGTGGAGGAGCCGTGAA
>NC_137209.1:21862795-21887795 GCF_960531495.2 Zeus faber | reverse complement strand
AGGAGACGGCAATTTAAACAATCAACGACATAAAACTGTGAAACTTGGGGGGGGGGGGGAGTATTTCGAGGCGTTCAAAAGGATCGGATCATTCATGAACCACCCAACACGACGGCAGAAGCAACGTGGAGCACCGGCAACACGGATGCTCCATGCTGCCGGAGCGCGCACCGGTCCTTCGGCGGCGGGGAGCGTGGCCCGGTGGGGCCCGGCAGGGAGTGGGGCCCGGCAGGGAGTGTGGACCGGCGGGGAGCGTGGGGGTTCCTGCTGTGCTCCCCACGGTGCCATCCCCGCACTCACAAAATTTCACGGTCCCCCATGCGGAAAAATAGTCAATAACCCAAGACCGAGACCCGGGTTTTTCCTTTCTCACTGGTGACAAATGCCGGATGTTAGCGTGTTTTTAGTGCCGGCCTGGCTGTCTTAATTAGCGTGTGGGCGTTCTCGCAAAGTGTGTTTTGAGTGGAAGGGACTCCTCGGCCTCTGGTGTTTTCCTAGCCGAGGCAGAGCGAGAGGCGGCGGGGGTGGGGGAGTGAACCCTCCACAAACAAGGCTGAGACCACCATCCGGCGCCCGCCCGCCCGCCCGCCCGCCTCCTCCGGGCGACAGACGGAAACTCTCCGGTTTCCCTACAAAGGAATTTTAACAAACAAAACGTCCTACGGTTGTTTTGCAGAGTGGAAATTGCGTCAACGCCGGTGTGAGTTTTTGGCCCTTGGAGGTTTTGGCCGTATTAGCCACGGATACGGGGGGGGGGGGGGGGTACGGTATTTGGTTGTTTGTTGTTTTTTTTGGTGTGTGCGCGCATACTTCGCACGTATACTACGACTTGTAAATCCCCCCCTAGACATCGAAATGGAGGAATATGTATTCTTAGGGACTACAAAGAGAATGATCTTATCGCTACTCCGTCTATTAATAGCTCAATTACCATATCCTTCAGGCTTTATCTATGGGGATATGTGCGCTGGCATATGCCGGCAAATATCACATGACGCATTGCTTACCCGCGCTGGGATTGCAGTTATAGTAAATAAAAATAGCAGCGCAAACAGGCCTATTTACCACTTATAGTGTCGTCGCTGCATAAGCAACGTTCGTTTCCCGGATTCTTGGTT
Organism: Zeus faber; assembly: GCF_960531495.2. Taxonomy (NCBI): domain Eukaryota; kingdom Metazoa; phylum Chordata; class Actinopteri; order Zeiformes; family Zeidae; genus Zeus; species Zeus faber. Next base: position 21,886,677 of record NC_137209.1, on the reverse strand, counting down.
TGGTTACCGTGGAAGCGACGTGACGACCGGGGACGTCGCCTTGAGCCGAGTTTCGACTCCGGGATATTCGGGGTGTCTGTCGGCCCTGGCAACGTCTGGAAATGTCCCAAATTCGGCTTTCACAAAACGCCAGGCCTTCGTTTCAGCCTCGACGTTTTGTCCGATCTACCCGTATATTTCCTTTTTTTTTTTTTGGTCAGGATGAGACGCTCTTCTGCGTCAGAGTCGACATTTCGGATGTTATAAAACCCTAAAATCCCTGAACCGAATACTTACCTTCATACTTAACTGGAAAGAGAAATCCAAGAAAACCCTTTTAATTACCAAGGAAAACAGTGTCCTAGTCACTTTCTGTTTGTCCGAAGACCAGTCTTAAATTTCTTAAAATTTGTTTTTAAAAATTATTGAGTTGAACTGGTGATGACACCCGAGGTACCAAACAACACAAAATACTGTACGGGAGAGCAGAGTGGGCGGGGCCGGCGGAAGAACAGATGGAGGAAAGGCGACAGGAAGTGCACGGCCGCGTGAAAGTCTTGTCAACTTGGTTTTGATGGGTTTGTCTTTGTTTTGCTCATTTGGACCCCAACCCCGGCGGCGTTTTATCGGATAAAAAGTGGTTCAATCTGAGCTTATCTCCCCGGCTGCTGGACAGCTTTGTCACATTTCAAGATGCCCCGTCTAGATTGGAGTACTTTTCTCACCCGCTCCTCCATTTTGTTCCTCCTTCAAACAAATCAATACCCCCATAGTTTAGCCTTTCATAGGAAAGATTACAGAGAAATAGCTATTAAGGGCTTAGCCTCTATCACTCCTCCTATCTCAAAGCCACTTAAAGGCTCCGTTGGTCTTGGGTTGGGATTCTGGCCCCGGCGCCCCCTTCACACCGGGGGAAAGTTTGAGAGCCCGAGGATCACTGACTTCAGAGACGCTCTCCACGTCGCGCACAGACTACCTCGCCTCGGGCGCCGCACTTTGATGGGACACACTCTCAAAACCGCAACTTCGGCGGATGGACAAGGACGAGGGGAGGGGGGGGGGGGGTAAGAAATTGGTCCTCGGCCCTCGCTGAGACGCCATCTGCCCCCGTCTGGGAGTCTGAGCGCGGCCCTTCAAAATGGCTTCCTTCCTATCGGCTATTTGCAAGTGTGATTGGCGCGAGCAGCAGGTTGCCCGGCTGGAGCAACCATCGAAAGTGGCCGGCGTAATCGGCGCGGATATGAAAGGCGGTGACCTTTTTGAGAAAACGCGCTTGAGGATGGTTATTCCGCAGATGGCCCGTGGACCCCACTCCTCTAAGTAGCTCATATTTAATAGCTGATTCAAAGAAAAAAAAGAAAAAAAAAATATATATATATATCTATATATATCTATATATACACACTCAAGAGGTTCCAAGAAATCATTGTGTGTTGTGAGAGCTTTAGCAACCCTAGCTTGTGTACCGGAGGAAGAACCGGCGGAGGACAATTATTTGTTCCGCATGCACGGGCAGGGACTCGCCGCCGCCACTCTTGCAATTAAACAGGACGCAAAACGGCCACATCAGCTCTCGTTTGCTTGCAAAGTGATGAGAGGGAACATGAATAGCATATAATTAGGGCTGTTGGCATGGGCTCCTTGTCTTTCAAACATAGTTGGCTTACTTGAAAAAAAAAAAAACCCAAGTTCATTTTGGGAGGGGGGAAGCGGGAACGATTTTTTGTTGTTTTGCAAAAAATTTGCATGGCTTATTTGAACGGTATCTCCGTCACTGGATTGGAACGGTGTTGATCTCTCTCTCTCTCTCTCTCTCTCTCTCTCTCTCTCTCTCTCTCACTTAGTTACACACTTAATCCTCATGGTTAACGTGCGGCAAAGGTTTCTCCCCCCCCCCCCCGTCTTTTTCTCCTTTTCTCACTTAGAAAGCGTGTCGTCAGAAATGAAGCATAAATGATCGCTGCCGGGACGCAGCGAGGTGTAAAATGAGGCTCCTGAACGGCGCCGGAATGAGCAGTCCTCAGCGTGATCCATCGGCCAATCAATACGTGGCCCCCGCTGCTCTGAGGTGGAAAGCTCTGAGGGACGCCGCCAGTGGCCCTCTATCGCCTCGTTCAAATGTTCCTCCAAAGTATTCACCCGTGGTTAGCCCCGCAAACGTGGCCACTTTGGCTTCATTGGGTTGGGATTGGATGCTTCTTTCTTCCTGATGAGATCATTATTTGGCCTCACGTCATCCTCCTTCCGAGGTCCCCAAAACATGTCTTTGAATCTTTTGGTTGTCGAATGCGGTTGCCATTTACCATTGTTAACAAAGGTAAATTCAACTCTCCACCAGATGAAGTCTGGTGACCATCCCCCCCAAAAAAACCCTCAAGCGCCACCCAAACCGACGTGAAAAAAGCGACATTTGCCAAAAAGTGAGTTGTTTGCATTCCTGACCGTAACAACCTTGCTCTACGTGACTCAACGCACCAAAGCCCAGGCAGCGTTCTGGTTCCGACTGTAACGGCAATATTTAAATATCACAAATACAACATTTTTTTATTTTTATTTTGAGGTGCGAGTTTTGTAGTTTGCTGTCCCTGTTTTCTATGTGAAAAAAGTGGTTGCCAAAGGGGGGCAAGCAGAGGCCAGGAAATGGTTGCCAGTTGACTCAGTCTGGTTGCTGAGGGCACCCGGGCAAATGTTACTGCCGAGCCCTGGGAGAGCAATGTCAATATGAGTGTATCAATAGGTATCGGGCGCTGGAGCGCTATCGATTGCCGCGTCGTTTGCCATCAAATTCTAGCGATACCCAACTGTATTGATGTCTCACTGAATGATCCTGATTGTGTGTGTGTGTGTGGGGGGGGGGGGGCTGTGTAATTCCTGGAATAGTTCCTTTTCATCCATGTGGGCCAGGATTCACCAAATGGTGTTTTCCTTCCTCACAACTGCTTTGTTGATCTACCGCAGTGTGGTCCCCGGGCGCAGGAGTCGGGCGCAGGAGTCAGTTGCCGGGCAGGTTTCGGCCACGTTCCGGGCTCCAGCAATTATGGCATTTTTTTAAAAAACACGCCGACTTATCAGGGTTGACTTTTACACATGGATTTGATATTATGGAGTTCAGAATGTAAGGCGGGATTTCAGGAGCCGTTTCGCCGCCACGGGTCTTCCGGCCCAAAGGAGCCCGTGAAATGAGGTGAATCAGATGAATCGGATCAAATGGAAAAAAATTCGGCGTTGGAGGCCTAAACGTAGCGATAAATTCAGCACGTGGCGTCAAGCCCGTTAGGCGTTTCGATTTGTATTAAGAGTAAGAGAACCAGAACCAGAGTATCCGTGGTTCTCCCATCTGGATATACAGTACACAGATCATTCCATCCGCAGAGCCGGCTCCTTCGCTGGTGAGGTGATGTAAATCGGGGTAATTGTATTCCGCGTGCTGTAATTGACGTTTACACATGTTAGACATTGGAGCTTCCTCCAGTGTGTGTGTGTGTGTGCGCGTGTGCGCGCGCGCGCGTGCGTGGCTGACGTGACATTTGGGATGTCTCGACTATCCAGCAAGTAACCCAAACCGAACTCACTCTGGGATCGTCTCCGGAATACTACGCAGGTTGAAAACACACAGTTTTCATTCACCGGGTATACGTATATATGTGTGTGTGTGTGTGTGTGTGTGTGTGTGTCTTTGGAAAATTGCACCCTGGAGCGGTACACCACAGTAGCATTATGGCGGCTGCATATGAGATTGGTGTTTGGGTGGAAGGGGGGAGAGGTAGATCGGCGGCTTCCTACGGAGAGGAGAAGAGGGCGGTTCCTCGGTACAGTTCTTTAGAGAGAGAGAGAGAGAGGGAGATGGAGACCATTCAATAAGGTTATTGCCTGAAAAGCCCCCCCATACAGGCATTAATTACACTCTCTAAAACCTCCACTGTACCACCACCCAACACATCGATGGGTGTAAGCGCGCGCACACACGCGCGCACACACACACACACACAAACACAGGTACACGTGTGTATCCGTGTGCGCGTTCACACGTAAAAATCTCACCCAATGCACACACACACACACACACACACACACACACACACACACAGCATCCAGCTGGCGAACACTTTATATCCTTCATCCTTTTTGGCCCACACGCCTTCTCCACCCCCTGCCCCCCGCCCCCATCCCCTGGGCTCCCTCCCGGCTGCCCGTGGCTCTCCCTGGCCGGGGGTAGCCAGGAACACGCTTGGTGTGATATGGACAGCTGGTCCTGCAGCCTCCCCGGGCCCCAGAAGGTGTGAAATCTGGGATACCTTTCATAGCACATTAGCCTCATTTTGGGCGAAGGGAGGGGGGGGGGGGGGACACGAGACGAAAACAAAAGGAAAGGAGAGGGCGAGGCGGGAGGGGGGCAAAACCGCGAGGGAAGCGCGAGGCCATTATTATTAATATTCCAGTGAAATCGTACTGTTTTTGTCCCGATAGACCTCTCGGATCTCTTGGACGGTCTTATCAATAGACCCCCCCCCCCCCCCCCCCCCCCCGCCCACCGCCACCGATCGAGCGGTTTTCTTAATTGATCGGGGCCGAACGATGGCTAATATTTGTCATTTTGACATGTCCATTACGGCGCCGGTGCCCCGTCGGTCGGAGCCGCCGAGGCGTCGATAGATGAGGATGAATCACCCTTTCAGCGGCCCGTGATGCGGGTGATCCCCCGTGATGGCTCATGAGGGGTGCGGGGCGGGGGGAGGGGAGGCGGCGGGCGTCGCGAAAATACCTGGATATCGATAGTTTGACGGTTTTTTGGGGGATGACCTTTGGTGATTTCGGGGAAAAAAAAATTTCAGACACCAGAAACATCGGCGCAACTTCCATTAGTAATGTAGATGTTGTGACCAAGCCGGGAGACGTGTTGGTTATTACAGCTAGAACAGTCGAGGAAGTTTGGAAAAATTGCGGAATCTTTTCTCATATCAGGATATCCCTATAATATTGCAATATCGATTTTGCATGGATATTGTGTTATGAAACTAGATATCGTCTGGCATTCTGGTTACTGATTTCTTTTTTTTCTCGTTACTAATTTTTTATCTATTTTTTTGATAATTTGATTTTGGTCATTGTTTCGTTATCGCATTGTAATAACGATATAACATCATGACTGCACTGTAAGACAAAACATGTAACCCAGATGATATGGAATCCCCATATCACAATTTCCATATCATACTTGGATATAAATATCCATCATGATCTGTATATAATATCAATACCGTTATATGAGACTAGATATCATCTGGCATTTTGCTGACGGTTTGGTTTGATATTGGTTATCGCATCATAATATCGACACAATGCTGATATCTAGATATCAGCATTGATATCGTCCTGACATTGATATCTATGGCACTAGAAATCCCGCCGGGACTTTTTGTTCACATGACTCGACTGGAACGTCGTCTTGAAAGACAAAACATGAAACAGTATTGTGATGTAACAAAAAACAAAATCCGTATGGTCCGGGCCTCGGCGTATCTGCCTCAGCAAAAATCAGTTTTTATTGGTTTTTTTTTTTCTGACGCCAGTTTCAATCTCGCCCAAAGGAAGAAAAGCTCTCGAGTCCAAAAAGATGAAGGCGGCTTCAGATCGCGCTCATCCACCTCCGAAATCCAACTCCGCCCGGAGGAGACAGCGCCGGTGCCACGCGTGTCGGCGAAGAAAGGGGAAAAGAGGGGAAACAAAAGTTTTCCGACGTGCGGAAGCAGATAAAGTCTGCGGAGACGTCAGAACTTTTCCCTTTTTAATCCGCTGCCGGACCCTCGCTGGGATGTGCCGGGGAGGATCTCTCCGACTCGGAGATCCTCCCCGTCGATACGGTCGCTCCTCATTCGATTAGCGTGTGGATTAGCCGGCGGGCCGGGGGCGGGCGTGGCCGGCGGCGGACCCGTAGCCCGGCGCGGCCGGCAGACGGCTCGTCAGTATGCGCCGGACGCCACCGATCAGTGTTTATTGAATCATTTTCCAAACGGGGGGGGGGGGATAATTAGGAGAAGTGGTGGTTCTGCACATTATACAGCTCTGCAGCTCAGAGTGGTGGATTAGGACCCGGCCCCGGTCCGGTTCCTCGCTCTGGTGCGGTTCCCCGCTCCCAGTCCGGTTCCCAGTCCGGTTCAGTTCCCCGTTCCCAGTCCCCGCTCCTAGTCTTTCCCAAGACTCCAGCAAGACAAGGCTTAGACACTGTCTCACACATTTAGAGTCTCACCCCCCCGCCTCCCTCGCTCCACCACTCTGTCTTTGTCTCTCTCTCTTCACCCCCCTCTCTGTCTGTTCCTCCCTATCTCAGCCTCTCCCTCTCTCTCTCTCTCTGTTTTTGAGAGCTTGTGTGGCCTGTTTGGCGATTCAAACACTTAATATCCCAAAACACACACACACACACACCAACACACTCACACACACACACACACACACATGCACTTTGCTCTTTGCCCCTCTTGCCGTGCCACCCACCATGCGGTGGAGTCATGTACGAGAGCGGCGGTTAGAGAAGACGGAGAGTCACGGTCACACAGTCCTCCCACCGTCACGTCCTGACACACCAACACACACCAACACACACACCAACACACACACCAACACACACACCAACACACACACCAACACACACCAACACACACACCAACACACACCAACACACACCAACACACACCAACACACACACCAACACACACACCAACACCCACCAACACACACCAACACACACACCAACACACACACCAACACACACCAACACACACACACACACACACACACACACACACACACCAACACACACCAACACACACCAACACACACACCAACACACACCAACACACACACCAACACACACCAACACACACACCAACATACACACCAACACACACCAACACACACACACACACACACACACACCAACACACACACCAACACACACACCAACACACACCAACACACACACCAACATACACACCAACACACACCAACACACACCAACACACACCAACACACACACCAACACACACCAACACACACACCAACACACACACCAACCGCTTGTGACGTGCACCTGTTGTCACAGCTCACACAACAATGGAGTCCACTGTGGAAACGTCCACGCCACAAGTTCAACGGTTTAAAACCCATAACATCAGCGTTCTTACCAGGTGCTTGAGGTGCTTGAAGCACTTGAATTTCGTCCTCAGAAATTGAAACACTGGAATAGCTTGAAAGTAGCCCCTTTTGTGCTGAAGTGCTTGAAAAGTCCTTGGGGAAAAAAAGGCAATCATATGATATTTACCCTGGTTTTGTTGAAAACGTGATAAAAACATTTCCAGATTTGTTACGACAGTAGATGATGCAGGAAATGTATATTTAATTACATTTAGCAAGTTTGGAAATACACCTATCATAGTAGATGACAATGAGATTAATAATAGATGTATAGATATGTCTATTATCGATGTATCTGTTATTAATCTCATTGTCATCTGAGACTAAGATTATATTTTATTTTAATATCATGAAGATCACATTGAAAATGTATTTTATTTGTTTTGCCTGAAGTCCTTGGAAATGGAAGGAATAGTGCTTTCAAGTACTTGAAAGTCCTTTTCATTTTGTAACGCCAGAATGAACCCAGTAACCCTGTCTGATTATTCCCTAATTAATAAGTTTTCTCCTTAAATAATTGAAGGCGGGTTCCTGTTATTTTAGACATAAAAACCCAAAACCTACAAGATAATTCTGTGCCTCTCAGTCCTCCTCCATGCATTACTCACCCAGGAAGCCAGAGATTTAAATTGTACATGAACATCATTCCATCCGCCTCGCGAATGATTACATTGGTGATTACAATTGATGATTAAATGATAAATTGATCGCCGTGACAAATACGGGAGCCGTAGTTTTTCTTCAATAATGAATAAGAAATAAAATCTATCAGAAAAAAAGTGGAATTAAATAAATTCAAGGTTACTTAATTAAATTTACTTCACAATGTCTTTTGTCAGTGTCGCAGTGTTTGTTACCAGGCAATATAAACTGCCTTCATGCCCCATAAACCATCAGCCTTTCATTATCTACATCAATTTAGACGCTTTTTTTTTTTTTTTTGTTTGCTAATTTAACTGAAATGCTGATATAAAAGTCAGTAATTTGGAGGAACGGAAAGGAAAGTGACGCAAGCGGGAGTATTTGAGAAATTGCCGAATGAAACAAATCAAAACAATGAATAACGATCAAAAAAAGTATAAAAATAAATACAATAAATAAATTATTAATAATAATAATAATAATAATAATAATAAATAACATTTTATTTCAAAGAATAAAAGAAATGGATAAATAAAGCCCTCCCCGAAAAAAAACCCCATTTTGTTCCGTTTGTAAATCACTTTTTTCACTGTTTCGGGTTATGGTTAAGACAAGAACTTTGGCTTCATTACCCACAATGCACCGTGGCAGCTCTAATGATGAATTAGGTTGACCGGAGCAGCGACGAGGCTCCGTGACTTTAGACTTTTAATCGTTTTTTGGGACAACAGGCGTGAAAAAAAAAAAAAATAATAATAATAACAACAATAATAATACAAATAAAAATAAAATATATAATAACAATAATAATAATTATAAAAATAATAATTATGTTGTTGAAAAAAAATAATATCGTTGTTTGTTTTCAGAAACTGCTCTTTGAAAGCCTGGAAGACCTTAAATGATTTTAGAGAGAGGAAATATATTCATATTTCTTATGTGGGAATTTGAATAAAATATATCAGGTGTATATTGGACATTAGTACTAATGCAAATATAAATAAGACAAATGTAACAAAACATAATTTGTTTTGTTACAACTAAAATGTAAAGGCCCCATACAGACAATAATAAAATAATAAATGTTGTGGTTAAAAAAACACACCAAGATCTTGTTTTATTATGAAAAATAGAATTGAATTTCATTCATCTCATGGTTCGGCTCTTTATGGTGATATTTAATCGCTCAATGTCTCAAAATGTCCCTTTGTCTCCATAACACCATAGGACCCCCCCCCCCCCCCAAAATAAAAATAATAATAAAAATGATAATAATAATAATAATAATAATAATAATAATAATAACAACAACCAAACTTATCTAAAATGTGGATGGAAAATGCATCTCCGGGTGTGACAGAAATATCTTGCAAATTGTTTCTAAAACCCTCTTTCCACTGCACCAGAAGCCCAGTTACACCCACCAACTTGTGTTTTTCGTCTTTCGTGGGAAAGGTTACACCCGGGATTCATTCCTATAACAAAGGACAAACAGGTTTTTATTGGCTCCAGCTCCGGTTGGCGGTGATGGTAACACGACACCCGGGCAGACAGGCTAACTGTTGCCCCTTTTCCTGATTCTGGTTGATGCGTAAATAGAGAAGAATATCACTTTATCATTCCATCATTTCATATCTGGTGTAGAATCCAAAATCAAAATCAGAAGTGAGTGACTTTTTTTTCCCGCATGCAGGACCATGACATGTTTGAGCTCCGTGGGGACCGCTCCGCGGGTACCACGTCGGGGGAGCGTGGGGGCTCTGGGGGCCACTCCAGCACCGCCCCAAGCCGGTCTCTGAACTGGAAGGAGCATCTCCGCTCCCCGCCGCCGAGGGACCGGGTCCGGTGCGGGTTGTCGGTGCGTGGCTCTGCCGGTGCGGGGCCGGTGCGGGGCCGCTGCGGGGCCGGTGCGGGGCCGGTGCGGGGCCGGTGCGGGGCCAGTGCGGGGCGCTGCCGGTGCAGGCGCTGCCGGTGCGGGGCACTTCCGGTGCGGGCCCTGCCAGTGCGGGTGCTGCTGGTGCAGGCATGGGTACTCCACGTTGCTTCTGCTGTTTCTTTCCCTAATCACACTGGAACCATGGAACGCCCCTTTCCCGGTGCCCTCATGACGTCGAACGTGACACGTAGATGCAATGGGAACAGCGTCAATCGCCTATTTTCAGCGGGTTTACCAGCGTTTAATGAGACCCTCTTACACACGCTAATTTTGGTGTAACAGCGATATAAAAGAGTTCCTGTCCTGATGGTTGTTTTAACATGGGAGTTTCAGGAGAAGGGTGTGTGTGTGTGTGTGTGTGTGTGTGTGTGTGTGTGTGTGTGTGTGTGTGTGTGTGTGTGTGTGTGTGTGTGTGTGTGTGTGTGTGTGTGTGGGGGGGGTGCAGTTTTATGGGGTGGACAGCTGAGGGAAGAGCCGGAGTCAAGATGGGGGTGGGGGGGCAAAGGGGGATGAAATATTAGCAAAGGGTGTTATTTTGCCTGATGCACACACACACACGGACAACACAGCTTACAGCTGTTCACATTTTTACACAATGTGTTCCTCATGGTGAATAAGATGGATGGATAAATTGATGGATAGATAAATAGACAGACAGACAGACAGACAGACAGATATAATAATGGATGGATAGATAGATACTTTATTGATCGCTGAAGGACGTTGCAGTGTCAAATAAACAGAAAACAATAAAGTCATAAGAATAAAAATGGAAAGAAATGTGCAATGAACACAAACATGACCCAAAAAATGTAAAACACAATAAACCTGAACATGACCCGTAAACAATGGAAGGAACCTCAAACTCTCTGACACGCGTGTGGATGTTTCATTGTGATGTCATTTGATCATTAACTAATAGTTTGTTTGCAGTTTGTTGCAGAGTGTCACAAAATGTGAAAAAGTGTGTTCACACCGGGTTTTAATGAGCTGCCGCCACCGTGCCTGGTGCTACTGCAGAACACACACACACACACACGTAGATGCATGACTGTAAACAAACTGGGGGCCACACGCATGACTTCACACACACACATGGAATGTGTAGAACGTCTCGTAAAGGCAGTAAACCTGGCAGCTATGACTTCATAGACTTGAAAGACTGGAAATAGAAGAACTGGCAACAAACGATCAACCTAAAAATGAACAATCATCAATGAAAACAATTAGAAAGTAAAGGATCAACATTAAGCAACGTCCTGAAAATGAACCATAAGCAAAAAATATATAAATAAACAATAAGCAAAAAAGGAAATACAAATTTAAAATGAACAATAAATTAGGGAAAAAAAAAAAAAAACTAAAAATCGACAATAAACAATAATAATAATCCAAAAAAAATATTCATCAACAATTGAAAAAAAAAAAACCTCGAAACACCAACAAAAATATGCCCGAAAAAATAAACAGAAAGCAATAAAAAAGATAAACCTCAACATGGACAATAAAAAAAGAACATTTGGAAAAATGCTGAGCTCTGCGTCTGACCAGTCGACTCCAGGGAATCACAGAAAACAAACAAGATGGCCGCCGTCACAAGCGCAGAGTTCACTCCGCGGATCGAGTCAATTCCCATTGGTGGGAAAAAACAAAACAACACCTTTAGTTTCAGCCTCTGTCGACAAGACGTGACGGGAATGACGGTGACCTCTCATTTTCCTCGCCGACCCCTCGCAGCCTCTCGAAAGGGCCCGTGTTCAGGGGAGGGACCCCAGGCTGGTCCAAGGGCCGCTTCCTTACGGCCCCTCTCAAGGTTTTTTGGTTTTTTTTTTTCGGATTGATATGCAAACGAAGGAGTGGAGGTGGTGGGAGGGGACGGAGGGAGGTGTCGTAGGAAAGAAAAGGTGGAAGCGAAAGGCAGGAATGACCCGCCCTCGGTCCCCGCCTTGGCCCCCGGAGCGGCGCCCCGCCTTGGCCCCCGGACCGTGGCGTCTTCATGAAATAATTAGAGCGAAAGTTCCGGGGGAATAGGCTGCCCGTGCCGCCCGGCTCCGGGGCCGCGCCGCCTTTGGATGTGAGCGGATGGGACAGGACGGGACGAGGCGCCGTCCTCCCCTCCCCCCTGCTCCTCCCGCCTTCGCCCGGCCCACCATCTCCCCACCTGCCTCCGCCCGCCCCCGCCCGCCTCCACCCTCCCACCACGGCGCTCAGGCGGGACGTGGCCCCTCAGACGAGTCGTGTCGCCACTCGCCTGATGGGATCCACCGAGCGGAATAACCGGGTCCGACAAACAGTCCCTCACCTCTGTCTGCCAGTTTTCCTTCCACCCCCACCCCCCTCCACCCCTCCCACAACTCCCACACCTCCCTCCATCCCCCCACCCCTCCACCCATCCAGCATCCACTTCCCAATTTCCTATACCCAAGGCACGATGGCAAGGCGAGGCGAGGTGGGTGGGGTTGGGATTAGACCGTGATCCCTCTAGAGAGAGAGAGAGAGGGAGGGAGGGAGGTAGGGAGGGTGGAGGGAGGCAGGGGGGAGTGATGGGGGAGAGAGGGGGAGAGAGAGGCAGGGCGGAGGGAGGGGGGAGAGGGGAGGAGAGGTGGAGAAATGGGTGGAAAAAAGGAAAAAGGAGGCACGCTATCTGCGAATTAAACTCAGATCCGTTCGGGGGCTTATGTGATTAAAAGGCGAAGAGGACAGCGTAAATTAACCAAATCCCCTCCCCAACATTTTTGCCAATATTTGTTTGAGGACGTGCGGCGTCGGCAAGGCCGGCCCCAAATATTTCGATATTTCATGTTTATTTTATTTTTTCGGGGGGGATCTGGGCCCCCCGCGGCTGCTCAAACGGCGGCGGGGAAGAAACGCGCCGTGCCCCGGCCCTCCCCAAAGGCCACGCCCACCGTCCTCTCTGCGGCAATCGACATTTAGGGAAATGAACGCGGCCCTGTGGCCCCCACTTCAATACCGTAGCCCCGACCGCCGGTACCACCCGGGCGCGAGAACGGCTGGAAGTAGGGAGGTAAACGGGGGGGGGCAAGGGGCCTCTTCATCCCCCGCCCCGCTCCCCGGAGTCAGACCGGAGTGCGAGCAGCCGGATCGGAGGGTCCCGGGGGGAGACACGGGGGGAGAAGGGCCCCCGGGCGCCGCTGGAAGAGGCAGAGACGTCACAAACAGGTTTTTGGCGCGGCGGCCAACGGCTCGGAGCCTCCGCCAGCGAGGCCTTTTGTCACGGCTCTGTGCAAATACCAGTTCTGTCTCGTGCCGCTGGTACGATTGATACCCCTCCCCCCTCCCCCCTGTCTCTCTCTCTTCCTCTCTCTCTGTGATCCACCATTGTTTCTGCCGCCGCCGCTGTCGCACTGCCAGAATTATTATTTTTTTTTAATTGCTTCTATCGCACTATTATGGTTCACTTTTGTTCCCTTCGCACGCTGCAAAGCGCTCAGCGGCCGAGCGCTCGCGGTGAGCGCCGTGATCCCGGAGCTGCTCGAGATTGATTGGTCGTCCGTTTTGTTAGGCGCGGCGGCGGCGGCGGCGGCGGCGGCGGCGGCGGCGGCGGCGGCGGCGGCGGACGCTGTTGTCGGGGCTTTTCTCCGCCAGATTTGATTTGCTCTATTTAACCTCCGCTGGTACAAAAGACGATTGTGATTTATTTCTCCTCCTTTCCGACTTTGTACACACCCGCGCCGGGTAGAAAGCACCGGGTTCCCTTCAGACTGATTTCTCAAATTAAATCAGTTTCACTTCCACTTTCAGGGGTGAATACTTTTTTTTTTTTTTTCCCCTCTCTCTCTCCCGCTGTCACCGTGGAAACTTTCCAAAGCTCCTCAATAGCAACTGTTCTGCCTCGAGGGATTCAAAGAGGGCACTTAATTTGTGAGAAGGGGGATGTGTGAAGCTAATAAGGGCGGTGATAGGGGCTGGTTTGCATATGATGGGGTCATTAGGAACGGAGAGCATCACCCTTGCCAGGATGTAACACTTCCGCGACAGCCAAAGGTGTCGCCCGGTCCAGGCGTCCATTACTGTCGGGGATGTTCTCCAGCCACACTCGCCCGGTGAAGGAGTGCCGACCTGGGGCATGTGGACCTTTCATCATCAACCCCAACCCCGTCGCTTTCTGGAGGGCCCTCCACCGCTCCATGTGAGAGCCCCGTTTCAAACAAGCTGGCGGAGAGAGCCGGCTGTTATTTCAGGCTCTTGGGGAAGCGTCCTTCGGACCGCCGCCGCGCCGTTCAGACCGCCCCGGTTCGGAAATCGAACCGTTTCACTCTGCCCTCCCCCGTATCATTTCAACGTTTTTGCCGAACGGGAGCCCGGCGGAGCGTTGGACAGAACGAGAGGACACGAAAGTAGCGCGGCGTCTTATTTTCAACCGCCCAACCCGCGGCGCCGCTCTCACGGAGCTGTGTTTGATCACCGGGCCGTGAGGTGCATGGCACGGCGCGGAGAGAGATAACACGGTTCCTCCTTGTCAAGAGAAGACAAATGTTAGGCTACAACGTAATCCTATCCAAATAGTGCCACGCCAAAAAGAGCTCCCGCTCATTTATTATTTACAAAACCATCTCGCTGACATTTGCTGGTCGGGTGGCCTAGCGTGAGTCGGCGTGGTTTCCTCCCCGGTCGGACCCGTTACGGCAGCCTGACGTTGTGCCGCCCCCTCCGCCGTCGGCGTGCTCAGCGACGGGGGCGGGGGGCCTCATCCGAGCATGAAACGCTGTTTACTCCCGCGTAACGCAAGCCGCGGCTCCGAGTCGCCCCGGTTCCGTGGGTACTTCCGGCCTCGCCGCAGCAGACAAAGCCCGCCGCCGCCCGGGCTTTGCATTCATTAGCCCCGATGCGTGCAAGGTGGCCAGGCGGCGGCGGGCGGCCGAGCGTGAGCGCGGCGGACGCAAACCATGCTTGACGTGGCTATCTCATGCGGAAGGCGAGAGTAAATAAGATTCCGGCGGGGAGGAAAATCCGCCGCCTTCGCCCAGGAACCGAGGCCTCTCGTCAAGAGGCTCACGCCGCCGACCCCCGCGGGGCCCCCGCTCAGGCGCTCGATGTGGGCTGCGCGTCGGACCGACTGCGCCCGGCCGGGCGACCTGGAGCCGTCCTAGCTTGAGGGCCGGGGTGGTCACGGGACTGATTTTGGGGCATGTGACTTCCCCCGCTATCCAACTTTTCTTAAATGTCAACGCTCCCGCGCAATCTTCCCGGTGTAAAATTGTTCCCCTTCGGCGTGACTGAGCTCTCTCGGGGGAGAAATTCCCAGAGAAATTCCCAGAGAAATTCCCAGAGAAATTCCCAGAGAAATTCCCCGCTATCAACGGAAGGCGCTCCCATGTTATTCAACACTGTGCACTCGAGTAGCGGCTATAACTTAATCTTCGTGTGGAATTACTGTTTGGGACCTGGGAAAGAAAGGTAATTTGCAAGTCGGAATAGAGCGCTTTAATAGGGGACTTGAAATGAGGTTACTTGATATTGGACAAATCTGAAAAATCCAGTTTCCCGGCTGTCTCGTCGGAGAAAAAAACCACGCGTGACTTAAAATAGCCGGCGGAAGAGCCAATCATCATGCTTTATTTTGAGAATGTAATTTTCTCATGCCTCGCCAGTAATTAACCTCCGCACAAAAAAGGTATTGGAGGCACCACAGACACAATTCCAGTCCCATAGTTTGTTTAAAAGTCTCGGCTATATGATAGGCTCTGTATAACGGGGTGGGGGGGGGGGGGCTTTATCTTCAGCTGGGAGCCTTTTCTTTTCGCATTCTCTGCCTGGTTTTATTCAAAATTGCTGTTTCTTCACTTCTGCTGAATTGGGTTTTGTTCCCGGGCTCGTGGGAACAGCCAGGATCGCTTACAATCACTTCAGTCAAACACCTGGGAGATAATTGACTGAGCTTCGGTCAAACTTCTCCCCCCCCCCCCCCCTTTCTCTCTCTCTTTCTCCCGAGTCTTCACAATGGAGACAAAGAGCGTGGCCACAAAAAAAAAAAAAAAAAAAAGATCCAAATCACTGAATCCATTCGCAGACGCGGCGCTGTATAGATGGCCAGGAAGCCCAAATTGCCTTGCACCGGTCTGGGCCAAACTGAATGTGGAATGGTTGAGGGTTTGGCGTTTGGCGGCTCACAAAGCCGAGGCAATGTTCACACCTTAACAGGGAAGCGCCGGGACAAAAAAGCGTCTTTCGCACATCAATTCCACGCCTCGATTCCAGAACCCCGTCACAGGCAACTCCTTTCCCTTCATTTGGGGGTGGCAGCTCAGGCGGTTGAGCTGGTGGTCTAGTGATCTAAAGGTTGCTGGTTCGATCCCAGGCTCCTCCTGCTAGCATGCTGTAGTGTCCTTGAGCAAGACACTTAACCCCTAATTGCTCCTGATGGCTGCGTCCGTCGGTGTTTGAACAATTGTAAGTCGCTTTGGATAAAAGCGTCTGATCAATGACTAAATGTAAATGTAATGTAATGATTTACCTGCCTTTACTGGAAGCGGGCTTATAGTAGAGGCAGGCTTTTATATTTACCTCCCTCTATTTAATAAGTATGCTTGATCATATTTTAGTATGATTTTTAAACCCAACTTCCGTTGAGTGAAAAAAGAAAAAAAAAAAAAAAAAGAGGAGAGAGGAGCGAGAAGCTTCCCCAAAAGTCGCACTCGTCGCGGCAGCCGACGGGGGAGTCACAGTTTTCCGAGTTCGCCTTCAATGCAACGGCACCACCGCCCCGGCTGGGCTCGCCCCGAGGAGCCATCTGCGATCAGCAGTAGGAAACGGAGCAAAAAAAATACATAGTACAATATAAAGACATTGTTTTTCTGTTTGCTTGGCTTGGGAGTGGATCCGCACCGAACAGCACCGCAGCTCTGATCAACCCCCCCCGGTCTGTATTTGCGGCGCCCCCGGCATTTATAAGAGGAGCGGTTTCTATTTGACTACCGGTTTATATTTTCGGGAAATACTATATACGATTTTAAGCCCTGATGCACATTGCAGAGATATTTATGGGACGCAAATGTGAAAGCAAAAATAATCCCCCCCCCCCACGCAAATAAGATAAGAAGGGATAACACTTTATTAATCCCCCGGCGGGAATTCAGGATCCACAGCAAGTAGGTAATCATCCAGAAGCTTCTCTTTACAACAAAACCTCATATTAGAACATCTGTGATTTAAATAACAAACAGGGAACTGATCGGCCACCTCAGCGCTATCACTATCGGCTTTCCCAAAAATGGGACTCCGGGGGGGGGGGCGCCACGCTGCGCCCGGGGGCGTCCAGCCCCTCGTGGCACGACAAAGGCGCGTCCGGGTTCCATCAGCGGCAGGAAGTGGCCTCCGCGGCGTTTCACAATGTGCTCTTATCGCCGGAGCAAACGCGGCTGCGCCCGCCCGCTAATCACATTCAAGGTCGTGATCCGCGATGAAATCCATAAAATTGGACCTTGTAAATAACGTTGGACTCTGCTGACTTTCTTATCTTAGACGCGGGCAGCTCCAGTGTCCCTCATATATATATATAGATATATATATCTATATCTATATATAGATATAGATATATATATATAGCAATTTCTTTTCCATAGCATGAGGCGCCCTGATGGGAACTGGCATACTTCTTTGAGGGTCTTATATCCATGGCTTGCTTACTGCCGCAGGGCGTGGCTCACATACATGGACGTACGCAGTGAAATGAAAAAGTTTTGACAGTTTTTATTTCCTGACAGTCACTTCAGCTTCGCAGTTAGCGATCTGTGGGCCGGCAAATTCAGAGATCACAAAGCTCTGCCGCTCTTCACATGAGAGCCGGGCAGGGCGCGTCGCACCCACCACAAGCGCGTACGGGTGTCCGTTCAACCGGTGCTCTCGGGGAGACTCCGGCAGGACTCCTCGCGGCCGTGAACACATTTTTGAGTTTTTAAGGCCATTAAACCTCCTGTCCCCTGGTGAACCTCCCGAGATGCAGAGATGGACTCCAAATAAACCAGTGATATTTACAAGCACCGCGCCGCAGCCAGCGCTGGCCCCCGTCCCTCCTTTTAACGACGGTCTTTAACGGCCGTATCCCCTGACAAACAAATTGGCGACCCCTTGAACTTGGAAGCGCCCGCGGGTTGAAGAACGCCGTTCCAACAGGGGCCCGAGCCAGCGTTTTTTTTTTCCCCCGACCGGTGGGGGCCGAACAGGAACCCTCGTGAGATCACACAGCGGTGCGGAGTGCGCCAACAGGTGGAGGCGGCGGCAGAAAGGCCACTACGTGCGCAACTGTTTTCGGTCGGCGCCAAGCCGCTCCCCAGGCGCTCCGCAGCCCCCCACCCCTCCCGCCCCCCCCCCCCGCCGAGCGGCGTGAACCCGGCCGCGCCTTTTGCAATGCGTGTTCGGGGAAGCATCCTGGCCCATATATGTTGTCTACGGTTGTTTACAAGTGCACGCGTGTCCCTTTACTATAGTCCCCGGTGGGGGAGGGGGAAGGAACTGCTGTTGCTATGGGACAGAGGACGACGTGGGCTATTCTGCCCTGATCCTTTGGGCAAATATCAAAGTCATGAAGAGGTTATGCCTGCGATTTCGCCCCTGTTGCAACCTACTCCAGTTACATTTGAAAGCATGCCTCGCCCGCTCGCATCTTAGCACTTCTCCTTGAACCCTCCTCCCACTAGAAGCTATTAAAGTGGCCTTCATGATGTCATCGCCGACGCCGCCATTAAATGTGCCCTGGCCGGGCCGGAGCGCCGGAGCGGCGGGCCCGGACGCGGGGGCCCGGACGCGGGGGCCCGGCGCACGACGGAGCGGCGGGAGCCCCCCCGCCGGCCCATCGCCTGCGCCGTCTCCCGCGCTCGGACGTACATTCAGATGAAGGACGTCTGGAGAGATGATCGCAAACTTGAGTGATACCGTTTCCATAATCAGCGTTAAATCACCTCGTCTTGTATTTGGGCTTTGATGAACTTAACGCTCTCTCTCTCTCTCCATCTCTCTCCATCTCTCTCCATCTCTCTCTCTCCATCTCTCTCTCTCTCTCTCTCCATCTCTCTCCATCTCTCTCTCTCTCTCTCTCTCTCTCCATCTCTCTCTCTCTCTCTCTCTCTCTCTCTCTCTCTCTCTCTCTCTCTCTCTCTCTCTCCATCTCTCTCTCTCTCTCTTTCTCGCTCTCTCTCCTCTTTACACTTTTCGTCGCCGGATCTCTTTTTTCTTTATTTTTTATTCTTTTCTCTTTACCTATTCTGCCGGGGCGGGCCAAAACGCAAACCCAAAAGCACCTGCTTTAATTGCCCTGTTTTATAGACCGGTACACAGGGCCACCCTCGCTTAAATGCAGCGCGCTCAGATTAATGGCAGCGTTCATGTCGCTGCATTTTTAATGGAGGCTGCAGGCTGGAGGCTGCCAGGCTACGTTTTCTATACCATCAGCGCCGCCACCCCTCCCTCGTCCCCCTTTCTCGGGTTTTTTTTTTTTTTTTTTTCGGCGCTGGCACGAGACCCGGTGGCTCCTACCGATACCCACCAGCTGGCACCCGGCGTGGGGCTTCGGGGACGGCTGGTGGGATGGTGCGCCTTGCTAAGTGTGCCGCACCTCCGCCCGCCACGGGCAAAACAAGCCGCGCTGTCTGGCAAATTGTATTTCTATTAAAAAATAAATAAATAAATAACTTAAAGGCAAGACATGCACCCTCGGAGATGTCAATACGCACGCGCACGCGAACGCGCGGCCGTACACACCGGGGCCCAGGACACGGCAGCCCGCCGTATAAACAGCTTATCAAATAAAAACAAGAGTTTACAGGCTGATATGTTCCAGGGTACGGGCTGTGACCCGCCTGGCATTTGCATGCGGTGGGCAGCGCAGCGGAGAGAGGAGAAATGGCAGTCGGCGGAGGAGATAACCCCCAAAAAACATTCACTTTTGGGTACACGCCAGGAATTAATGCTTTAACCTCCCCTCCGCCCCCCCGGCCACCCCCGTTTTTCTTTTTGGGGGTGGGTGGATGTGTGCTCGGGCCTCTGTACTCTATGTTTAAGAGCAGAGAAGAAGAGATAAAATGATTGTTTCCGCCGCCACTTTGAGTCGCTCTTCTTCTTCTTCTTCTTCCTCTTCTTCTTCTTCGTTTTCGGGTACAACCAAAGTGGAAATGACCGCTGACGTCCCCTCCCCGGTCGCGCCCCCTGCCATTTCAATTTCCCCTCCCCTCCCTCCCTCCCTCCCTCCCTTCCTCCCTTCCTTCCTCCCTTCCCCGGCTATTCAAAGTCGCCGCAAAGTTCCGCTGCCGTTGCATTTCGCCCGCCGACAAAAAGACAGAGAGCAGCGGCGTGTGTTCTTTAAATGGAAGATTACCTTTAAGTTCCGGCTTAAGAGATTATGCGCTTTTTTTTTTTTTCCCCAGGTGTAGGTGCCTGCGCGGCGACGCTCCAGTCAATGTCATTCCCACCAAACGGTCACATCTCCTTTACCTTGGTTTTTTTTTATTTTTTATTTTTTCTCCTCTTATTTATCCATCCATCTTTAATTCCCGCGCAGGCTTTATCTTCTCAAATGTGGGGCTTTGAACAAAGTTGGCAGATTTACTTTCTTATTTATTTCTGTTGTTTTATTTTTACCCCCCACCACCCCCCTCTAAATTTGAGTCCCCAGACATCCCGCAGTGGGCTCCGTGACGTTATTTGATGCGGCGTCTCGCTCGGCATGCGCTGCGGCCGACACGTCCTCTGACAGGGCCATATCCATAATTTATTCCATTCCAAAATGAAAAATCAAACCTTTGCTGGGGGAATATGCTTTTTCTTTTTTCCCCCTCCTTCTTCCCCCCATCGCCATCGCGCCACCTGACGCTCGGGCTTTATGAATTATTCCGACAATCGGTAATGATGTCCTGTGTTGGTCGGCTCCATTATAGGAGAGAGGAACTTAATTCTCCCATTGTTAATTAATTGCCGCGTACTTACCGGGAGTAATAAAAACGCTATTAAGTAAAATACCTCTATCATTAACCTAACTTTGTTAATATGGGGATCAGCGGGGCTCGATAAACAAAAGCCGCAGTGTCTACCTCGCCGGGGTAATTAAATAATGCAGCGTCATTAATTAATGCCGGTCGGGAGATTATCCGGCGACGCCGAGCCTGTTGTTGACTCGAGTCCCATCAGGAACTTTGAGCGCGGAGTTTCTCAACTTCTGGGCTCGCTCCACGGAGCTCCTGCTGTTTGCCTCCAGTTTAGATGGATGGATGGATAGTTGGATGCTTTATTCGTCCCCGGGGGGAAATTGCGGCGTCACAGCCGGGGAACAATAAGAAATAATAATCAAGTGATAAGGGAACGGGGGGGAAAAGGGAAAAATCTGATAATTAGCTGAAAAACTGGCAATAATACTGTACGACAAACCTCAGGACTGACTATTAGATAAGAAAAATGTGAAGATACACAGTAAAGCTAAAAATTCTAAATAAAACATAAAAATAAACCCAATGGACAGCGAACCGGAAAAATAAACCTCAAGATAATAAAATTAGCAATTTACAACAAACCCTCTGCTAAAAAACAAAAACAAATAAAAGGTTACCTCTGAATAAATGAGAAAAATTGGCCGATATACCAAAAGAACCTGAACATTGATTAGGAGGTAGAAAGAAAGACATTTAGAACATTAATAATAATAATATATTATATACAACATTAATGATATCATAAAATAAACCAAATAAAGATACACCTCTAAAATTAACACTCCAGACGCATCAAGACAAATACAGCACAAATCGACCAAAAAGTATGTGTAGATGCTTCCTGTTTTTTGGGGGTTTTTTTTAGCAGGAATGATGAAAAAATCCACCGCATCGCCTTTTTAAAAGTTGTTGTTTATTTGTTTCCCGTGGCGTTTTGCATACAGTTCCTTCCTTCCCGCAGATAAAAATGCAACGGGGGCCCGGAGCCGCGTGTTTGCCGAGCAGGGCCGTTGACGCCGACCTCTCCTCCTCTACAGGGATTAACATACAGCCCCGTGTCGTAACGACGCCGTAAGAATGTGTTGAATTGGGGAAACCCTAAAGCCGTGCCGGGTTAAATATCCACCATCTTCAAACAAGCCCCAAACGCCCCCATTTGGACGCCAACAGCTCCGCTCAGCCGAAATACACCGTCCCGTTTGGGGCGTAGATTAGATCTGGGGATGACTATCTCACCTTTAAAGTCTTGGCGGCGGGAATTTTTCATTTTTTTTTTTTTTTTTTCCTCTCTCTCTCTCTTTTTCCTCTCTCTCTCTCTCTGGTGCGCGCGCGCCGATAAAGGCAATGACTTTCCCTTGAAGCCGGGGGGGATGACACGGCAGATAGCGCCCCGGGTATCAAACACCCTGGCAGGGACCCCCCCCCCCGCGCCGTCATGCCAAAGCGTGGCCGGCCTCCGCTCTGTCAGGCCGGCGCCGTCGCGCGACGTCGTCGCTCACGCCCACAAAGGTGTTTGCCGCTGGGGAAAGTTTGCCGCTGGGAAAGTTTGCCGCTGGGAAAGTTTGCCGCTGGGAAAGTTTGCCGCTGGGAAAGTTTGACCGCTGGGAAAGTTTGCCGCTGGGAAAGTTTGCCGCTGCTCGGAGCGCGGCGCTGCCTTCCGCCGGCGTCCTCTGGGGAAGTTGAAGTGCCTCCGTCACTCCGCCAGGAGGGTGGAGGCCGTACTCTGAGGGCGTAGTCGAGTAAAGTTTACTGGAGTGTAGCGTGGTGTAGTAGAAGGATAGTATTGTTTGGTAGAAGTATCTTGTATTATAGTATAGAAGGATTGCATAGTTTAGTAGACAGTATTGTATAGTTTTGTATAGTCTATAATTGTATAGAAGGATAGTATTGTTTACTAGAAGTATTGTATAGTGTAGTGTTGTAGAAAGATAGTATAGTTTAGCAGAAAGATAGTATAGTAGAAGTATATTATAATAGAATGCTAGTATAGTTCAGTAGAAAGATAGTATAGTATAGTATAATTGAATGCTAGTATAGTTCAGTAGAAAGATAGTATAGTATCGTAGAAGTATAGTATAATAGAATGATATTATAGTTTAGTAGAAGTATAGTGGAGTAGAATAGTATAGTTTAGTAATATGATGGTAAAGAATGAAAGATTCTATAGTATAGTCGAAGAATAGTATAGTATAATAGAATGACAGTATAGTTTAGTAGAAGGATAGTATAGCTCAGTAGAAGTATAGTAAGTAGAAAGGTGTAGTATAGTCGAAGTGTAGTATTGTATCGTAGAATACTAATGATAGTTTTGTTGTTGTAGAGTGATAGTATAGTTTAGTAAAAGGATAATATAGTTTGGTAGAAGTATAGTATAGTGGAATGATAGTATAGATAGATAGAAGGATAGTATAGAATGATAGTATATTTTAGTAGAAGGATAGTATAGTTGAAGGATAGTATAGTTTAGTCGGAAGTATAGTATAGTGGACTGATAGAATAGTTTGTGTAGAAGTATAGTATAGTTGAAGGATAGTATCAGTTTAGTAGAAGGACAGTATAGAATGATAGTATATTTTAGTAGAAGTATCAGTATTGTTGAAAGATAGTATAGTTTAGTACTGGAAGGATAGCACATTTTAGTAGAAGTATAGTATAGTTGAAGGATTAGTTTAGTAGAAGTATAGAAGTGATTGCATAGTTTAGTAGAAGGATCGTATATAATGATAGTATAGTTTAGTAGAAGGATAATATAGAATGATAGTATAGTTTAGTTGAAGTATAATATAGTTTAGTAGAAGGCTAGTATAGA
Source organism: Zeus faber (assembly GCF_960531495.2). NCBI lineage: Eukaryota > Metazoa > Chordata > Actinopteri > Zeiformes > Zeidae > Zeus > Zeus faber. The sequence goes on along the minus strand of NC_137209.1, from coordinate 21,863,183 downwards.
ATGATTGTATAGTTTTGTTGAAGTATAGTACAGAATGATAGTATTGTTGTGTGGAAGTATTGTAGAAGGATGGAATTGGAGACGGTACTTTATACTTTGTATTGTAGAACGATATTATATTTTAGTCTAAGTATAGTATAGTAGTAGGATACTTTTATAGATTGTATTTTATAGTATAGTAGTAGGATGGTTTAATATAATTTAGTCGGAGGAACGATAGTTTAGTATAGTGGAAGGATAGTATAGTTTAGGAGAAGTATAATATAGGAGAATGACAGTATAGTTTAGTAGAAGGATATTTTCGTATAGTTTAGTAGAAGTATAGTATAGTAGGATAGTATAGTAGGATAGTATAAGGATTGTATTGTATAAGATAGTTTATTAATCC
>NC_137209.1:21845173-21857673 GCF_960531495.2 Zeus faber | reverse complement strand
GGCGGGAGATAGTCAGTTTGGCACAGAGTTCTATCTGGGAAATGCGATCCCTACGCGGGGCAGTGAGGTCATGTCGGCAGCAGGTTCCAGTGTGTGTGTGTGTGTGTGTGTGTGTGTGTGTGTGTGTGTGTGTGTGTGTGTGTGTGTGTGTGTGTGTGTGTGTGTGTGTGTGTGTGTGTGTGTGTGTGTGTTTGTGTGTGTGTGTGTGTGTGTGTGTACATAGGGGTGTACATGTCTGGGTGGAAAACTAGAACTTCCTGTAAATGAATACGCGGCACGTGAGGCAGCTAGCAGTCGAAAAAGCCTGACGATCTCAGGCGGCGGAGGAGGCGGAGGAGGTGGAGGAGGGGCGGAGGAGTCGATGGCGGTCCACTGCGTCCAGATCGAAGAAAAGATACCGGACACGGATTTGGGGAGACGGGTCGGAGTTTGGGGAGTCTCCAAGTTCATCTCAAAAATGGGGGGGGGGGGGGGGGAGCTCCGTCCGTGGCTCCATCCATCATTCATCTGTCCACCTCTCCATCCACCCATCCATCCATCCATCCACCCATCCATCCATCCATCCACCCATCCATCCATCCATCATCCATCCATCCATCCACCCACCCATCCATCCATCCACCCATCCATCCATCCATCCATCCACCCATCCATCCACCATCCATCCATCCATCATCCACCCATCCATCCATCCATCATCCACCCATCCATCCATCCATCCATCCATCCACCCACCCGTCCATCCATCCATCCATCCATCCATCCATCCACCCATCCATCCATCATCCACCCATCCATCCACCCATCATCCACCCATCCATCCATCCATCCATCCACCCATTCATCCATCCATCCATCCACCCATCCATCCATCATACATCTGTTATCCAACCACCCATCCACCCATCCACCCACCCGTCCATCCATCCATCCATCATCTACCCTTCCATCCATCCATCCATCCACCCACCCACCCACCCATCCATCCATCCATCATCCACCCATCCATCCACCTATCCATCCATCCATCCACCCATCCATCCATCATACATCTGTTCATCCATCCACCCATCCACCCATCCATCCACCCATCCATCCATCCATCCATCCACCCATCCATCCATCCATCATCCATCCATCCATCCATCCATCCACCCATCCATCAATCCATCCACCCATCATCCATCCATCCATCCATCCACCCATCCATCCATTCATTCATCCACCCATCCATCCATCCTCTTCTTTCGAATCCTCGGCAGTCCATTTCCGACAACACCCCGCCCCCCCGGGGTCTCAGGTCCACGCTCCTCACCTTCCGTCCCTCCTCCGCCCCTCTCTCTTCACGTCCGTACCTTCACTTCGGCGACACACCTTTTTTTTTTGGGGGGGGGGGCTCGGCACCTTTTGTCTCGTCCTTTTCCCCCGCCTCTCCGCCGCCGCTGCACCTCCGTCCATCTGTCGCCCTTTGTGTCGTCGATGCTTCTGGCGGTGGGAACCGCCGGGACGGGCGGAGGCAGGCAAGTGGCTTCTCTTTCCCAGACGTCCCTGCCATCCCTCTTTCTTTCTTTTTGCTTTTTTTTCCCGCTGGCATGTTCGGGGGGAGGCGCCCGCTTCTCTCTTTTACTTTTTTTTTTTTTTTTTTTTTTCGGAGGTGATGAAAGGAGTCGTAGAAATGCACCTTGTAAGGGAAAAAAAGGGAAAAGGTGATGATACAATCAGTTTTATTGTGCCGTAAGGATTTTTTTTCCGGCCTCGTGGTTTACACACCCCGTATGCAGGCTGCATGAAAGAAGTGCAATTCACATGCTTTTCACCAGTCCCCACCCCACCCCCACCCCACCCCCCTCCATCCTCTCCTCAAACTCTTTTCAATGCTCTAAATAATTAGGCTGCAGCCTGGACTCTCGGGCGGAACGTTTGCTGCTCGCGTTTGTACGACACGAGAGAAAGGAGGTGAGGAAGAAGGGGGGGGGGGGGGGGGGGAAGAAACGGCTTGTGCTGCTCCAGAAATTTCTACCTGTGCGCCCACCCCCCCACCCTCCACCCTCCGCCCGGCCCCTTGATACGGTTTAACACCGACTTTCCACCGGGCTCACCGTACTCCACATGACCTATTTCCTCCTCCCTGGCGCCCGTCCAGCGCTAAAAGCACAGGAGGAGCGTTCTCCAGGCGTCCCACGCGCTCCTCTCTCTATTATTTCAGCAGTCAAGCAACATCTGTCGCGCTCTGGGCCGCCGCGTGACCCAGCGGACTTATTATCTTTCGGGTTTATTTGCTGTCGAAAATGAAGTTTCGGGCGGTGGTGGGGGTGGTGGTGGTGGTGGTGGTGGTGGGGGGCGGGGCGTGACTTTATTAATGCAGCGCCCGCCGTTTCGAAGGTCCATTTCGGTGCGGCGGAACCTTTGGAGGTCGGGGTCCATCTCCACGGGTCGGCGCCGGGCGCGCCGCGTGTGAGGGGCGCCCGAGCGCTTGTTTACGGGGCGAGGCCGGTGTGTTCGCGGCAGGTGTGGGCGGGGCATGAAAGGCAGTACGGGACGGAAAAGGAAGGGATTTAAAAGCCGGAGAGTCCACGCTCGACCAAACTCGACCGGGAGCCGGACAGGAACGTTGCTATCGCGGAGCAAGCCGTGGTCCTGATTACTACCAGCCAACGATCACGCAAACAGGCCTGTGTACGGCGGCGAGTCGGGGAAGGTGGCGTCGCTCTCTGGCCGTGCGTCTTGAACCTCCACGTCTGAGGCAGCGCCGGCGCTCCGCCCGTCGGGCCCCGGAGTCGCCGCGGGAATACTCCAACAAATGTTCCTCCGAGTTACACCCGAACGGACATCCATTCGCTCTTTTTATAGGGAAGAGCGGGGCCGCGGCGCCACCTCCCTTCCATGCAAATCGCATTTCCTCTGGTTATATTCCCGGGCGTGTGGGCATCTGTCCCCGTTTTTACAGTCGCCTCCAAGTATAGGTTTGCAGGAACCTAAAGCATCGGCGTGCACGAGTTGCCTTTTTCTCGTCTTGTGTGTGCGTGCGCGGGCGCGAAACCCCCACACGAACTCTCACGGTCCATAAATTTTAATATTCCTCGTGAGTGCTACACCCCAGCCCAAGCCCAACATGGCCCCTACCAAAAATGCATTACACGCCATGCCTGCGCTCGCGGTTCACCCTCTTTGCCGTCGCCACTTTCCACATGCATCTTTCATGACTCGCCGGTGATTTTAAACAAGCCCAATAACGGCCCAATAACGGCGAGAGCAGCGCGCGGGGCTGAAACCCGCATCGCCAAACAACCATGATATTATTCGTCTGTCGGGGAGCAGGAAAAAAACACACACAAAAAAAAGAAAAACGCACCGCCGTTCCCTCGCTCCTCCAAGGCACGGCGTCGGGGAGAGGGGGGCGGGCGGGCAACCGTCCCGCGGCGTCCTGGGCTCTTTCTCGTGTTTACCAGCCCCCGCGTGGGGCCGATGTTATTTTCGATTCCGAGGCCCGGGCCACGGCTAAACGGACGCAATTTGCCTTAACAACATGGGCCGGACCCTCGGCGGGGGAGGGGGCGCCGTGCGCCGTCCCGAGATCGGCTAAATGACACAGCGGCGCTCATTGATGGAAGGGATTTACGCGCCTGCAGGCGGGTGGCGGCCGGGCGACAGGTTCCCTGAAGGGCACGGCGAAGAGCGGCGATGCAAATGTCCTGGCGGGAGGAAGAACCGCCGGGGCTCGGCGCGGAAGGCTCACCCGGCGGCAGAATGCACAGCCGACGCCCGGCCGGGGCCTCTTTCTGCCGGAGAAGAAGACTCCGGCTGAGGCCAAGCCGGACTCGTTCTGAGGGAGGCAAATCTTTGAAACTGACTCAGGCGTCCCAGGCCGGGGCCACGGCTAAAACGTTTGGGACCTTACGGGTCTTACCGTTAGACCCGGAACCGTCATCCCTGCTCCACCTCCAGCTTTCATCGATCCGGATCTTAAAAAAGTTGGCGCCCGTACTTTTCCAGTGTGCCAGGTTTATAAACTCCGGGGTAAAAAAAAAAAGAAAGAAAAAGGAAAGAAAGAAGTGAAATAATGACATGGTGAAATATTAGTCCCGCGCCTCGGGAAGAAAGCGAGAGAGGCCCCATGCCAACCGATCCCACGACCCGGCTCAGGAATTTGTGCCGTGGATCGGTTTACATTTCCTGTGGCCAGGAGGTTCGTACGGCACCCGGCGCGTCGTGGAAGGGCGCTCGGCTATCATGAAATGTGACCGCTTCCTCCATCGCCGCCTAATTCGCAGGACGCATTATGATTTGTCAACAGAAAAATGGGCTCGGATGCCGGGGGTGGGGGGGGGGGTTGGGTGTAAATGATGACCGGGAGAAAAAGATAGCGGTATCTTATCGTGTTCCCGAACAACACATGAAGAGATACTGCTGCTCTCCTGAGCCTCCGCCCTCAATTAATTCCCATGAATCCAGCGGCCGTGCATCAGAGCGGCCAGATGCTCGGATAGATTCTGTTGGGAGCGATGACATGTGACAAAGTAATATGAATCATCAGCCCCCCCGACCCCGCCCCCACCGCGCAAATGGCCACATCACCCACTCGGGGGGGTGGGGCGGGTGGAGGTGTGACACTTTTTTTCTGTGGGGGGGCGGGGGGTGAAGAAAAAGACAAAATCCGCTCCTTTCTGATGCATTTTAAATGGTTTTACACTGAAGGTGTAAACTGCGTAACCAAGTTACCAAGACGCAGGCGTCGCTCTCAAACTGATGTTTAGCAGCTGTCGGCTTTAGAATTGAGCAATTTGCCAAATTGCTCATGACCATTTCTGAAGCGGCTAGCGTCTTGTCGTGACGCCCGTGCGTGAGGGCGCGGTCGTTTTCGGCCCTGCCATGGGCGCGGGGCGGGGCGGGACAGGGCAGGGCGGGGCAGATCGGGGCAGGGCGGGGCGGGGCCATGCTGGATATTCACTCAGAGATGCTGTTGCTGGATTAGCCTCAGTTTGGACATGATAGCTCCGCCCGCGGCCGACTCCCGGGGGCAAACCATTAAATCATTAGGATCCACGTACTTTCTGCGGAGCGCCGTCACCCCCCCCCCCCGGGTGCGAGCGCGGTTCGTCCGGGTGGGGGGGGTTGGGGTCTGGACGGGCGTAGGTTCGGCATCAACCTCGTCACACCGTGTTAGTTTTGATTTATGGGCCGTTGAGCAATTAACCGACGGTCACTTTCCATTGAGTGGGGTTTCAATGAGTCCCTCAGATGTGCACCTACGCCCGGAACCGCCTGGTTCCCCCGACGCCAGGTGACGGGGTCGGCGGTTCCGCTCCACCTCTGACCTCTGCTCGCCGCCGCCGCCGGCTCGGCCGTGTGAACAACTTTTCACACTCCTTCCGAAAGGGACGTTTCCGTTTATAGGAGGAGCAGGGTGCCACGGGAAGAGTGAAAGCCAGACCCGCGGCGGCCTTCTCCACCCGTTCCTTCCCCTTTGATTCTTCCGCCGCGTCCTCGCGTCCGCCCATTTCCGTTTCTAATTTTTCCCTGTTGTTTGATGGCGCTAGGATGTACACACGCTGGCTAGTGCGCCTGTGAGCGTTGGCTTGGCGGCAGTCGTTCGGAGGGCGACGAATCAAAAGCCATTCGGGGGGGGACAGAAAAAAAAACAAAATAAAAAACGAAATTACAGAAGGGCTATATTTAGCCCCCGTTGTCTTAATTGGCATGAAGAGCACAATCAGATAAGCCCCGTGAGCCGGAGTCACGTGGCGCGGTGGGAAGACACAGAAATTCCCGCGTCTTTACTCATATCACAAAGGATGTCTTAATGATTTTATCCTTTCCCCCCCCCCCATAGATAATCTCCCATTATGGTGCGACTCCCACATTTAGATGATTATTTTTGGAACTCTCTTCAACAAATGGCCGCCACAAGTACAGGTAGACGATGGGGGCAAAACGCCTACGCCAGCGTTTCCGATGTAGCCCCGCGTCGCCCGGTGCTGCCGTCGAGCTCAGTGTCTGCCCCACGGTATCTCTCGCGGTAATGTCGGCGCGGTGCGCGGTACCGGTCCATCTGGGCTCCGTGAGGTCACTGCACACGCCACCTGCTCCCGTTCGGTGGCGCCGGGGCTTCTGGGTAAGATCCCTGGGCACGCGTCGAGGGGCAGATGTATAGATTTACTGGTACAAGTGGCAGTAACACACACACACGCACGCACGCACGCACGCACGCACGCACACACACGCACAAACACACACGCAGTCACACACACACACACACACGCAGTCACACACATATATACTGTATATACACACAGGGTGTACAGTGTGACTCCGTCGCCGAAGCCTTTCTTTACGAGTTTCTGTGCAATTTCCTGTTTAATGAGACTTACCTGGCTCACTAATTTTGGGAGACAATTGCTCCTCGCCCACCCGGCGGAATTAATATGCGCACGGCAACAAGAATTACAGCGAGTGTATACACCGCGGAGGGAGTTTATTATTATTATTATTATTATTATTATTATTATTATTATTATCATCATCATTATTATTATTATGGAAATGCACCGGGGGAAGTACCTCGGCGCTCGTCTGAAAATAGCCTCTAAAGATGACAGCATCAACAAAACGAAAAAAGCCAAATAGACGTATTAAGTTATAATGGCATAATTCCTTTTTTAAGTGTTATTTCTTGAATAGTCAAAATAAATAAATAAACACAGGAGTACTCCTGGGATAATTGATCTCTCCTTTGCCAGCGGCGCGCCCGATCACTACGAACATCCTCATTTGACGTGTTTCTGTGTGCGTATCTGATATGTAACAGTAGCTTTCCCTCCGACCCCCGAGTCTGCCAGCGCCACGGCAACGCCGCGGACAAACCGCCTTGTTTGAAATGTGCACAAAGCTGGTGTTTTTATTTTTCCCCGGCCGCTGTTGCCTACACACGCCTTGTTGACACTGTATACAGCGCCGGTGCTGCCATCTGCCCTTTAATGGCTGCTGGATGGAGGGAAGAGGGAAGGGAAGAAAGAAACGTCCCCGGAGAAAACACCAGGACCTGCCTCCCGGAGCCGCGAGGAGGCTTCCCTGCATATGTTTACTTCGCCTTTTCCGCTCGTTTCTTTAATTATGAGCCGTGATTAAATCCAACTTGTGTGGCGTTATACAATGAGCGCCGGCGCCAAAAGCCTGCGGTGGCTTCATTTCAGTGGCCAAGAAGGGAAAACTTCATTATGTGTTAGTTGTTATCGGCCAATTTGTTCGCTAATATAACCGCCTTGACAAGAAATCAGCAGCACCGAGTCATCTCAAACATCCATAGTAATCCCGCTTCCCCACATGTGAATAACTTTTAGGCTGTGCTTTTGTTTTTTGTTCATTCCGCCACACTTGTACATCAAGCCCGACAGCGCTCGCCTGCGTGGGCTTTCCTCTTTGTCTTTAGCTTGTGATCCCATCGACCAATCAGAGGACAGCAAGGAAAACCACTAACTACAGGGATAAACAAAGAGGACGTATTCTGTAAATTATTCTATTCCGGTTTTATGCGACCACTCTTATTGTGTATATATTTTCACGTGTGCTCTTAATAAGATAAGATGAGATAAACCTTTATTAGTCCCACAAGAGGGAAATTGACATCGTTCCAGCAGCAAAAAGGCGACAGCAGAAAATAAAGAGCTCATCAGGTACACACTATAAACAATATCAAATATAAGAGAAACATACAGATAAAAAAATCACCATAAATAGGAACCAGATAGTACTAAGTGTATTGCACATATCTTGACACATTGCACATCAGGGATTGAACTTTCTTTTCTTTTCTTTTTTTTTTTAAATATAAAAAAATTGCACTTGGATTCTTTCACGGTTGTGTCTGTGTGTGTGTGTGTGTGTGTGTGTGTGTGTGGTTGTAATATGTAAATAGCAAACTATTAAATCTGTAGTTAAGCATTTAATGCATGCGACGCGTTTGGTTATCATTTACTCACGTCTTAATGACAAAATAAAGAGGGAACAAAGACACCTGACCAAACTGATTTACAGCAGGCAACCAAACATGAACATGCCTCAGAAGTGACCCCTTTTTGACTGTTTTACAGCGTATACAGCGTTTTTTTGTTTTGTGTTTTTAACGTCACAGTGGTGATCCCACGCCGCCTGTGATCTATTTTGTGTACTCTTTTATATCTGTGATTTTCCCAATTGGCCCTGTCATATTTTATTATGATATGTTTTTTCATGCATTTATTTTTCCCAGTGGCTCTATCTCTATTTATTTATTGTCACCAATGGCTCTCTCTCTCTCTCTCTCTCTCTCTCTCTCCCCCCTCACTATCTGTGGGTCTGTCTGCCTTCCTGTCCGTCCATCTATTTAGTTATTATTATAATTATTATTATTATTATTATGGGTTTTCCCAATGGCTCTCTCTATTTATTTATTGTCAACAATGGCTCTCTCTCTCTAACTATCTGTCCTGACAGACAGACGTCTGTCTGTCTATTTAAATATTATTATTATTATTATTATTATTATTATTATTATTATTATTATTATTATTATTATTATTATTATGTGTTTTCTCTCTAATTCTATCTGTTTTTAGTTTATTTATTTAATTAGTTTTGAATAAATCCCAGCGGGGGATTAATAAAGTAAATATAGAAATGTTTCTGGGAAAGTCAAAGCCGTTCCGCGGTCTTTACGTCACGGGCGTCGAAACGGGAAAAAAAATAAAAAAAAATAAAAAAAACCCAAAAAAAACAAAACCCCCAAAAAAACAAAACCCCAAAAAAAACAAAAACCCCGGATCATTGTTCGTGTCGCCGCGTCACGATTTGAGCGAAATCTTCTATTTGCAGTTGAGGGAGATTTTCTTACGACGGAGCGACGACGCGGCGGCAGCCCGCACCGCACCGCGCAAGCGCAGTTGGCGCGTCACGGGAGCGGCGCGTCGGGGAGGGAGGGAGGGGGGGGGTGAGGAGGGGAGGGAGGGAGGGAGGGAGGGAGGAGGGGAGGGAGGGAGGGAGGAGGGGAGGGAGGGAGGGAGGGGGTGAGGAGGGGAGGGGGGGGGGGAGTCGCTCCCCTGCCCACTTTTTAAATAGCCGCCGTGTCACGTGACGCGCGCGCGGTAGTAAGGGGGGCAGGTGCGGCTTCATCCTCCGCGAGCGGTCAGTTCTCTGCGCGAGGGCGAGCGGAGCGGAGCGCGGCGCGTCGTGCGTGGATCTTTCCTTTTTTGGGGTCTTCGTTGCGTTGGCTGCGTGTGGTGGTGGGTTTTTTGGGGTTTTTTTTTTTTTTTTTTTTTTTTTTTTTTTTTCCTTTTCTCCCTCCCTCGGGGTTTTGGCGTTTTGCGTTTTGCTTTTTGCTTTTTTTTTTTTTTTGTTGTTGCTTTTGTGGGGTTTTTTTTTTTTTTTTTTTTTTTTGGTCGGGAGCCCGAGCGTCATTCCGGCGTCTGGATGGCGTGGGACAGGTGCAACCAGGACCCGGTGTGGAGAGAACTAGAGGTGAGCGGCTCAAATAACCATAATAATCATAATGATAACGAGCCCACTCCGGAGCGGGCTTCTTTTCCTTTTTCTCTTTTCTCCTCTTTTTGCCCCGCGGAGGATGGAAGGAAGGAAGGAAGGAGGGAAGGAATGAGGGGAGGAAGGAGGGGAGGAAGGCGGTGGGGTCCGTTGGTCTCCGCGCCGCGCAGTGCGCGTCTGGACTGCGGGGGAAAAATGGAAATACGTGACAAGTCGTGGAAAAATGACCCGAGCGACGCCCCCCCCCCCCCCCCCCTTTTTTGAGCTGTTTTGGTTTTTTCGTTGTTTTTTTAATGTTTTTTTTTGATACGGCTCCTTGTCACGCAACCTTTCCGGGATCTCACGCACGCACGTGGACGGTGTTTCCAAGTCACGGAACTGCGCAAAACGATGCGTCCCAAGTTCTATAACCCCCGCAACCCCGCACCGCGCGCAATATCCCCCCCCCCCTTTTTTTTTGCGCGTCCGAAACACGGAATTGCGTGTTTTGTTGGAAGCTCCGCTGCCTTGGAGAGCGGTCGTGGTGCCCGGGGCGCGCCTTGTGCGCAAACACATCTCGTTATTATTATTATTATTATTATTATTATTTATCTTGGGGGTGGGGTGGGGGGGGGTGGGGGGGGGGGGCTCGTTCCCACGTATCCAAACGCGTCGTTATTACGCAAAAACGAACGCGCTGTGGTGCCCACTTTAACGTTGCGTGATCACTGCGTCGGTCTCCCCTGTCGGCGCTTCGTTCGGAGGTTGAAACGGTCCAATAAACATGGGAGCGCGCTGACAGTGCGTGGGAATAAGCTGCACAGTTTTCAAAATACTTCCGAGGCTTGAGCGCGTTATTATCGTATCAGTGCAAATAAAAAAAAAGCGATTTCTCACCGTGACGCTTGACCGAGATTTGGAATAAAACCACGAGACGGGGATTGAAAAGCCGACGCGATGCACGGATTAATCGCGCGATTGCTGTCATTTTCAGACCCCGAGATGGTTCTTCAGAAAACAGTATTATGATATTTGATATTTTCCGGAGGGGTCTGACCGCTGTGATACCTTTTTTTTTGGGGGGGGGGGGGGGGATCATGTTCTCCGGTCTCCGTGAACCAATGCACACCGTCCCGCGCACACGCCTCGCTTCTCGCCCGCTTGGCACCGCGGGTGATATATCCTATTTAGACACCCAGACGAGCGTAAATCAAACACATACAGCAGCCCTCGCCTCACAATAAGGGGATCGCCTCCAAGGGCCCACGGTCCTTCCACTAATAATCTCACCCCCACCCCCCCCTCCACCCCCGCCCCCTCCACAGCACACTTTCCGTGCGTAAATCTCTGGCACGCCGCGGTGCGTAAAGGCTGCCTGCAGGTCTGGAGGCGCTGTTTCCGTTAGATCCTTCCGAAGCTGCAGCAGCTGATCTGAGGGACGACACATTCAGGGTTTTTTTGGTTTTTTTTTTTGTTTGTTTGTTTGTTTGTTTGTTTGTTTTCTTTCGGTTGATTTCTATGTGTCACTACTTCTCGAATCGCTGTCAGAACGTGTCCACCGGATGCTGGTGCCCGCCGAGTGTCCCGCACTACGATGTATGTCACATTGCGTGTGCAGAGATAATCTGTGAAACAGGCATCTGGAACTTTGTTTTTTTATTTATTTTATTTTTTTTGTTTTTCCTCTACCAGACTTGGCACGGAATCGGTCTCACAGCTTTGCCCTGAGCCGAACTCCCAGTCTCATCCGGTCTCTGACTGTCTGGCGGCTTTGCCCGGGGATATAGATCTTAAGCCTCCGAGCATCATGTGTTGTCAACAAAATTAAGGGGTTTTCAGCCTATTAGACCAGTGATCCTCAACCTTTCTGACATCAAGAGCCTTGAATTTGGTACACATTAGGAACCAAGTAAACCCCATTTGCTAAGATTTGTTATTGTTGGGTGTGATTTAGTGCAAACCTCCCCATGCCTGTCTCTGCCAGACTCATGGAGATGACGGTGAAACTAGGGTCAAAAGAGTCTTCATGGTACATTCTAGTTCTAGAATGCTGCTATTGCCTTGTATTAAACTACTAATCAGTTTTGCTGAGGACCGCTCTGGAACCACGCAAAGGACCCCCTCGGGAGTCCTGGACCCCACGCTGAGAACCGCTGCATTGGGCAACCGCCGGCGGCTGGAGACGACGCGTAGCCACAACAGAGCAATCTCTGGCAGAAATCTGCTGATTTGAGTCGGCGACCTCTCACCGACCGACCGCCATGAGACCGACTCCACTCATTTACACGCGTGACGTCACCGATCCCGGAGCAATTCTTAGCGCAGAGCGATCCCGCAACCCCCCCCCCCCCCCGGCGACCGCCCCGTCGCTTTGCACGCCGGCGACACCACGGAATCGCCCGGGGTCGCGAACGCAAGGGCCCCTCTCTTTCTTAACGGCCGCGTTTTTTTTTTTTCAAGGATCCCCCTGGATCTCCAGTGCAGCTCCCCCCTGATTGCAGCCGGTGTCCGGTCGGTGGCTCAACTGGCAGCAGCTGTCACGCGGCACGTGGCAAACCCCCTTCGGTGATCTATTTGGTTGTGATTGAGGCAGGGGAGGAGGGGGGAGCGAGGCGTCCCGGGCGCCGGGAGCATCCCACGCCGTCGCGCTAATCGGGGATCAACGACGGGCGGCGGAGCCGGAGACTTAAAGGCCCGAGTCCTCGGCTTGAACCGTCGGGTTTTGGCTCCCACACGGCTCCCCTCTCGGCCCCACCCGCGCTGCCGTCCACCCCGGCTGCATGAAGCAAGAGGCTGCCGGGTTGGTTCATACGTCTGTTGCGCGTGCGGAGGCCTTTAACCCACATTGTTGCTGCTCTCCTCCCCTGAACACCCCCCCCCCCCCCCCCCCCCTCCCCCTCCAGTGTGCTGCCTTGGTTGGTGAAGACCAGCCCCTCTGCCCCGACCTCCCCGAACTCGACCTCTCCGAGCTGGACGTCAGCGACCTGGACGCCGACAGCTTCCTGGGCGGC
>NC_137209.1:21835173-21840173 GCF_960531495.2 Zeus faber | reverse complement strand
CCGGTCTGTGTTGTGGTGTCTGTGTTGTGGTGTCTGTGTTCTTATCACGTCAGCGTATCAATACTTTAATGATATTAAGGGTCCAGCTCCACCCTTGGCTCACCTTTTCACTCTGTCCCCTGCTGCTATTCTCAATGTCCTGACCGAATGGCAAACACCACAACCACACACACGCACACGCACACGCACAAGCACACACACACACACACACACACACACACACACACGCACATAACTACTAGGTTGCCTGGCGCGGTTCCTTTACTCGACACCTCATCAAATCAGCCCAACGGCGGCGGAAAGCGTGCTATTTTGGGATGTTGCAGTTGTTGAGGGGGTGGAGTGGCGGTGGGGGGGTGGGGGTGGTTTGAGGGTTTTGGACACCGCTGCCACCACCCACCACCCTCCACCCTCCACCCTCCACCCTCCACCCCGATAGGTTCCCAGTGTCCTGCCAAAGATAATGGCAAGCACGCGCCTCGCCTCTGATTACACATTGAGCTTTAACTGCCGTGATGGATGGAAATGTGGGTCTCCTCCGCGGGGGGCAGGGGGGGTGGGGGGCCGGGGGTGGGAGGGTGGGGGGTCAGGGGGGTGGGGGGGGACGGGGCAGGGGGGTGGTATTTAGACTCAGGCAGGCTTCCGCAGCATGGAGCAGAAATCAAGGCATTTACAGTTGTTGTAGGGTGTCAGTCGCCCTTCAGAGGTAGCATGTCGCACAGCGGGGGGGAGGGTGTTCTCCTGAGCCGTCCCTCCCCCCCTCGTCCCCCCTCGTCCCCCCTCGTCCTCCCTCGTCCCGTGTGTCATCCATCTATGTTCGCTGATGGACAAGGCGGTGAGAGAGGGAGATAAACGGCCGCGGTGGAGGCATATTGGTATGAAAGGACAAACCAATGGACAGTGGAGCTGGAGGATGCGCTGCCACAAGGTGGCGAGGAAATTAACTCGCGGGTGGATGGAGGAAGGGAGGGATGGATGGAGGGAGGGATGGAGGGATGGATGGATGGAGGGAGGGAGGGAGGGATGGATGGAGGGAGGGAGGGATGGATGGAGGGAGGGAGGGAGGGAGGGACCCGGGAGAGATGTTTTGGACGTATGGGCTGGCCGGGGGGACAGATCCCACCCAAAGCCGGCGGATTCTCCATAAGAGGCAAAGGGGGAGTTGAGGCACTGAGACCAGGAGCAGCGGAGCTGGAGACTCCATTCTCCGGCTCGGTTCGGGACGCCCCTCCACTCCGCTCCCTCCCCCTGCCACCGTGGGTGGAGACGTGGTGACGTCTCTGGGCCCCTGTTTTTTCGTCTCCCGTCTTTGCGGGCGGACAGCTGCTCGGGACGCGTTCCAGCGACGACGGGGACACGCGTGGAGGTGGATTGAAGCCATTGGGTCATTTTCAGCATGGGGGGCTTTAGGAGAACAGACCCAACATGTGCTGATCAGACTGTTTAGCTACTTGTTCAAATCCCCCCTCCGTCCTCCAGTCTCCGCAGACCTTGGATAAACACGGCTCAGCTCAGCTCGCACACTTTCTTGTCGCTCGCGAGAAGTCGCGCAACCGCCGACGACGAACACACACACGCACGCACGTGCACGCGCACTGCGGAGATGCTGGTTGTCCCCGTCGCCCGGTCCCCTGCTGAATGCCGCCTGCGTTTATTTTGCAAATTTATGCTGACATTTGAGAGTACGACGCCCGCGCTGGTTCGTCGCTCTGGCAAAGGGTGTAGGAATTATCATATTGTACCGTAGAGCAGCGCCTCCTCAAGTGAGTCCTATTAGAATAAAAAACACACTCCGCGCCATCTCCTCCCTATTTGTTGCCGCATGCGAAAAAAAAAACAGCCTCAGTCTTTCTTCACGACACACTACACATGCGCGCACAAGCACACACACACACACACACACACACACCCTAAAAAAGGCCTCCATCCAGGGCAAAGTATCCGTCCCCTCATGGGCGTCTGGAGGGTGCAGCAGGCGTAAACAAACACATCCATCCATCGCCTCCGAGAGGAGAAAAAAAAAGTCCCTTCCTTCCTGAAAATAGAGCGCTCCGAGGAAGTTAGGGAGGAAGGGAAGGAGACGGAGAGAGAGAGAGAGAGAGAGACAGAGAGAGAGAGAGAGAGAGAGAGAGAGAGGTGGGGTGGGGTGGGTGGAGGGGGTGTGGGGGTGGGGGTTGCATGGAAAAACAGACACCCTGGGGGAATGTTTGGAACAAGTGCAGGGGAACATCTCTCGCTGCTTGGTAGCCCGGCTAGCTCGCTGTTTTGTTTTTCTACACACACACACACACACACACACACATAAGCAACCCATGTTCCCAGTAGGCAGTTGCTGCTGATTGAAGCTGGTTTGGTGCCCCTGCCCCATCTGATCCCAACCTCCCAGTGGATACACACCTCTCATCACCTTGGAGGTGGAGTGTGTGTGTGTGTGTGTGTGTGTGTGTGTGTGTGTGTGTGTGTGTGTGTGTGTGTGTGTGTGTGTGTGTGTGTGTGTGTGTGTGTGTGTGTGTGTGTGTGTGTGTGTGTGTGTGTGTCGTGGTGGATGTAAATTAGACACCGCGTTAAAGTGGTAATCCGTACCGAATACTTTACTCAGCTGGGACTTCCTCAGAAACAGCCATTCGGTGCACTGCTGTTACGAGCGGCCCTCCTGCGTGGAAGGCAGGTGGAGCGGAGGGCAGGTGGAGCCGATTTGAGAAATCGCAGAAAAAGCCTCACGACAGAGTATTCGGGCGGAGGCGGGGGTAAACCACCGGAAGCAAACGGCGACGTTCCCGGGTGGGACTCCGGGACTTTTAGCGCTACGTCGCCTGAAAGGCTCCCTCAAAGCGGAGTCGCCCGCTCAGACAAAAACCCCACGTTCCGGGTGGTGCTCTGCGGTGTTTGTCAACTAGTGAGGTGGAGAATTTACCACCGTGGCTAATCTTCACTGAGGGTCCTGCGGGGCTGTTAACTTTAACCCGACCCCGAAATTATAAGCCAATAACCACACACACGCGCACACACACGCACACACACACACGCACACACACACACACACACACACACACACACACACACACACACACACACACACACACACACACACTCACACACACTCACACACACACGCGCTGCAGGCCGGGGCGTCCTGTATTATTTAATAGTTTCTACTTTGGAGCGGGTGGGAGGTGTAATCAGTGGATTCCTGGAGAGCTTTTATAGTGAGACACTTTATACAGAAGGAGGAGGGGGGGTTGAGCGAGAGAGAGGGAAGAAGAGGAGAGAGAGGGAGTGGGGGAGAGAGATAGAGGGGGGGAGAGGGGAGGGACTGAGAGAGCGGGGGAGGTGGGGGGGAGAGAGAGGGAGGGAATGGGGGAGAGAGGGAGGGAGAGAGAGGGAGAGTTCGAGAGACAGGGGCTGAGCAAGAGTCAGGGAGAGGAGAGAGAGAGAGAGAGAGAGAGAGGGGGAGAGAGAGAGAGAGAGAGAGGGGGAGAGAGAGGGGGGGGGGGGGGGGGTATGAGATGCAGACGGCGGGGGAGCCTTGGAGGAGCGTGGCGGTCGAGCAGGCTCCGGGCGGCGCCAGGTGATGCTCTGCCAGGTCGGGATGAGGGCGAGACGCCGCTCAGTCGCACGGACGCTGTTCAGTGGCTTCTTCTCTTCTTTTCTTCTTCTCTTCTTTTCTTCTTCTCTTCTTCTCTTCTTTTCTTCTTCTCTTCTTCTCTTCTTCTCTTCTTCTCTTCTTCTCTTCTTCTCCCGTCAACCTCCCCGAGCTTCATCGGCTCCTCCGGCTCTTCTGACCACCCCCCACATCTGGCCTGATGTGCGGTTTCCCCTTCCTCGTGATACGCCCCAGGTGTGTGTGTGCGTGCGTGCACTGCCCCGCCGCGCACGGCAGCCCCGCTCGGTCCTTTGACTTGGATTCTTTTTGAGGACTCCATCTTGATTTTTAAAAGTGCGCTAATTGAGTTCTGGGTTGCCAAATCGCCCCCTTTCAAGTGGAAAAATCACAAATGCAGCACGGGTTTTGAGTGGAGCGACCGGAGGTTGCCAGGTCCTGGATATATCCTGCATATCAAGCAGCCTCCTGCCTTTCCGTCGGCGCGAGGCGTTTTTCGATCGCTGGGCTCGGCTCGATTGGGTGGGTTTGCCGATCCTTGCACAGCGATGATACACAAGCGCACGCACGCACGTGCGAGCGCACACACACCTGAATCATCAAGCTGTAAAAGAGTCCAACGGGCTCCACTGAGGCGTCAGCGGCCGAGCGCTTCAGTGACTCCCGCTCGCCGTCCGATCGTTTGACTCCGAGTGTGAAACCCAAGTGGAAGCTGCGGTTTTCGTTCCAGCGTTTTGGTGCGTTAATGCTCGCGTCGGCACTTTTTGAACGCGGGCCTGTGTTTTCTGGAGCTCGGCCGCTCTTTACTTGGACAGTCGGCGGTCATAGATCAGTGGAGTCTGAGCGGTTGATGCTTGTTAAATATCAAGTTTGTACTGGATACGCTAAGTGTCCACTTCTCTGCACATAGGGACCTCCCAAAAATCTTTGGTATTTGGAGACATTTATCTTTGGCAACCTCCCTTCCGTCGCGTTCGGCTGAGCGTTATTGTTAGTTATCTTGCCATGACCTGAACCACACCTAACCCTAACCCTAACCTTGTCCCCAAACTTCTGTCAATGATGCCGCGGACCCACGACAACACTTTTCACAGTCTTGCCGTCGTCCTGGTTTTCACACGACAGCACTTCCTGTCTTGTGCTGGGAGTCTTTCCGTCGTCGTGGTGTTCACACGACACGACTTCCTGTCTCGTGCTGGGAGTCTTGCCGTCGTCGTGGTGTTCACACGACAAGACTTACTGTCTCATGGCTGGGAGTCTTGCCGTCGTCGTGGTTTTCATGCGACATGACGTGGTGTTCACACCACGCGACATGACGTGGTTTCTTATAATGTCTCGTGCTGGGGGTCTTGCCGTCGTCGTGGTTTTCACACTACATGACTTCCTGCCTCGTGCTGGG
>NC_137209.1:21730173-21830173 GCF_960531495.2 Zeus faber | reverse complement strand
GTGTGTGTGCGCGCGTGTGTGTATGTGTGCGTGTGTGTGCGCCGGGCGGTGGTGGAATGTGACGACGCGCGAGCCCCTGGTTGCGACGCCCAAGTGCAAATATCAGCCAACGCTTTGCTCCGCTGCGTTTCTCCCGCGCCGCCGTCGGGTCTTGAACGCCTCTTGGCTCATTCTCGCCGCTTGTTTCCCGTTGGAAGCGTCGAGCGTCCGAGTCAGGCCGAGTACGCCTCCACGTACGAGGAACTTGACTCGGGTTTCCAACTACTCCTCGTAAAAGATATTTGCGTAAAACTATGCACATGAAACACAAAAACGTGAGCGTAAGTGTGCAGTCGGCCAGCGCCGTCTGCATTGAGGTAGAATGTGCAAGTGTAGAGGGATATCAATGAATAGTGAGTGAATGCAGTGGATGAATGAATGAATTTGGGGTTATGTGCAGGGGCACAGTCATCGTTTGAAGGGGCTGGCTGCTTAGGGAGGCCGGGGCCAAACAAGGGCGCGGAAGTGCGTGGCGCTGTCAAGTTGTCTGACAGAACTAGCTCTGCAAGCTCTGCGTGATGTTTGGACAAGTACCCAAGTATCTGTCTTTCTGTCTGTCTGTCTGTCTGTCTGTCTGTCTGTCTGTCTGTCTGTCTGTCTGTCTGTCTGTCTGTCTGTCTGTCTGTCTGTCTGTCTGTCTGTCCGTCCGTCCGTCCATCCATCTCCTCCACTCCCCCCTAAATCTCGACACAGCTGAGTGACAGATGGCACTTCCTGGTTACCGCAGGAAGCGGCAGCCTTGTCAAAAACCGTAGTGACGCCTGACATCTAAATGACGGCCCGGGGCCAGGCGGCCATTTTGGTTCGTACGTTTCAGCCAAAGAAAAAATCCAACCCCCCCCCCCCAGGTCGAGGGGATAATGACACCACGGCCAGTTACAGGACAGCTGGATGTGTGTGTGTGTGTGTGTGTGTGTGTGTGTGTGTGTGGGGGGGGGAACTAGTTTTGGGACATTGTGTTACTCCGTTGACTCGAGGAAGCAACAAGGATGCTGTAGGCGCCAAAACAATCTATTAGCGGCCCAATCGCAGCCTCGGCCGCGTTGTCAGTTTACCATTTAGTTTCGTGATTTAACATGACATCCCCACGCACTCACACACCCACACACACACACACACACACACACACACACACACACACACACACACACACACACACACACACACACACACACACACACACACACACACACACACACACAAAGACTTAACACTGTTATGTATGGCTAGGATGCCTTGTGCAGCCCATAATCACACTCTCTCCATCTCAGTAAGCCGGTGCTAAATGACCACACGTCTCTGGCGGCTGCCATGATTTGTCTCTCTCCCTCCCTCTGTCTCTCTCTCTCTCTCCCCCTCTCCCCCTCTCCCCCTCACATCGTGCCACACCTCTCCTCACTCACCCCTCACCTTCCCCCCTCCCCCTCCTCCTCCCGCCATATGTTGTGCCTGAGTGACCGTCGGACGTGTCGGGTCCGGTTAACGCCGAAGCGGCGACGCGGCCGTAATCATCAGGTCGGGCGGTAATGCAGAACAACGTTATTTGTTTATGGAATCCAAAACCCCCCCACCCCCACCAGAAATACCCCCACCCCCCGAACAGCCCAGTCTCTGGCAGTAGCCGCGTCTCGTTTCGACCATTCTGACCTCGCGAGGGAACGCTTTTTTGGCTTTTTGAAAACCTGACAGGACGGAGAGAGCAGGGAAACGAAAAGAGAGAGAGAGAGAGAGAGAGAGAGAGAGGAAAAAACGGAGGAGGAAAAAAAAAAGGGGAAACACCGAGACGAAGCAGCGCCATTAAATTGTCAGAGGCTCGGATTTTAACTCCGGAGAAGTCGGGGGCGGCCGACTCGCCAGGAATCGGATGGTTTCCCCTTTCAGAATGGATGGGCTTGGCTGTCCTTTCGGCCTGTTTGCGGAGGAGAGAGAGGGAGAGCGAGAGAGCGCCAGAGAGAGGGAGGGAGGGAGGGAGGGAGCGCAAATAAACGTCATTTTTAATACCAGATGACCCATTTAGTCCGAGATTTTCCCTTTTAATCTTCCCCAAATCCAGGGTGTCTGGATGGCATCTTCTTTTTATCTGCGGTTCTGCTGTTTCCATCCCTTCTAGACCTCCTCCTCTTCCTCCTCTTCCTCCTCCTCCTCGTCCTCCTCCTTCCACCTCATCAGCGCCGTTTGTGCCGAAAAATCTCGTCAGAAAAATCGCGAGACCCGGCGAGCTCGCTCAGCAGCCCCGGGGCGTGCGGATTCAATTTGGATACGCTTGCCGCCGCGTTCGGCACCGAGTGCCGGAAATAAAATCGATGGAGTGAAATAAATTAAAATAAATAAGAGGACACGCCCCTGCCTCCCCATTATCAGCGGCGTGAATGGTATCTAGCTGGAACACGGTGACACCGGTGCCAGGCTCAATAAAAAGGGCGACGGCAAGGACGCTTTCAGAGACGCCCGGCGCTGATAACAAAAGGGCCTCACCTGATAATGAACAACCAGAGTTTGGATTTCCTTTCTCCGCCCCGTGGGGGGGGGGGGGGGTGGAGGAGCGAGGTGGTGTTGAGGGCGGGGGGCCACAGCCAGCACTTGCCAGAATGTTTTATGGCTAATTGAAGCGGTTGGAATAAAACAGCCCACAAATGGCAGCCTTTAGAACTGGAGCGGGGTTAATATATTGTGATCCCACATTTAGCTCAGTGTTGTTAAGATCCCACTGGGTGGGGGCCATTAGGGGGGGCCGGGGGGGGGCTGTTGTTTCTCTGCCGTCTCCCTTTGTCCGCCCCGTCCCCCCCTAATGGCCCCCACCCATCTTAACAACACTGAGCCGCTTCTCTCCTCTCTCGCCGGCCGTCATGGCGGCCGGCGGGGTCGGGGCCTTTTCGCCGGGGGCCAGCCCTGGCGGCGTCGCCTTTCGGCCGCGTCCACGCCCCGCCCAGATGGGCCTGGCGCCCGGAAATCCGCCGGCGCCCGCCCCATCCCCCCCTCCCCTCCCCAAGCGAGCGTTCACCGAGGGCTGCTCTTTACCCGGCTTCTCAAAATCCCCACTTGGCCTTTGAGTGGCTCCACTAGAGCCGCAGTCTGGTTTGAAGCGTGATCGTCACGACTCAGGGTTTTACGAGTGTCCCTTTCGGAGCGCCGGAGTCCCCTCCGGGTTATCTGGGGGGCCACGGCGTGCAGCCGGCAGGAGCTTGCCAAACGCTGGAAGGTTTTTTTTTCCCTTTTCGCCGCCCTCCCTTTTCCCGCCTGGATCCAACCCCGCCTACCGCCCGGCGTCTGGGGTACGGCGGACGCATTTCCAGGACACACGAAAAGCGGGACCCCCTCAAGAGGGTGACTGAGAGGGCGTCCCCGTCATGACGGTGGAGGGTTTTTCATTTTTTTTTTTTTTTCCGCTTCGTTCAATACGGTGACGGAGATGCAGCGGGGGTCGCCTATAGAGCGCGCCCACGGCCCATGCCCACGCCCACACTCAATTCACAGTGTATCATCATATGTACGCGCCGAAAACCGAGACGGATTGGGAGTGGATGTTGAGAACCGGGACACTTGGGTGTTTCACAGATGTCCGTCGGGACTCGGGACGCGCAGCTCGGAAAAACCGGGACCGGCCCCGCTCACCGCATTCTGGCGTAGACGTCGCCGCAAACGCCATGCGTTGTTTGGGTTCGGACTTTAATCCGCCGAGGTGAATCAAACAAGCGTCCAGATTCGGTCGAACGGCTGCGGCGGCTGAGCCCGGCCAGATGGCTCCGTCCGTTCAAGGCCCATTTGGGATCATCTGAAATGATGCCGCTTTCAGTTCCTCAACCGCCAACGCACGTTTGGGCTGAGGAGAGGCCCCGGCTTCATCGGCTGTTGTTGTCCGCCCCGCTTGGCGCGCCGTTAATAAATGAGGATGCCGGAAAACGGTGAACGGTAACACGGCGTTCCACCGCGGTGGATCCGAAGGCCCCGCGTAAGTAATTAGACGGCGTGCCACCCCGCGGGAGGCAATTTCCTGCGAGGCATTTAGCTGGCAACGTGACGTAGCCCCGTGTCTCCGCCGCATTATCTCTGTGAAATATGTCCCCTTTTTTAAAAATCATTTCTCCGATAACGACCGAGCGCCGGCGTCGTTAGGAGAATACTTTCCCGTCGGAGATATCTGTAACCGCCAAACAAACCAGAGGGAGAAGAATGGCCCCGGCTGCTCCCCAGACGAGGTATGCCTGTCCCGTGAGCCCGTGTGGTGTTGACTGGTGGAGCTTCTTTTGGGCTAAGTAGCGGTCGCCCCAATCAAGAGCGGCGGAGAACGCTCCGGCTGGGCGTAGCCATCACGGCACGGGCGTCGCCTGGAGATGCTGATGACAGGCCAATTTAGGAGTAAATGGCGAGTGCCTGAATGGAGGGCATGAATGCCACTGCTAAAGCAACTTTAGGGGTAAATGCCGAGGGCCCGAATGGAGGGGAGCGCAGAACGCTGCGGCTGGGGGTCGCCATCGCAACATGGCTGCACGCGGCGCATCTCAGAGTGATGCTAACGCTAAAGCTAATTTAGCGAGGGGCCAGTGGAGAGGAGGGTGGGAGGTTGTCCCTTTATCTTGCCGTTGCCGGCGCGTCCTCGCGGGGCCCCGGCCGCAGCAACGCCCGCCGCTCGCCGCGTCGCTCTCTCTCTGTCGGTCTCTCTCTCTCTCTCTCTCTGTCTCTCTCTTTCTCTCTCTGTCTCTCTCTTTCTCTCTCTGTCTCTCTCTCTCTGTCGGTCTCTCTCTCTCTGTCTCTCTCTCTGTCTCTCTCTCTGTCTCTCGCTCTGTCTCTCTCTCTCCTCACACTCTGTCTTCCTCTTCCCCTCCATCTTCTTCACCCTCCATCTTCTTCACCTACTTCTCCCTCCCCTCCATCTTCTTCCCTTTCTTTATTCTTCTCCTCCATCTTCTTCACCTCCTTCTGCCTCCCCTCCATCTTCTTCCCCTCCCTCTCCTTCCCCTGCACGCAATTATTTTGTTGGGTGGTGTCAGCTCCCTCTCAGTTATTATCCTCAGAACACCTCCCTTGTTGACACGGGGCCGCTCACATCCCTCCATCACCGGCCTCCCACCAACAAGCGCTTCACCGCGCTGCCTCTCCCTCGCTCTCCCTCGCTCTCTCTCTTCCTCTCTCCCTCCCGCTCCCTCCCTCAGTCTCTCTCTCCACCCCTCTCGCTCTCTCTTCCCCTCTCTCTCCATCCCCCTCCCTCCCTCTCTCTCTCTCTCTCAACATCTCTGCATTTTTCTCCCCCTCTGTCACGCACACACACCCCCTCCCTCTCCCTCTCTCTCTTCCTCTCTCTCTCCACCCCTCTCGCTCTCTCTATCTTCCTCCCTGCCTCTCCCTTCCTATCTCTCTCTCTCTCTCTCTCTCTCTCTCAACATCTCTCTGCATTTTTCTCCCCGTCTGTCACGCACACCCTCCCTCCCTCTCTCTCGCTCTCCCTCTCTCTTCCTCCCTCCCTCACCCTCCCTCTCTCCCTCTCCCTTCCTCCCTTCTCTCCCTCCGTCTCTCTCTCTCTCAACATCTCTCTGCATTTTTCTCCCCATCTGTCACGCACACACACCCTCTCTCTCTCCCTCTCCCTCTCTCTCCTCCTCTCTCTCTCTCTCCCTCTCTCTCTCTCTCTCTCCCTCCCTCTCTCTCTCTTTCTCTCTTTTCCTCTTCCTCTCTCCCTCTCTCTCTCCCTCCCTCTCTCTCTCTGGGTTATAATCCGGTGCATGCAGCCGGGGAGTCGGAACATCAAAGAGGAAGCGTCTGGCACCCACCAGATTTATTTTCATGAAAAGTTGATGGTCGCGCCGTCACGCCGGCACTTTAGAAATACCACGTTCATCTAGCATTAGCGGGGTCGCTAATTCGCCCCATCCCACGATTGCTTGCAAACATCTTGTCGGCAAACTGATCATCCCTGTCTCTGAGGAGGAGGGGGAGGAGGAGGAGGAGGGCGAGGGGAGGTGACGAGACGCAACTTCTACCTATTGTTTCTCTCACTTCAACCCGCACACACACACACACACACACACACACACACACACACACACACACACACACTCGTGCGCGCACACACACGCAGATAAGCACGCACACACACACACACACACACACATACAAACACACACACAAGCTTGCGCGCACACACACACACACACACACACACACACACCATCCCTTTCTTCCCTAGATACTTGCTGTGTGTCAGCCCTGGTAATGGGTTTCTTAGGGGAGATATTATTTTGGGTCCAGTAAGCTGCATGCTTAAAATATGAGTGACAGCCCTGACTCACAGCGAGAGAATTTCGGCTTTTTTTTTCCTTTTCTTTTTTATTTTATTTTTTATTCTAACGGCGGCTAGAAAAGAGGCAGCTCTGCCTGTGCCGCTGACGCCGATGCTGATGCTGATGTTGGTGTTGACGCCGATGCCGCCCCCCCCCCCCCTCAAAAAAGTCTTTCCACTCTGTTAACAATAAAAATAACCCTTCCTCCCCAACTTTACCCAAGTAAAAACAAAACGCTGCTCCCGACCAACTAAAATGTCCTGTTTTTTCTCCCCTTTCTCTCCGCCCCTGCCCCCCTCTCCATCCCTAAGAAGATAGATGAGGAAAATGAGGCCAACTTGCTGGCAGTGCTTACAGAGACCCTGGACAGCATCCCGGTGGATGAGGACGGATTGCCTTCGTTTGAGGCCCTGGCGGACGGGGACGTGACCAATGCCAGCGCGCGGAGCTGCCCCTCCTCCCCCGGCGGCTCACCGCGGACCCCCGAGCCAGAGGAGCCTTCCCTGGTGAGACCACTGCACCGCCGCCGCAGCCCTCCCCGGCCGTCCAACCGCTCCGCTGGCCGCCGACTCTAGATAAGCCGCTGCCACCGGTCGCTGGGCGCCGAAAAACAGCGTTTCCCTTCCTTCCCCATGAGCCTTTGCGACGTCCAAGGACAGTGCACGTACGCGTGCACGGAAAAGGGCCCTTTCAGGGCAAACGGAGTAAAAAAGTAGTAGTTTACCGTGGGCGGTTGATAGAGGGGTACCTTCGAAGTAATAACCACCACGCCCCCTTTGGTTTGGTTTTGGATGAAAAGGCTCCCTCTATGAGAATTTCCTGGTCTTTTTCTTTTTCTTTATTTTTTTATTGATTCCTTTTTACTATACCTCTACGCCACATCTTAGCGGCGTGGCGGGCGGGGCGTTCCTCTCACTCGGAGGCTTTGACCCAAAATGTTGTTCTGTTTTGTTCTGTCATAGTCCATTTTATTCCATGCCGGTCCCCTTTCGAGATGACCTTTACCCAAGTGCCCCGGCAATGTTTATTCAATCACAGCGGAGAAGCCCGGGCTCTGTGTACCCATAAACACCTCCTCTCTCTCTCGCTCGCTCTCTCTCTCTCTCTCTCTCGCTCTCTTTTCTCCTTACTTGTCCTTTAAAGTTATCGAAACTGGTTTGAAATCCCGCCCGGCGACAGGGCTCTGGAATTACTTTTGGCGTCCTGTCCTCGGCGGTTTCACGCTGTCTGTCAACCTCCGCTGCAGAAGGAGAGCGTCCGCTTTGCATAACGCCAAATAACCCTCGCTCTCTCCGGCCCTCTGTCCCTCTCTCTCCTTGGGTCCGTCTGCAGCTGAAGAAGCTGCTGCTTGCTCCAGCAAACTCCCAGCTCAGCTATAATCAATACACAGGTGGCAAAGCACAGGACCATGCAGCCGCTAGCAGCCACCGCAGCAGACCACCTGCCGTCATCAAGGTGGGCGCCAGCACACACACACACACACACGCACGTGCACACACATGCGATCACACACCACCATACACGCATACACACACACACACACACACACACACACTCATTTACCGTACGGTAGGCACCATGCCTTCGTTTTTTCGATCTTTCGTTTGTTCACTCGTTCGTTCCAACGTACGCAGACACACACACACACACACACACACACACACACACACGAACAAGCCCAAGCATCCATCCACACACACACACACACACACACGAACAAGCCCAAGCATCCATCCACACACACACACACACACGAACAAGCCCAAGCATCCATCCACACACACACACACACACGAACAAGCCCAAGCATCCACACCCACACACACACACATCCACACACACATCCGCACACAGTCTTAGATACACAAATGGAAAGAAGCCTCTATGCATATAGCACACACACACACACACACACACACACACACACACACACACACACACACACACACACCTAGATACATAAATGCACACACCTTTATTTCTTTCCTTCTTTCTTTCTTTCTTTCTTTCTCTCCCTCCCTCTCTCTCTCTCGTGGTGGTTTGGAGGATGTTGGCCTCGTGTTGGCCTCAGCACTTCCTCCCTGGGGTGTGTGTGTGCGTGTGTGTGTGTGTGTGGGGGGGGTGTAGTCCTGGTAATGAAAACAGGCTGATTGCCGTTGGGCTTTCCCGCGCCAGGCGTCGGCACCGTTGTCTCATTAGCCGCGGCACTTATCTGCCCGGGTACGGTGGCTGTCGCTAAAAAGAAGAAGGAAGAACGAACGAAAGAATAAAACGACATAAATAAAAAGAAATGGGGGAGAAAAAAAAATCTCTCTCCTTGAGATTGATCTCTGGAGACGCCGACATCTCCGGATATCAAGCTCGGTGTTGGCGTGAAAACGGCTTATTTTATTTATTTATTTATTTATTTTAACGAACCCCCTCCTATTTTTCGGGGGGTTGATTGAGATTAATGGCCGCCAGTTTGAGTATCATAGGCTCAGGAATGTGAATTAAATGAAGGATGTGATTTTGGGTAATCTGTTTTGCGGCACCGTGCCAAAACATGATGGATTCTCTCGACAAGTTTGCTGTTATTTACCGCCGCGCAAACAGAACAACTCGTTTACTATCTCTTGTTTGCGGGAGCATGACGGGAATCTACATTTTAATACGCCGCCGGTGCTTTTAAAAGCCTCCCAATCCCAGGAAAAATATCAAATTGCGTCTTGCCGCTCGTATTGTTTGGTAAACAGCGCACGGGCGTACGGATCCTCGCGCCAAGTTTGTGTGCGCGCGCGCGTGTGTGTGTGTGTGTTCGTGCGCGCGCGCGTTCAGTGCGTCAACCTTCCTGGCTCCGTCTATTTTCATACTGTGCCTTTGAGTCATCCATTTCTGGAGCACGGCGAATCAGGGCCCCCGGAGGACACACCGTGCACCAAGAGAGGAAGCGGCACGGGGGGCACCCAAGGGTGGAGGGAGGAGGGTGGAGAGGGGGCACAATTAAGATGATGGGCAGACTGTGCTCCCGCCGCCGCCGCACAGACTGCCGGCTGACCTCTGGGCCGAGCATCTCTCTCTCCCTCTCACTCCCTCCCTCCCTCCCTCTCTCTTCCTCTCTCCGCCTCTCTCTGGTTATCCATCCCCGTTTCCTCCTGGAAGTTCCCCAACAAAAGGGCCCAACACCGCCGGGGGCCGCGGCGAAACAAATGTGTATATTTTAGATTGATCCTCCCTCTCTCTCGCTCTCTCTCTCTCTCTCTCTCTCTCTCGCCCCCCCCCCCTCCAGACGGAGAGCCCCTGGAGCGTCAAAGCCCGGGGGGGCTCGGGCCAGCAGAGCCGCCCAGTGAGGCGGCCGTGCACCGAGCTGCTCAAGTACCTGACGGCCACCGACGACATCCTGCTTCACGCCAAAGCCGGCGACGCCAAGAGCGCCTGGGGGGGGGCGGGCGGCGGCGGCAGGGACAAGAACGGCCTCGGCCTCGGCGCCTCGTCCTCCTCGTCGTCGTCGCCGTCCTCCTCGTCAACGTCCTCCTTCTCCTCCCTCTCCTCCTGCACCTCCTCCTCCTCCGCCTCCGCCTCCTCCGCCGCTAAGAAGAAGTCGGCCGCGCAGGCCCAGCAGCAGCAGCAGCAGCACCAGCGAGGTGAGGGCGGGGCTGCAGGCCAGTGTAGTGTGGCTGGTGTTGGGGCTGGGAAGTGGCGGCGTTGCGCACATGATGCCGGGGCGGAGGAGTCGGAGGGTGCTCCCGTCCCCACGGGCCGCAGGAGCCTCGCCTGCGGCCACGCCCGCCCCAAACTGGAGCACAGTGGGCCGCCCAGTGAAGAAGGAAGGCCGCCAGGCGACGCGGGCCGCCTGGCCGCCGCTAGGTTCATTAGGTACATGCATTCCTATTCCCTCCCTCCCCGAGAGGCGAGTCACGGCTGCGAGCATTGCCAAAAGGCTGCGGGCGCCACCCGGGCTAGCGAGGGCCGGGGCAGGCTAGGGCGTAGTAGCAGTAGTAGTAGTGCCGCCGTGCCTGCGACACTCAAGCACGTCACGGTGTCAATTAAGAAACGAGACGTGAAGCCGGGGCACCCCTTACTGAGCCGGCTGCTCACCTCCAGACAGAGGCCCGCCCGCTACCGGGCCCACCTACTGCCACCCTCTATTAGCTCCCCCACTCCCACCAAGAGCAAATTAACAGAGCGGAACGCTGTCGAGGAGACAGACGAGGAGGGGGAGTCGACAGGGAGGGCCGATCCGGACGGGCGGGGCGCCGGGCGGGCCGAGGGGCCCGGCTCGGAGCCCCCGCCTCCGGGCCCGTCCGACTGGGTCAGCCAGTCGTACTCCGAGCTAGAACTGGGCTTTGGGCTAGAGCTGGGATGGACGAGCCACGGGGGCTTTGGGGAGGATGTTGACCATGATGTTGTCGATGATGATGATGATGATGATGATGACCATGTAACGGGCAGCCCGGCCGCAGTGCTCTCACGGGGCCCGCCGAGCCCGCTCTTCCCAGACACTAGATTTGCGGAGCACGCCCCTCCCCGGCTCACAGGGGGGCTGGGGCGCCCACTCAGGCAGGCACTCAGCGAGCACCCCGATGACCAGGGCCTACTGTTGTTAGGTAATCATTGCTGCATCCCCCCCACCGCCCTTGTATCTGCTCTCTCTTCTCCCGCTCCCGCTCTAACCCCTTTCCCAGTTTGACTTCACGACTAACCCCCCTGTCCTAATTTGAACGGTCACTCTGAGGGCCACCCAACCGGCAACAATGGCAACAAACAAGAACAGCCTGCTAGCCCGAACTTTCTCCGCTATCTCTCTCTCTCCCTCTCTCTCCCTGGTCCCAGAGGCTTTCTGTCTGATTGGAAACTGGTTCTCGAAACAAAACCAAATTTTTTTTTTAAATAAAATAAAATAAAATGAGGAGATGGGGGGGGAAAGGAGCGGGGGGGGTGGGGGGTAGCCTTGTCTCGCTTTATCCCGGCGCTCACAAAGTCAGCCCTCGAACCAGGTTTTAGTGTCGGGGCTGGGCGCCGCTCTTTAGCCACTCTGGTGGTTTTACCCCGAACCACCCCACCCCACAACCCCCCCGCTCCCCCCCCATGAAAAAAACCCCCAAAAACAAAATCCAAAAAGCCAACGCTCCCATAGCTAGAGCAAAGCACGGCCAGAGCCTCGGGCAACTGCACAAGCTTTCTTGACTCTCCTTTCTTCCTTCCTGTGTTATCGTTCTTCTCCTCTGCTATTGGTGCATGCGATGATTTCTGGGATTGGGGAACGGGTCGTGGGGGGCGGGGCGGGGCGGGGCGGGGCTCACTCATTGTCATGTGTCCTGTCTGTGGCGTCGTTCTGGATTTCGTTTCTATTTTTTTTGTAATTCTTTTGTTTTTTATTTCTTTTTTTTTTTTTGTCTTATCGTCACCTTTTGGTTCCTTTCCCTTTTCTGTTTGTTGTCCTGTCGAGCCGAACGCACCCCAGACGCTATGTGCCATCACCTCATCCTGCCTCATGGAGTGAACAGTCTAGGACTGAGAAAATAGTTTTTTTTTGTTTTTTTTTAGTCCCAAAAGAAAAGATAAACAGAACAGAAGCACCGCAACAGGTTCAATCTTAAAAAAAAATAAAAAATAAAAAATAAACCCCATAATGCTTTGTAAGACAGTGGTAGTGGTAGCTCTTTCTAACTGGGGAGTGGGTGTTTTTGTAGTCGTCCTTTGCTGTTAATGATCCAATTTGAGATTGATTTTTGCAGAATGTGGACCTGTTCTCTTCTGCCTCCGGTGTTCACACTTGGGTCAATAATTACCCGTGCTCCTTTGTGTTCTGCAGCCAATCCAACCACCTTGCCACTTCCTTTGACCCCCGAGTCTCCAAAGTAAGTGTGAGCAGCTTTTTCCCGCCTTCTACTAGCCGAGAAAAAAGACAAAAAACAACAACAAATGGAAAAAAAAAAAAAAACAACAGAGGAATAGATGAATACCAGCAAAATAACAAACCATGAATGACGAGACTGAACAGAACAGAGGGATAGGAGAAAGAGCGTACGGACTAACACCCGGAAGATGAGGCATTTCTGTTACTCTCATTTCCATTTCTTAGATCACGACCGAAAAAAAAAAAAAACCACACACAAAAAAAAAAAAAAGAAAGAACCCACTCACAAAGCAAACCCCTGCTTGGCTTTGTCTTGTCCTTCCAGTGACCACAAGGGATCACCGTTTGGGAACAAAACCATTGAACGCACATTGAGTGTGGAGATCGCTGGAACCCCTGGTAAGACCTTTTGCTTTGTTGTTGTTGTGTTGTTTGTTTGTTTTTTTTGTTGTGTTTTTTATGTCCGAGCCGGGGCCCCCGGTGTGCGGCACGCACCTGCGCCTTTTTTTTTTTTTTTTTTTTTTTGCACGGTGGCGTCGGGAGCTCCTCGCTGCAGTATGGGCGAGGGGGGCGTGTTCTTACCCCGGATAAAAGCTTTATCACCATTAATTTTTTCTTTTACGCCGTCTCCGCAGGAGGCACAAACGGGTCCTCGGAGACGGGTGAAGGGGCTCAGCCCCGCACCGCTGGGGGGGGGCGACCCGTCGCGGAGGCCGTTGCGTCAGGGTTCACGGTTCAAGGTGAAGTCGGGAACGTTTTTATGTTCCCGACTATTGATTAGGCTTTCCAATCTCCTTAGGGTTTATTGGAGAGAGAGAGAGAGAGAGAGAGAGAGAGGGACCCGCTATCCACACACACACACACGCAGTGAAGAGTTAACACGCCGCCGCTCCTCCTCCCCTCGTCCGGACCCTCCTGCTCTCCGGGGGCTGCCTTAGCCACGACGTCACCGTGTGACCGACGCAGCAGTGCTATCGTTTAAATTGGTTTTGCCGTGTGATTCACTTCTGCCGATATAATCTGCCTCCTGCTTTCTCTTAGTCCTTTTAAAGCGGGTCCAGGTAATCCGACTGAGCGCGCGCGGGTCATTGTGCGTCGCCGGGGCCCTTCTTGTGTCTGGGAAGGAACGGCGTTTGCGGTGACGGTGTCAACCCGCCCGCGGCGGATCATGATCCTCATCTCTTTATTCGGGGGATAATTATTAATTACCCGCCATCGCAAGAACTCCACTGGATAGAGATTGAAGCCGGGGGAGATATCGAGATCCGAGGTCGATCATAAAACAAAATGGCTGCCCTCACAATGTCAGGCGCTGCACCACCGCTGCACCGGCGGTGGAGGTTAATGACCCTCGACAGGACACACCTGAGGTCCGTCTGCCGCCGCAGTGAGGTGGTGGGATGGTGGACGGATGACGTCCTGCTTCGGCCCCCCCTGCCAGGATGGAAAACTCCACCAAACCCCCGACCCGCTGACCCCGGCCAGGCGAGCGTTCAACCCCTTGTGTTTGGATCGCCGCCAGGGGCCAAAGGGGGGGGGGCGCCTTTGGAGAGCGGCGGTCGCCGCTTACGCTCGGGGGCAATTAAGCGCAGTTAATATTTTTTTAGTGTTTTTGGACGGGTCTGTTGATCGACCGCCAAATTCCGCGCGGCCCTCTTCCCGGCCCCGCCAGCGTCGGCGCGCGCGGTCAAACGAAAGCCCTTCATCCCGCTCCCGACGTCATTGAGCGGCGCACGAGGAGTCATTAGCAGGAGGAAATCCAGACGACAGCGCCCTTTTTTTTTTCCCCCGCTCGGGGGATTAGTTTGGCAGATGGATATGGATCCCGGTAAAAGGGGATGAAAGCTTTATGGTCCGGGGGTTATGTGTCCTTAGCCGTCCTGGAGTAGCATTCCACCGCAATAGACATGAGGGCGGTGTAATTGATAACTAGCTGGAGGTGAGCCAGAGGGGGCGGGGCTCCACTTTCGGCGGGGCAGGTCACCGGTTCACTGATGGAATTTTCCGTTACCCGTCGCCGGCGGTGTATTATTTTATTCCTTCATGATGAGTTGTCGTAATAACCGGTCCCGGGCGGCGGAATTCCCCGTGATGAATTGGCGATCGTGCCCGTGCGCCGGCTTGTTCCCCGGTCCAAGCGCCGGGCTCGGCGGGCCGACGCGAGCGGCGTCGGCCGACGGGTTCGCCTGAGCGGGCGGGCGACGGGGCCCGAGGGATTTGGCTTTTTAAGGGCCTAATCTGCACCGAGTTAATAGATTTACCCCGGGCTGCCGCGTTGTCTTTAATTACTGTATCTGGTGACACCGGGGTGGTCGGCGCGGCGCTGTTTGCACGGCTTACCCACAGATCACCTCTTTAAGCGGCGAGTTGTTATTCGCTCCGAGGCCTCCTTGCAATTTACCACGGCACACAGACAGATTGGAAAACACTCGGCTGCCTCTCTCTCCGGCTAACCCTCGCTATCCTTCTTCCGTCTATTGGCCGTATGATTGGTGTCGCCGGCCGTGAGTCATCCATCACTCGCAGCTTTGACTGAGAGGAGCATATTTATCTAATTCTGATTTATTTCACCCCCGTCGATAATGGCTTCTGCTTTATGACCCTACACCACCTTGTTCTGGACAGATGGAGCTTCATTGGCGAAGCACAAGTACTTTAGGCAATGTAGCTTCCCCTCCACCCGAGCCTTCTTTATTATATCCCAGTTTAGCGAGACGGACGGACGGACGGACAGATGGACAGACAGACAGACAGACAGACAGACAGACAGATAGACAGACAGACAGACAGACAGACAGACAGACAGACAGACAGACAGACAGACAGACAGTCAGATAGACAGACAGATAGACAGACAGACAGACAGACAGACAGTCAGAGTATACATAATCTGTCTCACTAGATGATAGCCACTAGCATGGATCCTGGAGGTTGGATCAGGTTGAGACTCTCTTCACATCCGAGCCTCCTCCTCCTCCTCTCCTCCTCCTCCTGCTCCTGCTCCTCCTCCTCCTCCTCTCCTCCTCCTCCTCTCCTCCTCCTCCTCCTCCTCTCCTCCTCCTCCTGCTCCTGCTCCTCCTCCTCCTCCTCTCCTCCTCCTCCTCTCCTCCTCCTCCTCCTCCTCTCCTCCTCCTCCTCCTCCTCTCCTCGTCTCCTCCTCCTGTTCCTCCTCTTCCTCCTCCTCTCCTCCTCCTCCTCCTCCTCCTCCTGTTCCTTCTCCTCCTCCTCTCCTCCTCCTTCTCCTCATCTCCTCCTCCTCCTGTTCCTCCTCCTCCTCCTCCTCTCCTCGTCTCCTCCGCGTCTCCTCCTCCTCCTCCTCCTCTCCTCGTCTCCTCCTCCTCCTCCTCCTCCTCCTCTCCTCGTCTCCTCCTCCTCCTCCTCGCTGCTCCTCCTGCTGATTTGATACTAATAGTTGTCATTTGGTGCAATTCACCAGCAAAGCAGAGCAGTGTTGTGCATTACAAGCAACGAGCAGCGGCAGCGTAGGTGTTTCAAAGAGCCTGAGTCTGACTCCGGTGAGAGACTGTTAGCGACGCAAGCGTGTTCGGTGTGTGTGTGTGTGTGTGTGTGTGTGTGTGTGTG
The DNA here is from genome assembly GCF_960531495.2 of Zeus faber. Lineage (NCBI taxonomy): Eukaryota > Metazoa > Chordata > Actinopteri > Zeiformes > Zeidae > Zeus > Zeus faber. Next base: position 21,814,438 of record NC_137209.1, on the reverse strand, counting down.
TGTGTGTGTGTGTGTGTGTGTGTGTGTGTGTGTGTTTGCGCGTGTGTGTCTGCGCGTGTATGTGTGTGTGTGTGTGTGTGTGCGTGCGCGCGCGCGTGTGTGTGTGCGTGCGTGTTTGGTGCGCATGCATGCGTGCATACGTGGGCACATTTGTTCCGTGCGAGACGAGGGTGTAAAATATACCGAGGGATTGAAAGGGAGAAGGCGAGATTTATCCGGTGGAGGGCGGGAGACGGGCGGCGACGGGAGGGAAGGAGGCGGAGAGGACCGGAGCAGAGGAGGAGGCGCCGGGACGGGGGCGGCGGCAGCGCTGGCTGTTTGCGCGAGTGCATTAACTACGCCATAAAGCCCGCCTCATCTCGGGTGCTCCCATATACCTGCCATCTGCCGGGGCCGTAAATCTGTCGGGGCGGAGCCGGCCCGGGCCCCGGCAGCGGGGACGTGCAGTCAGAGGGGGACCGCGCTCCCCGTTCCCCGCTCGATTTCAGTAAAGCGGGCACGGAGAGCGCACCGCACCGGGCTTTATGTCAAGCAACTGCACCGGTATTTACAACAACAGCAGGATGCCGAATTGGACCGGCTCTATGAGCAGTTATTCCAGGGATGGTCCGTACTTCGGGGGGATTCAGATTTTGTCCATCTTAGCCAGATTCCGACGAGAACACCGCTACCGATTTCCTCCCACGTGTGTCCAGGACAGAGGGAGCGGAGGGCTACGTGCTAACTGCGCTAGCTCAACGCATGGCGGCGGAGGGGATCGGCTAGCCTAGCCCGCTGCGGAATGAGGGAAACCCACCCTCCTGAAGCGATACACTTTTTCTCCTCAAAAACGAAAACACAATCCCGGTTTTCACGCGGCGACATTCGGAGCTGCTGGCATGGAGACTTCTTTTCGACATTTATAGACAAAAGGCGAATTTGGAGTATCCCTGAGATGGACGGGAAAGGTTTTTTTGCAAGTTTTTTTGCGTCGCACATTTCATACACGTTCAGCGTGCTTTGCATAAGGCATGGAATGCATCATACAAAAACAAAGATGCATAAAAGCCTCAAAGTAAAATAGAGAGAAATAGACAAAGGTAAAAAGGTTAAAGGGGAATTTCAAACTGATTACTCACCGAAAAGCAGCTTCAAATTCAAACATTCTGGGTTTTAAGGGTAGTCAGCATCAGCGGAAGCCCTAGGTCGCCTGGGAGGCGTTTTGTCCCGACAACGCGTCGCGTCATCAATAAATACCGGCTTCGCCCGCACTTGTTTTAAAGTATGGGTGTGTTTATTCCGGTGAATCATAAACTGTCCGGCGCGCAGGCGCTCACGCGGCGCACGGGCAAGAAGAAACGCCGTAAAAAGCACAGTGGTTCCTTTCCTCCCTCTCCCCCGTGTCGGATGCATTAGCTTTGTCCTCTGCAGCGACGTGTGTCATATTTTTCTTTTTTTTTTTTTTTTTTTTTTCCTTTTTTCATTAAGAGAGAGGATCTTCCCAAGGTCAGTGGGAGCGGATGGCAAGTCATCCATATTACAACACCACCGTATTAAGTTACGCCGTACATTACATTAATCTGTCAAGATTGCAATAAAATGGAGATCCGGATTAAGTCAAGTGAAAGTGAATATTTTAATCAGGGCTGTGTGTGTCCGCTGTCCATAAACTGAGGACTTTACTGACGGGGGGTATATTTAGGAAAGTTGCATTATGATTCCATTTTCTTTTATTTACCCCCAACCCCCACCCCTTCTCCTTCTCTTCCTCCCCTCGCCAGGTCTGACACCACCCACCACGCCTCCACACAAAGCCAGTCAAGAGAACCCTTTCAAAGCATCGCTCAAAACCAAGTTGTCTCCATGCTCCTCCTCTGCCTTGGCGTGCAAAAGGGCCAGGCTGAGCGAGTTGGGCCCCAGCGCTCTGGCTCCGGCCCCGGGCGCCCCTGGCGAGGGCCCGATCAAGAAGGGCCCCGAACAGACTGAGCTGTATGCCCAGCTAAGCAAGGCCTCCACGATCCTCCCCTCCCCCGATGCCGTGCACGCCGCGGGGGGCAGCCCGGAGGAGAAACTCAGCGCTAGAAAAAATAAGCGGACGGGGCCCCGCGGCTACGGAGACCACGACTATTGCCAGGCCTCGGCCGGTATCAAGAACGACAGTGGCGCTTCCACAACTACCATGACTACTACGGCGGCGGCAACGGTCGCTCCGTGCGCCGTCGCCCGTCCAAAGCCTGCCGCAGGCACCGGGGGGGACGGGCGTGAGGAATGTAAGGACTCGGCCACGCCTGCCTCCTCTTCATTTTCGTCATCGTCTTCTAATAATTCATCGGCTTCGCACTGTTCTTTGGCCAAGCAGTTGCAGCAGAGTGTCTCGTCCGGAGGTCCAGAAGCGGCCCGAGGCCCCGGGTTCGGGGAGCCCGACCCCTCCCGAGACACGCGGATCCCCTCACCCCAGGCCGCCACGGACCACCAGCACCCCTCCTCCGCCGGCCGGAAGCTCCTTCGCGACCAGGAAATCAGAGCAGAACTCAACAAGCACTTTGGTCGCCCCCTGCGCGCCTTCTACGGCCAGGGCGACCAGGGGAGGGCTGAGGAAGTTGGCAGCAAGGAGCGCAAGGCTGCTGCCCGACAGACCCTCCAGGAGGGGGAGGGCGACTCTTACGCTCCCAGGCTGCCCGGCTCCGGCTACCTGCACCCGGGGTTTCTGCCCTTCCACGACGAGTTAGATCTCGGCGAAGGCCGCGAGGGCCGCCTCCTCTATCCGTGGGAGGGCGCCCCGCTGGACCTGCTCTTTGACCGCCCCCCCAGCTCGCCCTCCTGCTCCCCTCCCTCCAGCTGTTCGCCGTCTCGAGGCTCCATCTCCCCGCCTTCCTCCCTCCTCCTCTCGCCCAGCAGGACCTTCTGCTGGCCCAGCGGCGGGACCCCCTCCCGCTCCCGCTCCCGCTCCGGCTCCGGCTCCCGACGCTCCTCCTCCCGCCGCTGTAGGCGCTCCCTCTCCAGCTCGCCTGACGGACGCCCCTCCTCTCGGTAGGCTTCCTGTCCGTCATCTCTTGCTCCGCCGGCCTGGTCCTGTCTGGTCCCCCCTCCTCGCGGTTAGTCGGGATTGCACGGCGCTGGGACGCCGCGGTGCGATCTAGCTTTAGCGAGGACCCGCTCAGCGTGCGGCGGCCGTGATCCTCCGGCTGCTCCGGGCGGGGCTTTCCCGAGCGGGAAAAATAAGTGAAAAAAACCGGGAAGGACTGAGAGAGGCGGCGGGGCAAAGCTTGAGTCCGAGATGGGCAGACGGAGCAAAGAGGCGAGGAGATGAAAAGGAAGGAAAACAAAACGGTCGAAACGGTCCCCCGCGATTCACAAATGAACTTTTGTTTTGTTTTGGCCATCCGAGCGTCCCTCACAGAGAAGCGGTGGGCGCCGCGCGCTCCCGCTTGATGATCCGTTGTTCTAAGCTGCAGTGGATGTTGCTGTTGAGCAACGCGCCGCTTTAGATCCTTAGAGATAACAACCAAACCCCGACCGAGACCACAGCACAGTGTAGTCCCGAAAAAGAATATGTTTTTCGCCAAAGAGACTTTAACCGTCGTAGTTGTCCTTGAAGGCTCCATCTCTCGTGATTCCCTTTAATCAGAGCCGCGGGGGTGGGGGGGGGGCGACCCCGAGACGCAGTCGGTTTGGTAAGTAAGTGACTTTATCGCGAGTTGTCCATTGAGCGCTGCGTGGCGGATCCTGCCAAATTGACTGACTTTGTTTGCCTGATTACTGAAAGGTCAGTTTACTCTGCGGAGCCAATAGAATCCCGGCTCTTTGACGCTCGCCTCCTGCTCTTTGCCGTTATAGGCATGTAAGTAAAAAAGAATTAGAGCTGCCGGATAAATGCCAGCCGGCGCCCGTCCTTCCTGTCTCCTCGAGGAGGTTTTTTTTTTTTTTTTTTTTTTTTTTGGGCATACGCTTCAACTTAAAGACAAAGGAGAAAAATAAATTGCCATTTATATTTGAACAAAATCCCACTTCTGAGTTTTTGATCTTTCCCAAATCCCGCTCCTCGGCAGAGCGACTGTCCTCCTTTTTGCTTTTGTCGAGGTGCCCAAACTTCTCCCGTTCCATTATTCAAGTCAACCACGCTTCAATAATTAAGTAAGAGGAGCTAAAAGAGTGTAGGGATACACGCTTCATCGTCTGGCCACTGAGGCCTATTGACATCCACCTCATGCATCATAGATGGCCGGTGCATGTAGACGCCAGCTGTGGCCGGGGAGGAGACCAGGGCTTCTCTCCTTTTTGGTCGTTTCCAAAATTTTCAGCCGGGGTTTTCCGGGGACGTTTTTCTCCGGCTGAGCGGCCGCGGGTCGTACCTGCCTGGGAGAGGTGCTTTCTCGGCGAGGTTTTTGGGCAAACTCTGGGATGGGCGCGGTCACCCGATGGATTTAGGGAACCTTGGACTAAATGGTCAGGAGCAACTCAAAATGATTGGCGCGAGCCAGGCCTGGCTGTTCAGTCATCGTTTGGGAGTCAGTCCCAGCGGTCAGGGTCTTTCGGATGAACAGCCTCGGCCTGCGCGGGGGGCCGCTGCCATCCCTGACTCGGGCCCTTCCCCCGGGTTGACCGCCAGTGCTGGAAAACGAGGCTGATGAGGTTATGAAATGCCAACCATCTCTGCCGTACGTCTAAGCTCTGTGTCCCCCTCCACTCCCCCCACCCCCCACCCCCCTCCACCCGCCAGGTCTCGTCACAACACCGACCCCAACGCCCTGCGCTCCAGGACCCAGAAGAGCCCCCACTCCCAGTGCCGATCCCCCCTCAGCCGCCGGCCAAGGTGACAATGCCGACGGTTCTCACCGCTTTACCTCTGCTTCGTTACTGGATATTAACCTTTTTACCGAAACGGGCGGGGGGGGGGGGGGGGGGGGGGGGGGGTGTGTTGCACCAGACGGGAGATGAGAGGACGGACAAATTGTAGAAGCAAGCGCCCCCCCCCCCCGTCACTTCTCAGAGATAACTCAGTTTGATTTCCTCTGTTCTGCCCTTTCACCAGAGGAAGAGAGAAAGAAAAAGAGGAGAAGAGTAAAAGACGCTTCCCAGCCGTCTCGCGCTCGTCGGGGCAGGGGGGTGGGGGCGGGGGGCGGGTGACGGAGAGGGGTGGCGGGGCGGCGGAGAGACATGTATAATTGATCGTGTTTTTAATTGGACCGGTTTTTACGGCGAAGACCCCGAATCGTAATGACTCACGGACGGTCGCAGTCCCCGCCCTCCCCCACCCCCCACCCCCCCGAGCCGCGTGATGACACTGCTCAACTTAGCGACTCCTCAGCTACACATGAGCCCCCACTGCTACTGACATACTGGGGGAGAGAGAGAGGGGGAGAGAGAGAGAGAGGGATGGAGGGGGAGAGAGAGACAGAGGGAGGGAGAGAGAGGGAAGGGAGGGAGGGAGAGAGAGAGGGAGGGAGGGAGAGAGAGAGAGGGAGAGAGAGAGGGAGGGAGGGAGAGAGAGAGGGCGAGAGAGAGAGGGAGGGAGAGAGAGAGAGGGGGGGGGGAGAGAGAGAGAGAGGGAGGGAGAGAGAGAGAGAGGGAGGGAGAGAGAGAACTGGCATTCTGTCGGAAGCCGATATGGCCGCCCACGTTGCCTAATGACACCCGACAAGTGCAAAGCTCTCTCATTGCGAGCGAACTGGACGGACACACCCCGGGGTGGCGGGTTGTTTTTGTTGTTTTTGTTGTTTTTTTGGGGGGCTGGGGGGGGGGGGGGGGCTGCTGGAGAAATAAATGTGCACATTCCTTTCTGATGAAGTCCACACTAAGCAGAAAGTAATGACATGTGAAGTTGTGCTGACGGCGGCAGCTGGCCGAGCTCCCCGCCGCCGCCGCCACCGCAACCGCTCTCCCAGGGGTCCGCCACCCCCCCCCCCCACAGCCCTAATCATGGCGTCGACAACTGCGGGGGGGGGGGGGGACGTCCGGTACTGTCAACACGTCCCTTTCAGTTGCTCGGACCCAGAACTCTGAAAAAAAAATAAAATAAAACGCTTTTCCTTTGCCGCTGTTTATTTTTTGCTGTTGCGCGTCTATTAGTGTAATTACGTGACCATTTGCGCCGGCCCTTCTGGAGAGGGTTGTCGCGTGTGTTGAGGGCGCGGGGGATTATTGTTTTGACTCTCAAAATTCCAATTACCCCGATTATAAATCAAAGTGGACCTGCAAGCCTTCATCCCAAGCAGAAGTGCGTATTAATCAAACGCATTTTTATCATACGCTGCTGTCGAAAAGCCATATTACATGCTCACTGACGTGTGTGTGTGTGTGTGTGTGTGTGTGTGTGTGTGTGTGTGTGTGTGTGTGTGTGTGTGTGTGTGTGTGTGTATGTGTGTGTGTGCGTGTGCGCGTGTGTGTGCGCGCCTGCGTGTGCGTGCGTGTGTGTGTGTGCACGCAGGTACGACAGCTACGAGGAGTACCAGCACGAGCGGCTGAAGAGGGAGGAGCACCGCCGGGCGTACGAGAAGCGCGAGTTCGAACGAGCCGAGCAGCGCGAACGGCAGCGGCAGAAAGCGATAGTGAGCCTCTCCTTTTTGCCCCCCCCTCCTTTTTTTTTTTTTTGTTTTGTTTTTTTTCAATTTTATCGTCTTTTTGGAAACTAGCCCCTGGTGTCGCCGGATCCAAAATTGCGAGGCTGGACCAATCCCGCCGGCAGCAGCTCTGCGTTCGCCAGGACGAGCTCACGTTTCACTCTCAAAGCGGGGAGCTCTGAGGAGCGGCGGAGGGGAGTCGGTTCTTGACGAGTCGCCCATTAGAAAGGAGTCGTTTCGGTTTTCCCCAAGCCCGGTGCGTTCGGGTTCGGTCGGCGTCACGAGGGAGCCCTTCCTGAACGACGGGGTCGGCGACGGAGTCAGAGGAGTCGGTTCGGCCCAAGACGCGTTTAATCCCGTCCAAACTATTCGCTTTGGTGGAATGTGACGGCGTAAATCGGTCACACTCAAGATGAGTCACGGCAAATAGTGAGGCCTTCTGTTTGCCACGGGATCTAATTTAGTCCTCGGGGATTATGTTTCAGTTTTTGTGAGTCAAGCGGTCACTCCTTCGCCGGAGTGACTCCCGACTCCAGAGTCATCTAAAAGGTGTGGTGGCCACGACCGGATCATTTGGCGTCACCGTAAAAAAAAGAAAAAACAACAACAACAAAAAAAACAGCGGTTTGGAAGACCCCCAAACAATCAGTGTTGTGACACTTGACGAGAAAAAAAAAAAAAAAAAAAAAAGCCCTCGTGCTGCGTGGACGCGCACGCACACACACGCACACATGCACACACACACACACACACGCACGCACGCACACACACACACACACACACACACACACACACACACACACAGACATACACGCACACACACACACACACACACTCTTCCCTCCATCGTTCACGGTGTCGCCGGGCTGAGAATGCATACAAAGTGAGTTCCTGAATGATTCAGGCGACAGGGCCCTTCCTCCTCTTCCTCTTTATCTCCTGCCTTGTGTATTTTTAACGTCTCTGTCGTCTGGAAACACTGTCGGCTCTCATTAATCACACCGCGGGGGTAAGAGATGTTAAAATAGCCAGAAAAAAAGGCACAACCGACGGGGAGGAGAGAGCAGGAGCGATAAGGAGAGAATGACCGGCCAAAGAAAAACACCCTCCACTACACCCTCTTCTAGAGAGACGAAATACTGAGAATGAGTTCATGTCATCTCAATGTAAAGAGGGGAAATATTATTTGAAATAGTGGTAAAATAATAATAATAATAATAATAATAATAATAATCATAATAATAATCATAATAATAATAATAATCATAATATGAATACAATTAATACTATTATTAATAATATTAATATTAACAAAAATAATAATATTTGAGGTAAAATCTAACTTCAGAATCAAAATCTGTTTATTGGTACATTTTCATACCTTTAATTATACAAGCAGTTTGTCTTGGTGTAGATTGGTGCCTTGATGTAGAGACAGAAAAAAAAGAGAAATATACATCAAATAGACTCGTTAAAAAATGAATCAAATTGCCAAATATACGAAGAACACACAAAAAAAAGTGAAATAGACAAATAAACCAAAAAAAAAGATGAAAAATAGTCAAATGTAAAAAAGAAAGTCAATTTACAAAAAAACAAGGAAACTGAAATATTCCAAAATTGCAACAAAAGATTACAAAAAGAAATGATGATGACTGTGAAAGACGGTTTGACGGGTGTAACAGGTTCCATTTCAAGGCTTCAAGGCTTCAAGGCTTCAAGGCTTCGTTCATTTTAAAAACTGATTTGAAATGATTTGAATTTGAAGTTTGACTTGAACGTTTGAACCTTTGGTCAAATGAAGGATTTTGGCAACTTGGCTCTCAGCCCGTCCTCCCTCCTCCCTCGTTCACCCCGTCCTCCCTCGTTCCCTCCCTCCTCCCTTGTTTCCTCCCTCCTCCCTCGTTCCCTCCCTCCTCCCTTGTTCCCTCCGTCCTCCCTCATTTCCTCCGTCCTCCCTCGTTCGCTCCGTCCTCCCTCGCTCCCTCGCTCCTCCCTCGTTCATCCCGTCCTCCCTCGTTCCCTCTGCCCTCCCTCGTTCCCTCCCTCCTCCCTCGTTCCCTCCCTCCTCCCTCATTCCCTCCCTCCTCCCTCGTTCACCCCGTGCTCCCTCGTTCCCTCCCTCCTCCCTCGTTCCCTCCCTCCTCCCTCGTTCCCTCGCTCCTCCCTTGTTCCCTCCGTCCTCCCTCATTTCCTCCGTCCTCCCTCGTTTCCTCCCTCGTTCCCTCCGTCCTCCCTCGCTCCCTCGCTCCTCCCTCGTTCATCCCGTCCTCCCTCGTTTCCTCTGTCCTCCCTCGTTCCCTCCCTCCTCCCTCGTTCCCTCCGTCCTCCCTCGTTCACCCCGTCCTTCCTTGTTCACCCCGTCCTCCCTCGTTCCCTCCCTCCTCCCTCGTTCCCTCCATCCTCCCTTGTTCCCTCCGTCCTCCCTCGTTCACCCCGTCCTCCCTCGTTCCCTCCCTTGTTTCCTCCGTCCTCCCTCGTTCCCTCGCTCCTCCCTTGTTCCCTCCGTCCTCCCTCATTTCCTCCGTCCTCCCTCGTTTCCTCCCTCGTTCCCTCCGTCCTCCCTCGCTCCCTCGCTCCTCCCTCGTTCATCCCGTCCTCCCTCGTTCCCTCTGTCCTCCCTCGTTCCCTCCCTCCTCCCTCGTTCCCTCCGTCCTCCCTCGTTCCCTCCATCCTCCCTCGTTCCCTCCCTCCTCCCTCGTTCCCTCCCTCCTCCCTCGTTCACCCCGTCCTCCCTCGTTCCCTCCCTCCTCCCTCGTTCACCCCGTCCTCCCTCGTTCCCTCCCTCCTCCCTCGTTTCCTCTGTCCTCCCTCGTTCCCTCGCTCCTCCCTTGTTCCCTCCGTCCTCCCTCATTTCCTCCGTCCTCCCTCATTTCCTCCCTCGTTCCCTCCGTCCTCCCTCGCTCCCTCGCTCCTCCCTCGTTCACCCCGTCCTCCCTCGTTCCGTCCCTCCTCCCTCGTTCCCTCCCTCCTTCCTCGTTTACCCCGTCCTCCCTCTTCCCTCCTTCCCTTCCCCTCCTTCCCTTGTTCACCAAGGTCTCCAACGGCGACCGCCTGTTGTTAAACATGCACGGAGGGAGGGAGGGAGGGAGGGAGGGAGGGAGGGGGAAAGAGATACAGAGAGAGAGAGAGAGAGCGAGAGGGGGAGGGAAGGGAGGGAAAGATAGCGAGAGGGAGAGGGAGCGAGGCAGCGAGATAGAGAGAAGGAGCGAGCGATCGAGAGAGAGAGAGGGAGCGAGGGAGAGATAGAGAGGGGGAGGGAGGAGGAGGAGGAGGAGGGAGCCGCAATTATGAGCTCCGTCGTCCCAGCGTTCCTCTAACATCTTGGACGACTGACTCTCCCTCCCCCCCCCCCTCCCCCCCTCTCTCTCTAGCTCGCTTGCCCACTCCCTCTCTCTCCCTCCCCCTCCCTCCCTCCCTCCCTCCCTCTCTCCCCCGTTTCGCACAGCAGCAGCCCTGGGGCTCACATCAAGAGAAGCCTCCTATTTATCTCTCGTCAGCAAAGTAAAAGCCCTAATTCAGCAGACGCCTTTGTCTCAAACTCTATGCGAGCGTTAAAAAGGAGGAAAAGACCCTAAAACCTAAACCACACAATGTTTTGGTTAATATATACTCTCGTCCCCCTCCCCCCGAAACAATTCCAACGGGGCGAAGGTGAACTTGGAGATTAGTGCCAGGCAACTGATTTCCATGTATAAGTTACTCGTGCCCTCAAGACGACGTTCAAATATTTTAACAAGTCTCAGTGGACTCGCCCCGGTAATGGCGAGTAAATGGATGAATAAATAAATAATGCTGAGGATACACCGTAGCCGCCGGCTGGCGCCGTGTGATATGATTAGCCCACGCAATTAAACCACTCCAAAAACTATAATTGCGGCCCCGCCGCAGTTTTGTTTCCCCGCAAGAATGATTTCAGAGCCGAACGTTTTGAAACGAGGAAGCGAACAACTCAAGTGAAGACGGCCATGTTGGACGGATTTCACCGTAACTACCGTATAAGCTGCTCAACACACTTCTTTCAGCGCCCGGTGACTTTGCCGAATCTAAGATCGCGAACTTCTACACAGAATATCGACATCTTCATGTTCCTCTTTATACAATACAATAATGTCGTCCCCCAAGTCGGGGGGGGCGGTGGGGGGACGTCATAAGAAGGGCCCCGGGGCCCACGCTGCCCCGGGTCGGCAGTTACACCGGTTCACAACGTCAAACGTGAGGATTGTCCCGGACGCAGACACAAAGCTGGTGTTTTGTCGGCGCTTTGTTTATTGATTTCAAACGTGCCGTCCTGTTATTAGAACCCAGGACACAGGAACGTTTCCACGCGAGTTACATTTGTCATCGTCTCGTCGGGGCCACCGGGGCCGCTCGTCGTGGTGAAGGTTACGGTGCCAAAGCCGCCGCTCGTCAGATGCGAGACAAACGTTAACATCGTGAACCGTCCAATAATATCAAGGGGAGCCTGTCCTCACAGGTGGAGATGCAGATCTCAGAATTTTGAGGTGACTTTTTATGGCACCGGCCGGTGAGGAATCACACCTGGAGCCGGACGAGCAGAGCCGGGGGGCCACAGGGGGGGGGGCGATCAAGAGCAGTTCATTAGGCCCCGCGCTGACCAACAGGAAGGAAAACAGAAGAAACTAAAGGAGAGGACTGACCGCCTCCCCCTCTCTCCCTCCCTCTCTCTCTCTCCCCCTCCCTCCCACCCTCCCTGTCTCTCCCACCCTCCCTCTCTCTCTCTCCCTCCCTCTCTCTCTCTCCCCCTCTCTCTCTCTCTCTCTCTCCCTCCCTCTCTCTCTCGCTCCCTCTCTCTCTCTCTCTCTCTCCCTCCCTCTCTCTCTCTCTCCCTCCCTCCCTCCCTCCCTCCCTCCCTCCCTCCCTCCCTCTCTCTCTCCCTCCCTCCCTCCCTCCCTCCCTCTCTCTCTCTCTCTCCCTCCCTCCCACCCTCCCCCTCTCTTCCCTCCCTCTCTCTCCCCCTCCCTCCCACCCTCCCTCTCTCTCCCTCTCTCTCTCTCTCTCCCTCCCTCCCTCCCTCCCTCTCTCTCTCTCGCTCCGTCCGTTCCCTTAACGAGCAGGAGGAGAGGCGGGTGGTGTACGTGGGGCGTCTGAGGTCCGACAGCACCCGGACGGAGCTGAAACGCCGCTTTGAAGTGTTTGGCGAGATCGAAGAGTGTGCGGTCAACCTGAGGGACGACGGGTAAGAGAGTGTGTGTGTGTGTGTGTGTGTGTGTGTGTGTGTGTGTGTGTGTGTGTGTGTGTGTGTGTGTGTGTGTCTCCCCAAAGACAGAGCCTCTTATTGATTCTCTCCCTCCATACAAATGGCGCGGGCGTCTGACGTTTAGTACCCCCCTCGTTTTCCAGGGACAACTTCGGCTTCATCACCTACCGCTACACCTGCGACGCCTTCGCCGCCCTGGAGAACGGCCACACCCTGCGCCGGGCCAGCGAGCCGCAGTTCGAGCTCTGCTTCGGCGGACAAAAGCAGTTCTGCAAATCGAATTACACAGATTTGGGTGAGTGCAGCGTGCGTGACGCGCCGTGCGTGATGCGCCGAGCGCGGCGGCGGCGGCGCGCCCTGCGCGGTCGGAGGAGGGCCGGGGCGGGGCCGGGGAGATGAAAAGGAGGCTTGAGTGATGCTTTTAGATTCAAAGAGAGCCCCCACCCTCCCCCCGGAGCTCCGACAGCTCTTTTTTTTTTTCTTCTCGAGCCGCCGCCGCTGAAAGAGGGAGCAAGCAGAGTTCAGAGGTTGACCCGAGGGCCCCCTCCCCCTCCCCCCGGCAGGAACGGCAGCGCCGGTCTCACCGGGGCCGTTTTTTTTTTTTTCCTTCCGAGAGGAGGCTGACGTAGCGCGGGGCCCAGAATAGAAGGGGCCGATGCCATTACTCACAGAGCCGGACTCTCTCCCCTGCTCTGCTGTTCGATACCGCGGGCGAGGCATCGGGGGAAGGGAGCACTTAGGAGCTGCTCGGATGCCGTATCCAGGGGTGTGTGTTTGCACCGTGTACAGGAAGTGCTCCCCGGTCGCGTGCGCCGGGCAGCGGAATAAGAGTCGGCTCGAGGCGCGGGAGAAAGGAAGGTGGGATGAAGGTGAAGTCCCGGCAGCCCTGCCTCCCCCCGCCCCCCCCGCCGCCGCCGCCGGAGCGAGCCTCCATCTGTCGCCAGCTGTTGCGGCGCGGAGATGAGACGGGACCTTGACGGGGGGACGCGCGGCGGCTTGTCACCCGGCGTCGAGGGCGGGGCCGCCGCCTCGCGCCCCGTCCATTTGTCAGCGCTTCGGGGCGCTTTAAGCCCGAAGCGCGGTGCCCTCGGCCTCCATCTGCTTCAGCACATGCGGTGTACAGTGTATATGGCTGCCGCGTATACCCTCCAACGTGAACGTCCCCTCCGACGTCGGCCGGGCCGGTGGCGCGTTCGATGAATGGCGCAAGCTGACGTAGGAAATCAAAGCCTTTCCCTCCGGCGCGGTGCCCCACTTTGGCCACGTGAGAGGACGCCGCGCCGCCTTTACCGGCGCCCCCGAGCATCCGCGGCGGAACTCTGAAGGAGGAACGTTCCGTTACCGCGTGGCTTGACCTCACCCGGCCGTGAAAAATCATCCGCTCTGTTTGACGACGGCACTGCCGTATTGACAGCGGCGCTTCCCCCCGGGACGTCTATTTACCCGCAAGGTGGAGGTCAGGCACGTCGGAGGCGGCGCAAGCGGGTGGGGTCAATGGGCCACTTGAGATGGAGGAGGAAAAGTGCTTTTCTCCAGGAGGTGGAAAAGGTCCCCATGCGTTTCCCCGACGCCAGCGTTACGAAAAAAGTCATCGCGGAAGTGACGCAGGGGATGGAGACGCGCGGGGGATGGAGACGCGCGGGGGATGGAGACGCGTGCGAAGCGACGGCGAAGCCAGGGATGCCGGGGGACGGGCATTGAGGCCGGGTAGGCAAATCAGTCTCCCTGAGTGAGAAGGCCGCCGCTGCGATGCCTCTCCGTCAGGCCGGTTCGGCCTCGGAAGGGGGATTCTGACGTAGCCAGACCTCCGCCTTCTTCCCCCGGTCCCGCGCAGCCGCGCCTCTGTTGTTTTCCGAGACACTGTCCATTAGTTTTAAGTAGAGCGCCGGGGTATTTTTCATCCCTCAAGGTGCGCAGTGTGACACAATCCAGCCCTCGGCCGTGGTATTAGATCACGACTGGCATCTCCTGGCTGCCACGGCCGTTCCCATTTCTCAAAGCTCTTGGAGTGTGGCGCTGGCCCCTGTGGGGGCCCCATTTGTGAAGCTGTCTGCTGCCAGAGATAAGACGCTCTATTTATTATCACATCCACCAATCAAAATGTGTTCCTCCACCTCCACTCGGGGCTCTTCTTTGGCGCCGACGTCAAATGAGCTGTACTTCCTGCGCCGGCGTCGCACAGGCGGCGCGCGCCGGGAGGGAGACTCTGGAAAACCTGCTCAGCTCCACCGTCGAATTCGGCGGAGGTATAAAAAGAGGGACGGGCGGGGATTCTGTTTTCACAAGTAACTCAGTCGATTACTCGGGAAACGAGGGATCGGTCCGAACGCGATCCTGGCCGGAGTGCCGGGCACTCTGGTGAGCCGGGAGAGAGGAAAAGGTGATTCAAAGGCTTTTATCCTCCGTGCCGCGGAGTATTGTACATGTTTCCGAGAAATCCGGTCGAGCCACGTCGGCTTTTTAAGGTACGGGTGGACCGATCCGATTTTTTTTTTTCAGTTACGATCCCATTCCGATACATATGACGAGACCGCAGCTCCTTTTTTCTGCCTGGAGAGGGAAAAAGGGTAAAACATCGACCCTCGAATACCCGAAGGACTCGTTGAAATGGGTCGATGGGCGTCGGCGTCACGGTGCTTTTTAACCCAGAAGAACCTGCCACTCCCCTCGTCCGCCCGGTCACTTGTGGTGGGGCGGGGTCACTCGGGGTTGAACGAGGATTTTCAGCGAAGGCGGCCATGGAAGAGCTCGTTCCGAAAAGGAAAACCAACCGGATGCAACTGGCAAGTGGGAGGATGTGCCTGCGTCGTTTTTTTTAGCCCTGGTGCAGCGATCCGTTCTGATGCGGCGCTGCGCCAATCGAACCGCAACTGCCAGTAGCTCCACGGCGGCCGATCCGGGGAGGGTTTGAGCCAAATCCACCGGCCGGTCCCTCCGCGCCCACGAGTTCGTTATTTGCCGAGTCGGCTTTTCCGGAGGAGGCAGACCGTGGGATGGGATTTGGATCGCCGACGTTCGATGAGTGAATGACGTCGGTATCGGCAGCCGATATAACCATGCACACCTGCAGCCACTGACCGTGCAGCCATCCTGCCTTCTTGCCTCGTCTCCTCCTCGGCATCGCCGAGGGCGTCTCGTTGGGGCTTTAGATGGAAGCTCGTTCCCGTTGCTCCATCGACAGAGCACGGAACAGCTCAATAAATTGGAAAAATGCGACTTGCGGAGAGGTCTCAAAGGCGGGAGAACACCGTTTGAGCGTGCCTCCGTGACTCTCCAAAAGAGGCACCGTGACACCCCGCGGTGCGGGAAGAAAAAACTCCCGGTTGTTTTTTCTCGCCGCGGGACTTTGGCTTTCGGACGCCGAATGCAAGGCGCTTGTTTGCCTCGGAGACAATCGAGTCGCTTTGCCGCCTGACGCCGCCCGTCCTCACTGCCCGTCCTCACCACCGTTTCTCTCCCCTTTCCCCCAGACTCCCATTCGGACGACTTCGATCCGGCCTCCACCAAAAGCAAGTACGACTCCATGGACTTCGACAGCTTGCTGCGGGAGGCCCAGTGCAGCCTGAAAAGGTAACAAGGGAACGGCGGCGTCCGCCCAGAACCAAGGAAGGAAGGAAGGAAGCAAGGAAGGAAGGGGGTGAGGGAGGGAGGGAAGGAAGGAGGGAGGAAGGAAGGAAGGAAGTAAGGAAGGACTTCTGATACCTCATTATTGTTCTCTCGCCCCCCTGACTTCGAGGACGAGACGACCAGAAGTTTTTACGGCTCCCTACGTCTGAGCAATGCCCTAAAAGACCTATATCTGCATACACACACACACATATATATATACATATATATATATATTTATATATTAATAGGTATATATATATATATATAAATAGGTATATGTATATGACTATAATGGGAAAAACAAACAAACAAAGTTTACATGAGCATAGCTGCTGAAGAGCTGGGGAGTGACTGCTGGAAAGAAGCCGGCGAGCCCTAAGAACCCGTGCACGGATTCCGTGCACTCTACTGCTGTACAACAGACGGTGAAAGACTATATATATATATATATGTATATATATGTATGTATATATATATATATATATATATATATATATATATATATAAATATAAAAAAAAAACATTCACAAGATTTTTTTTTTCTCTAAAGCACTACAACACCCGCGATTCTTGGAAGGGTGAAAAGATACCGTGTGTTTGGTCGTTTTTTTTGTTGTTTTTTTTGTTTGTTTTTTAATTTTTATTGCTCTTTTTTTTTTGGTTCTTTTTTTTAAAACAAAGAAAAATGAACAAAAAAAACAAAACAAAAAAAACCCACTAAAATCTGCTGTTTGGATGTGGTGTTACATGAAGAACAAAATGCATAGAGGAACCGCCGTCGACGCCCGACGGGGGAGGGATCGCAGCCCTGTATTTACAAAGAATATACAAAGGAAATATTTTTATTTTGTGTACATATCAGACAGAAGTTCTTTATTTGTTACAGCTATGCACTGTAAAACGCAGCCTTTTTGTAAAAAGAAAAGAAAAAAAATGGAGATTTCTTAATTCAGAATGTCAAATGGGTAATGAGTACACTGTCGGACATATATCGTCACACACACACACACACACACACACACACACACACACACACACACACACACACACACACACTGCGTTGAGGAGCCTGGAGATGATTGTAAAAAAAAACAAAAAAAAAAACACAACAAAAAAACCCCACAAATGAAATATGAAAAGTCAGATTGCTCATTTCGGGTAAAAAAACGAACATTTCAGTTGAAAAAAATAAACTTTTTATTTTGTTTGGGATATTATATATAAAAAAAACCAAGTCTAACCATGTATAGTTTTCCCTGTTTCTAAAGTTTTCTCAATCAGTGTTTTTTCCTTATACGAGTGTGAAATGCATTTGAACGTGTTTTTCATGATTGTAAAAAAAGAACCTCATTTTTTATCAATGATTTATGAAGCAATCAATATATATATTTATATATATATATATATATATATATATATATCAGTTTGATTTAGCACTCAATGAGAATGACTACTGCATTCAAATTGTTTAATTTATTTTTTTATTTTATTTTGTTTTTTGTTAATTTTTTTCTCAAATCAGGACAAACGTGCATATTTATCTATTATTTATTTTAATATTTTTGATCAAATTATTTATGGCCCACCCCCCTCCATGTGGTGAACCTCACGCGTAATGTGCTATTTATGTCTTTTTGATCGGTGTTATTTAAACATAACAATCACTGGGGTCGGGGCTATGCTAATTTAAAATTTGAATTTTTAATAATATTTAACGTTATCTGCGTGGGGGCGGGAGGGGGCGAGGTTGTTTGACTTCTAATGCCTTTCAATAACAATCAGAAAAATCCAACAAATCACTCCAGCAGTCGGACGCTCTCGAGATATGCTGCTCTTTTTTTTTTGCCAGTAATTTCTCTTTTTTATTTTGTTTATTTTGTTTGTTTGTTTTGTTTTGGGGGGTTTTTTTTGGGGGGGGGGGTTCTCAGCACACCGTCTAGTTTCTTCCTCACACAGTAGTAAACATGAAGCAATAAAAATTATTTTACCACTGTAAAACACCTCGGGACAGACTCTGCTCCACACGCTTGATTATTATGTGAATGCCAAACTAAAGTTTACAGTTGTTTTTTCCTGACGTTTTTTAAAGAATCTTGTATTTGATGTACAAATACATATATGGAAATATATATATATATATATATATATATTAAAATATATATATATACACGCAATGATGATACTACTAATGATATTATTCACAATAATTTACAAGATGATTGATAATGATAATGATGATGATGATGATGATAATATAAATGGAAGACGAAAAAAAAAGTATACAAAAAGCAATAAATTATTTTTCAGAGTTGTATTTTAAGCTCCTATTGTTGTGTGGTTTTCGGACCGAGCCCATTACCCAGTCGCACCTCGCACCGCACGACACACACAACAGAACCTCTTTGAAGCCCCGCCCCATTTCCCCAAGCCCCGCCCCCTCCATCCAGTCAACCAGTTGGGTCACGATTGGCGATGAAAGTTTCGACCGGTTTGAGATCGGGTTCCTGGCGAGTCACTCGGTAACAAAAGAGTAGTTCCTTTTTTCCCCCGACTCCTTGTTCGTTTCGTTGGTTCATTGTGTATTGCACAATAAAAAGTCTTCACCGTGAATTAGGCCGAATACATTTTTTTCCCAATCCAATTTAGTCCTCAGGCGTTTCTTTTCCGTTTGCAAGACAAGGACTCGAGAACTCGAGGAACTCGTTTGGGGCGCATTTGCTTTTCGTTCGTTTCACTCTTTTCGTCCGCTAATCGACTTTCTACTCTCAACGCATATGTAAACACATATGTGCCCGGCCGCAAGTTACAGAGTTGTGAGCGAAATGAACGAACGAGCGAACGAACAAACGAGCGAGTGAACGAGCAAACAAATGAGCGAACAAACAAACGAACAAATGAACGAACGAGTGAGCGAACAAGCAAACGAACGAGCGAGCGAATGAATGAGTGAAGAATGAACGAGCGAACGAACGAACGAGCGAGCGAATGAATGAGCAAACGAATGAATGAGTGAACGAACGAACGAGCGAGCGAATCAATGAGTGAACGAACGAGCGAACGAACGAGCAAATGAATGAGTGAACGAATGAACGAACGAACGAGTGAGCGGGCGAATGAATGAGCAAACGAATGAACGAGCGAACGAACCAGCGAACAATGAACGAACGAGCGAACAAACGAACTAGCGAACGAACGAGCGAACGAATGAGAGAACGAACGAACGAGCGAGCGAACAAGTGAACGAACGAACGAGCAAGTGAACGAGCAAACAAACGAATGAACGAGTGAGCGAACAAGCAAACGAACGAGCGAGCGAATGAATGAGTGAAGAATGAACGAGCGAACGAACGAACACGCGAGCGAATGAATGAGCAAACGAATGAATGAGCGAACGAACGAACGAGCGAGCGAATCAATGAGTGAACGAACGAGCGAACGAACGAGCGAATGAATGAGCAAACGAATGAACGAGCGAACGAACCAGCGAACAAACGAACGAACGAGCGAACAAACGAACTAGCGAACGAACGAGCGAACGAACGAGCGAACGAATGAGAGAACGAACGAACGAGCGAGCGAACAAGTGAACGAACGAACGAGCAAGTGAACGAACGAACGAGCAAGCGAGCGAAATAGTGAACGAACGAGCGAGCGAACAAGTGAATCAACGAGCCAGCGAACGAACAAGCGAACAAACAAACGAATGAACGAACGAACAAAAGAACGAACGAACAAAAGAACGAACGAACAAAAGAACGGATGAATGAACGAGCGAACGAGTGAGAGAACAAGCGAGTGAATGAACGAGCAAGAGAACGAGCGAATGAACGAACAAAACAAACGAACGAATGACTTTTGCTGGAGTGACTCGTTTGCAAGGAACTAATCGTTTCAGTCTTAGTGTAAGCACCACGTCCCCCCGTCCCATCTGGATGTCCGGGTAGGGGTGTAAATCGACTCCGCCAGTGCATTCGTGTATGTGTGTGTGTGTGTGTGTGTGTGTGTGTGTGTGTGTGTGTGTGTGTTACAGAGCGACCAGAATGAAATGTGTGTGTTGCGATAGCCCCGTCACTGGTGGATATCTGGCTCTCTATCGCGCTGAGTGGCGCTGCTTGAATGACGTTCTATAAGGAAGAAAAAACACACCTACTCGTATCAGCATCCCCTCCACCCGTTCCTCCACCCACACCCCTCCACCCCCACCCCACCCCCCAGATATCACAGCCGACGTGACATAAAAGGTAACCTTGCTGTTTCTGTTCCAATTAATATCCCGTTTGCACGCCCCAGCCAAGTAATGAGACAACCAGCTTCCATCTATGGAGGGGAGGAAAGAAAGAAAGAAAGAAAGAACGAGAACGAGAGAATGAATGGATGGATGGATGGAGAAACGGAGAAACCCTTTCTTTTTGTACCAAACGCCTCACTGATCACAGGCCTACCTTCCTTCCTCTCATGGACAAGAGAAAAACTGTTTATTTTTATGATGCGCAAGAACAATGAGGAAAAAAAGAATTAAGCCTTTACCTCTGACCCCTTTTTTAATTTTATTTTGAACACATTGTTGGATTCATTATTATCATTTTCTTTTTCTCTGTCGTGGCGTTTTGGGTAATGGCGTCGTGTCCCCATTTGATAGATGTGGCTTTAATCATTGTAATTACGAAAAATAAAAAAATAAAAATTCAAAAAACTATAAAAAACTGCTTTGTAAATTGCCTAGAGTAGCAATATATAATAATAATAATAATAATAATAATAATATGAATAATAATAACACCTTATGGTTCCAATTTTAACTGTGGCAGACTTTTTTAATGATGTGATCAACGGAGGGTTTTTTGCCACTGCTTAAACTGTTTGTTTGTTTGTTTGTCGGGTGGTCATGTTTATTTTGGAAGGACAATGTGTGTGAGCCTGAGCAAATGTGTGTTTTTAGGCAGGTGTGTGTGTGTGTGTGTGTGTGTGTGTGCGTGCGTGCATGTGTGTGTGTTGTTAACCTGTCTGTGTCCTATCCACGTTGCCTTCTGCCAAGTCCTTACCGATGCCTTTGTGGTTCTACCTATTGTACGACTTTTCTTGTGAATTTAATTTTTTTTAATGTGCAATTCTCATCAGCCTCACCATGCCAATAAAGGGAAATGTGTTTGAAAGAAAAAAAAACAAAAAAAACAACCCAGAAACTAGTAATTCTTCTGTTGTTATTCTGACCAACTGTTCTGCCCCGTACCCGTACTCGCACCCCTCGCACCGGCGGGCGGAGAGCATTTCTGCTTTTTGGGGAAGTTCTCTCGGGGTGCTACACCGCGGTGCGAAAGAAAACTTAGAGGATTTATGGTAATCCATTTTCCCCATTATGTCCCACAGCGGGCTGCTCACACACTGATAGCGTTACGTAACACACACACACACACACACACACACACACACACTGCCGCTTCACTTCTCCCTGATTTTAAAAGTTTGAATCGTTGCTTTTGGATGTTTCATCATCAACACCGCGGCCGACTGCGCTGATCAAATGTCATGCACATTCGGCGATTTCCATCTCTAAAGTCTAAAGGTTATTAGAGCTACGAGCAAACACTCTCCCTCAAAGAACCCCGGGAGGAGTTATTTCAAGGAATCCAATCCATGATATTGAGTGATTGGTGCCCGAATGGGCGGGGCGGGCGTGGCAGGGCAGGGCGGGGCAGGGCGGGTGGGGGTGGGGGGCGGGCCGAGGATGCTTTCTTTGACTCGCTGTACGAACTTTCTGTCGGACTTGGTCTTTTGGAAACATTCAAAAGCTCTTCCAAGGGGACACCAACCTTGATTTCAAGGTATTGAGCTTGAATTGAATTGAGGGGGTAATACTTCCTCTGGGTTCGGGGTTCAGATTGGGGGCGTGTCGTCGGATGTGGTTGTAGTTTCTACGTCGTCCTCTAGGGCTGAGTTTTTACATATTGTTCCTCTAATGTTGTTCCATGGGACTCCAAACCACATTATTTGACAAATAACTGATTTTCGCATCAAAAGTTCCAGCGGGCCACGTCACCATGACGTCACACTTACGGTGAAAATGGGCTTTTATTCATGCTTTTTGTGGAATTCTGCCTCGACAAGCTTTTTCAACACAATTTCTATCTCGACGGAAAGGCGGTCGACCTCAAAACGCTCCTCCGCCCCCCATCGCTGCCGCTACTCAGCTGTCGCCAGCGTTGGTGAGAATCGGCGTTGTGTGTCGTACGGCAACGCCATGAAACGGAAACGCACTGGTGGGGCACAGACCCTGGTGGGCCGTCTCTCTCTCTCTCTCTGTCTCGCTCTCTCTCGCCCCCCCCCCCCCTCTCTCTCTCTCTCTCTGTCTCTCTCTCTCTCTCTCTGTCTCGCTCTCTCTCTCTCTGTCTCGCTCTCTCTCGCCCCCCCCCCCCCCTCTCTCTCTCTCTCTCTCGTGAAGGTAAACTGTACAAAGGAGGATGTCTGGGCTACAAAGGGAGCAGTCCTTATAGTGAACAGCGGTCTCAAACCTGGTGAAGACATCAACAGATCCCTGCGTAGCTAGTTATCTCTGAAGAGAGATGTCTGTGCTCTTACTGACCCGTGGTTTTCCTGTGGTTTGTCTGTTTTTGTTGTTTTTTGGTTCCTTCGTAATCAAGTTTCTGCTGCTGTGACTTACTGCAAATAAAGGAACCTTAAAAGTCGAAGTTTCTCTCTCTGTCTCTCGCTCTCTCTTGCTCTCTCTCTCTCTCGCTGTCTTCTCCAGAGAAAATACGTTTCATTTAATGGACCCTTTCCCATTTTGATATGCCCAGCACCTGTGAGAAGAGAGCACTGTGTACTTTGTCTGTGTCCACAACTTGACTCGACACCACAAGTACCCAGTAGCGCCGGTCAATTAGAACATCTTATGGAGGGGTGGAGGTGGGGGGATGGGGGGCTGGGAGGACATTATTCATTCGCTCAACGCCCGATACGCGTCCGGGCTTCATTACGTCCGCCGCGAGCGCCGTCGTCATAGCCAAAACTACCCCCCCCCCCACCTTTTTTTTTCCCCACCCTTTTCACAGGAATGCAGGAGGAATGTACATTAAAGTTTTAAGGCCGGGGTCTGATTGTTTAGATTTTTTTTTTCCTCTTTTATTAAAGCCGCTGTTTAGCCCCGGAGAAAGAGAGAGAGGGAGGGAGAGGGAGCGGGAGGCCGTGGCCGAGCTTTCATTTGGGCTTTCCAGCAGGAGGTCTCCGTCGGGTTTGGCCTTTCCGCGGAATGAAACCGTCCCTGGAAATCTCTCCCTGCGTTTGCTCCCTGTCGGCCCCCCTCATTGTACAGCCCCCCTTTCTCCAGCACGATAGCAAAGGATTGCTGTTTTTTGTTATCTGTTATCTGTCTTTTTATTATTATTAACTAGGAGATAAGCAGCTATCTCTCTCCTCCAGTTGGAAGTAAGTGGTCGGCTTGGAGATAATGGGGCTTGATGGCGCGAGGCGGCTCTTCATGGAGATGCTGCTGCCAAGTCGTGATGCTGCTGGGGCTTTTTTGTTGTTGTTTTTTTTTGTTTGTTTGTTTGTTTTCTCCTTCTTTATGTTTTTTTTTGTCTTGGCGCCTGGTTGCCGTCCTGTTTTCTGTGCCTGATGCAGAAAATAGGATCAATTAAAGAGAAGGACCAAAATCGTTCTTTTTATGTCTACAAACCATCGAAAACTGTTACGCTGGCTTTACACTGAATCCGAAAACACATTCCGACAGTGTGGCCCTGCCCCCTAGCGGCTGTCAGACGAACTGCGTCTCATAATTTCTGATTAAGGAATCCGACTTTCCCATATGAATTCATGTATTTCATGTTTGTTGTTGTTGATTGTCAGATTCAGTGTAAAGCCGGCTTTGGGAAACATACGGCAATGTTTTGTTTACTCGTAAATGTTAATATTATGTTTTCTATCATTTTGTTTAAGATTCTCAATCATCTCTGGAACTGAGATGCCCTCATTAATAGGCTTGAGCTGACATTTGATGTTGGACCGACAGGTACAAACTGGCACACTAGCGCCTACCACAGGGGAGAATTGGGAAGGTTCTTTAATTGTAAAGCAAGCTCAGCTTTCAATGGTCGGGCACATTTTTCTAATATGGGCGTGGCTTCCTAAGGGGATGCTGTGACTGCAAGGGGGCCATCTTTTTGAAAAGTACAACTGGAAATCCCCATTTATACTTTTCATTCATCAATTCCTGAGACAGAAACAGAAACAAAATTGATGGGTAAAGTTACGAGTCATCGCTAAAGTGGCAATCGCTAAGATTTCCGTTTCGTGGTTTTTGGCGGCATCCATGGCGAAAAGCGGTAATTGCAGGTGTGTTTTTGGACCACACCTCCCAGAGATCCCAACAGCGTTGCCTGTGTGACATCAGTCAGTTGGTAGTTTGCGCCTGCCGGGTGATGGAAAACGCGTCGCCACGGTGGCTGCGCCGCTTGCGTTTTGAACGCGTGCCGCGAAAGTCGCCACCGACGCCCGGTTCTTAACACTGTGTTACCTCATTCGCCGATGGATAGTGACCTAACAGACATTTTTTTAAATGAGAAGTTATTGGTGTAGTTTCCAGAAATGTGACCTCAGCGTTGATGCTAAGAGGAAATTGACATATGTAAACATTACAGATGAGGGTCGAATTATTATTTCATAAAAAACAATATAGTACTGTAATATATGTAATATACAATATACCACATGTACATATTTCTCTCATATACGCTGTTGCCCCCTCACTGGGTGTCCTGTAAGCAGGAAAACCAGTCTATGATAATAAGATCAGACTACATGAGACCAGTTAATTAAACCCCGTCGGCTGGAACGTGAGCAATCCCATTGGCAAATTACTATATACTATACAGCATATATTACTCTTTTAGTCTTCATGCAATTCATGGAGACAAAACGAGCCACCGCTGAAGCATTGCCGTTTTTATTGCCAATGAATACCATTTCTCCACCATCGTTCATCCTGTATTTAATTGTATCCTGATAATTGGGGCTAGTGGCGCTGTTGAAAAGAGAGAGAGAGAGAGAATAAAAACAGGATTAAATTGTGCAAAGACGTGGGATTAGGCAACTGTTAGCAATAATAAATTGACTTCAAAGAAATGGTGTCAAGCTGTGGTCAACCGCTGTGGAGACTTCATCCACCAAGGCTCCTCCAGCCCCCCCCCCCTTGCTCTCTCTCTCTCTCTCTCTCTCTCTCTCCCTCTATATCGACCATCATGTCCCTCTTTTCCCCTTTCACTTTCAGAGGATTCCATCCACTTTGCTGTGAGTCAGTGTTTGTTTCCGGGCAGAAGCCGCCATGTTTGCCGAGCCGACAGGCCTCGGTGCCAGAACCACTGGAAACCAAATCTCCAGACGTTGAGAGATAACTGTTTGGATTGTTTGGCGCCGTGGAGTTGGAGGAAAATTATTGCAACTCCCGATATCGTTCGGGGGGACAAAACCGCAAGAAAATGAGCGCAGAGTGCATCGCTCGTATCGTGTGTTGTAATCAAAAGATATATTAGTTATCTGTCTCCGATATTGAAGGGGTACTTTTCTCAACAGTGACATATTTTTCTATATGGGCCTGACGGAGGGGATCAAACCCACTGATAACTTCAAGGACATGAGGTCAAGTTCAACCAGCTGACTTCACATTCTTTTAATTTGTGACTATTAGTGTTATTACGGTAACTATTACATCACTCATTTGAAGGAGTTTTGCTTCCACCCACTTCCAAATTTCTACCGCAATTCAAAGGAGAACTACTGGATCAATATAAAAGATTCCATGCCACACACTCGGGTCGACTCCCAATGATAATAGGGTTTAAAAAAAAAAAAAAGTTTTCCGTTAAGCCAGCTTCACATCGAATCCGAAAACGCATCAGACAGTCTGATCCTCCCCTTTGTGGCCGGCGGATGAACTGTGTCTGGGTTTCGCATCCCATAATATGTCAGATCAAATGGGGGAGGTTGTCCCCCCCCAGTGCAGTGAGTGGTTTGATTAGCTGGGCATTATGGTGTGTCACAAATGAGAGTTTAACATTTCCTTTACACGGTGTTTACAAAGTGCAAAACAAAATACCCACAATTAACTGATACAGATATATACATCAACGTCTGACATCATTTTGTATACGTGAATTTTTTACTTGGTTTCAAGCCCAGTTCCAATAAAAAAAAAAAATTTGACTGAGGTAACTTGCTGCATGAGTTAGAAAAATGTGACATCTGCATCCGGATCAGGTTCCATAGGAACGAATGGAGCTCCGGTTCGCCCTGGTCGTTTATGGGATTCGGTGCGAAGCCGGCTTCGACCGTGCCACGGGGGTTCGCCATCTGACGGCGGAAAAGTTAGGTTCCCTCTCCTGTTTGATCGCGTCAACTTCAGCTCGCCTCCATTTGCCCAAAAAAAGAAGAATGACTCAACAATCAAAGTGTTCCTTCAATAATTGAGCGCTGTGGAAAGGAGGCTCCATTTCCCCCAAAGTTCCCCCCAGCGAGCCGCCCACCGTACGCCACCTTACGGGAGGAGATAATGACAGCGCTATTAAAACCGCAATCTCTCTTCTTCTTCGTTCTTCTTTCAGCAGTTTCAGCCTTCAAGAGTAATGAGGAACAGAAGGACAGTATACCCCCCTCCCCCCACCCCCCCACCCTCCCACCCCACCCCAAACTATCAACTTTGGGGACCGAATGTATTCTTTGCTGGATAATTAATGGCTACAGACAAATGGTGGTTGATTGAGCGACTCATCCCTCTATTTTCAATCACCATCTGCTGTGTGTTGCCGGCAAAAAACAATGTTAATTACCTCGAGTGCGCCCGAGACGCGGCGTATTAATTAGAACGCCCCCAAAAAAAGGGAAAGCCTCGCATACCGCTCCCTCGCGAACCGCTGCGGTGCCACGCTGGCGGATCACCTGAGTCGGGCGGCGGCGTCGGGGGGTCAGACTCGCCTTTGCCTAACTCGCCCCTTAGACCACCCGGCGTGGCTTTCTCGGCAAACGCCAGCGGGCCCCCCCCCCCCCTTGGGCGGCCGGCGGCGGGGCCCGTCGGCAGCGGGACGAGGCAGCGGCGCCGCGACCACGGGGACGGCCGGCTGACAAAGAGCGTTAGGCTTCCTGACGGAGACGGCCGGGGGATTTTTGTTTGTGTGTGTGTGTGCATCACCTGTCTCTCAGAAGAGGGGATGATGGGAGGGAAGGAAGGGAGGAAGGAAGGGAAGGAAGGAAGGAAGGAAGGAAGGCTGGATTGACTCAGAGTGACAAGGCAACGGGGCATCAAGTCTCCCCTCCCCACAGTACTCCCCTTGCAGATCCAAACCCCCCCTGGAAGCCCCCGAAAAGACGGAGGACCCCTCTCTGGTTCCACGGCTGCGCGTTGCTCACGTCTGAGGCCGGACAAGTCCATTCAGCCCCGCCCTACTCAAACGGGACCTGTCATGCTCATTTTTACACAATCTAATACAGTTTACGTCCCCAAAATATGTTTTTGCAGTTTTTTGCTGAAAAAAACACTCAGATTATGCATTCTAGCCGTTCTAACGTGCCTCTAAACCCATTGTGTTCCCGACGCTCTGTTTCAGTGTGAGGAGCCTCCCTGCTGAGGCGCCGAGTTCCGTGAGCCAATGGAGCACAAGTTCCGGTATCTGTGAGCCAATGGCGTTGGAGCGTGGCCCCCGGGTTCCGTTGTATTTACTCCATGACTTTCACCTATTGCACCTCGTCAGTCCACCTGAATCTGCTTCTGAACAAATTTGAGGCGAGGAAACAACCGATGCAGTCGCTGAACCTCCACTCATATTAGATCTACGAGGCCTCGTTTAAAAGTTTGTTCCGACTTTGGTCGCCGTGCTCCAGGCTTGGACCGGGACTCTCGGACTCAGGGATTTTTTTGTTTCGCGTAAACGTCGGAAAATCTACAAAAAAAAAAAATTATTTTTTTATTGGTCTTGTTTGGAGAAACGCGCAGCGGACGGGATGGAGCAGATGACCATATGATGAGATCCGTGATGGACCGACCTTTGCAAACGGAGCGTTCAGAGCCGTCTGAAGCCTGAGCGCTTAGTTCACAGCGACTCCTTTGTCATTAGTTCACCTCTTTATTCGACGCTCTGGCCGCGTCTGATATGAACATCCCACATAACAGCGTCACATATATGGGAGAAAACCAGGAAAAGCACAACAGGTCGCCCTTCTAATGTTGGTTCCCCATCGTTTATATCCGCTCATATCGTCGGTCCGTCTGTATGCTGTATGTCATATGGAAGAGATGAAAAGGTCGGGGTACATTTTATCTGATTTTTCATGCCTTTATCAACTTTTGCACTTTCCGCACATCCGCTCTTTTGGCTATAACCGCACCAAAAGTAAGAGATTAGAAACAGGAAGTTGGGTCGCTTCCGACTGGCGACCTGCTGTAGCCAGCGTTGCACTCTCGATGTACACTGATCAGCCTTTAAAACATTAAAACCGCCACTAATAACCACTCATATTGTGCAGCCCCCCCCTGGTGCCGCCTAAACAGCTGTGACCCGTGGAGGCGTGGACTCCACCAGACTCTGAAGGTGTCCTGTGGTACCTGGCACCAAGACGTTAGCAGCAGATCCTTCAAGTCCTGGAAGTTGTGAGGTGGGGCCCCCATGCATCGGGCTTGTTGTTCCAGCACATCCCACAGCTGCTCCATGGGATGTACACGATGGAGGAGAAAAGGTGATCCATCAGACCTCCACCTTCTTCCATTGCCGCATGGTTTCCCAGAAGGTGATTCTCACAGGTTTTTTTTTTTTTAAAGGCTTAATGGTTTGCCCCGTCGGACGGCGTTGAAGCAGAGTGAGAAGCTGCAGCAGGGTGCTGAGGTTCTCAACGTCAAAGCGCTTAGTGAGGTTGAGCAGTGAACAGTCATAAATGGACGGGAGCCCACATTTTTTACCCAGGTCTACGTCGGAAAAAAATGGCCATCGTGTACTTAACCCGGTCATCTCGGTAAACTGCGTTTCAGCCGTAAACATTGGTAACCCCGCTTTGGAGGGAGGAACGGAGGACGCTCCGAGGCGACGGGGGCTCCTCCGCCTCCCCGCCTCCACAGCTGCGCGTCGCTGGCGTCTGAGGCTGACGAGCGTGGGCGCGCGGAGGGGGAAAAACATGCAAATGCGACGACTTTGAGTAGCGTGTCATCGCTAATTATTTGCAATCATCGAGTAGCGTCAATAGCAATTAGCTCCGTTTCCCACGACTTAAGTCCCTAATGGCTGCAGTCAAAATAACCACAAATCAAATTGCGCTCGTTTCGGCTCCAGGAACAGGCCGGTGTAGAGCCGGGCACAGACTGGGCTTTTAAAAGAAGGACGCTTTCAAAGCGGTTACTCATGAGGTCGTCTGCGATATTCTCCCCCCCCACGAGGCACGGATTTACCCATCCGAGCCCATGCGCCCGGGAACCCGCAGCATATTCTGGCGTGCTGCCGAGGGGACATGCGTGGCATGGCGGCGTTAATGCTCCTTGAACCGAGAAGCCGCCCGTCCCAAGTCACCATCACAGTCCACTCCCCGCCGGCGACAAAATGACTGACGTGCCCCGAGCTCTCGGTCCGAGCGGGCAGCAAAAAAAAAAAAAGATAATAATTTTAAATTTAAAAAAAACTAACGATATAATTGTCGTGGCGGGACAAAGGGGCGGCGAGCGCTCCCAATGTTTGTCCGCCTTGCAGAGGCGGATCGCGGAAAATCGGGGAAATGAGGCGTTGATGAGGATTTTCAAGGTTGGTTCTGAGCGGATCTCAGGACAGAATGTCCCGGGTCCAAACTGGTTCGGGTCCGAATTTTGCCACCCGCGAAGGACCCGTGTACGTCACCCAACAGCAGCCGGTCCTTCTCTAAAATATACTTTATGGTGTTTTTGTTTTTATTTCCCCCTCGGTCGCGTGAGGTGGCGGGGATGCCTTTCCCCCCCGTCAGAGGGGTTTCGGGAACGGCGGACCCCGCCGCCGAACCACGGAGAGGGCAAACAGGGGAGCGTCACATCACGGGAACACCCCCAAATGGCTTTGTCCCAAAGTTCAAGAGGAAGCAAACGTGGGACAAATATCGAATACGTGTATTTTCCTGAGCGGGAAAACCTCACGGATTACCACTTTAAAAGCCTGGAGCGGACTCCGGCCACGCGTCCGGTTTACGCAAAAAATAAAATAAAAAAAGCCCCAAATAAAATGAGATAAGGTGGAGTTTCTGCTTTGATATTCAGCTCCATCCCGGCCATATAATATCTCAGGCGTGGCTCCGCTCAAGCATTCCTGACAAGATGTCTTTGGGAGGAGATAAAAAAAAAGTGGAGCGCTCCCTCGCTCCGTCTCCCTCTCTCTGTCTGTCTGTCTGTCTGTCTGCCTGCCTGCCTGCCTGCCTGTCTCTCCATCCGTCCCTCCCCACCCCCCAGCCCTCTTTCATCTCCGCCTTGTCCTTTTGAGTGTCTGTCAGAGTGATGCTGAAGGCTCCAGCATCACCACGCTCCCCTCCTCTACCTGCCCCCCCCCCCTCTCTCGCTCTCCCCCACCACTCACTCTCTCTCTCTCTCGCTCTTTCTCTCTCTCTCTCCCTCCCTCCGCTCTATCTCTTTCTCTCTCGCTCTCCCCCACCACTCACTCTCTCTCTCTCTATCTCTCTCTCCCCCACTCACTCTCTCTGTCTCTCTCTCTCTCTCCTCTTTCTCTCTCTCTCCCTCCCTCGCTCTATCTCTTTCTCTCTCGCTCTCCCCCACTCACTCGCTCTCTCTCTGTCTCTATCGCTCTCTCTCCCCCACTCACTCTCTATCTTTCTCTCCATCTCTCTCTCTCTCTCTCTCTCTCTCTCTCTCTCTCTCTCTCTCTTTCTGTCTCTATCTCTCTCTCTCTCCCCCACTCATTCTCTCTCAGTCTCACTCTCTCTCCTCTTTCTCTCTCTCTCCCTCCCTCGCTCTATCTCTTTCTCTCTCGCTCCCCCCCACCACTCTCTGTCTCTCTCTCCCTCGCTCTATCTCTTTCTCTCTTGCTCTCCCCCACCACCTACTCACTCTCTCTCTCTCTATCTCTCTCTCTCTCTCTCTCTCTCTCTCTCTCTCCCTCCCTCTCTCTCTCTTAGCCCCGAGCTCGACCCCGGTGTTGTCACACGAGGAGCCGTCGCAGCCGGGATTCATGTTTTTTTTGCTTTCTTTCTCGTTCCCTTTACACGGGTGCACCGTTGGGCAGGGACGGTGACGTCGTTGCTCTACGCCTGATGCTTGGCTCAGAGGACGGGGTTCGCCTGTTTCTCAACGCAGGCCTTCGTCGAGATGTTGGTTCCCGTAATTTAGAACTGTTCCCGGTCAGGCTGTCTTCATATGTTATACGCAGGAAAATAGACAGGGTCCCAAACCGGGCGTGGGATCGGGTCTTTCAGTGTTTTATTGACGCTTAGGCTTCTGCAAATCAGCCCTTTTGGCTACGTACACCCGCACTCACGTAAGAGACCAGAAACAGGTTGTCGCTTCCGACTGGCAACCTGCTATGGCCGGGGTTACGGTCTGGATGTACTTCTGGAGGCAGTTTACTGTTACACTGCAAATCAGCTCTTTTGGCTTTAGGACGTTGTGTCGCTTCCTACTGGCACCCTGCTGTAGACAAAGTTACACTCTGGGTTTACCGCTGCAAATTGTATTTATTTTTATAAAATGTGGTAAAACTGTTTTTCAAAACATGTTCAAAAAATACACTAAGACAGACATGATTATGAAATGAGTTTCCCATTTTAAGTCTTAAACGACTGCCCCATTGAACTGCATCGAAGCCCAGTGAGAAGCCGCGGCAGAGACGGTGTTAAGTGAAGTTACCAACACTAAAGCGTCCAGAGAGGTTGTGCTGCGAACAACGTAAAACAACGTTTTAATGAGGTACGGGTTAAAATATTATCCTTTAAAATGTCACATTCCATGTATAAATATTATAGTTTGCCGCTTCTCTACCTACTTTTCCCACTTACTGCGCGTCATTCTGGGAGCTTGACTTGCGTTCCAGGAGTGAGGGCGCGCCCATATTTTTTAAAGAGAATGAAGAATCCCAAAGTGGATTTGGCAGCGGTTCAGGGGAGACGGCTTGTTTCATTTCGCCCTCCTTGATACATGAATGGCATCAAATCAATCCGTTTCAATGAGTTAATTAATGATTAGTGGGATATATCCTTTCTTAATCCTTGTTTTTTTGAGCTACACTATTGCTTGAATGGCATCATCATCCCAAGGAATTATGGGTAATTTTTTTTTGTAATGGAACTTCCCTCTTTGTTTTCGGTTGTCAAAACATTTCAATCCGAATCGTCTCGACTGAAAGTGCATTAAAATGCACGGACGGCGGAGCCATAATTACGGGGTAAAAATACACGGCGCCTTAATCCACGTGCTAATAATGCAATTAAAGTGCTGTTTCTGCAGCGCGTTAATCTGCTGTGACGAGGCTCACCATTCAATTAACCCCCTTTTAACACTTTGCTTCAACTTCCTCTGCCGGTGCTGATCTGTTCAAAACTTCCTGTCGTCTGCTGTAATTATCTATCCATGCATCCATCCATCCATCCATCCATCCATCCATCCATCCATCCATCCATCCATCCATCCATCCATGCACCAATCCATCCATCCATCCATCCATCCATGCACCAATCCATCCATCCATGCATCCATCCACCCATGCATCCAGCCATCCATCCATCCATCCATGCACCAATCCATCCATCCATCCATCCATGCACCAATCCATCTATCCATCCATCCATGCACCAATCCATCCATCCATCCATCCATGCATCCATCCATCCATCCATGCGTCCATCCATCCATCCATCCATCCATCCATCCATCCATGCATCCACCCATCCATCCATCCATGCATCCACCCATCCATCCATCCATGCATCCATGCATCCACCCATCCATCCATCCATCCATGCATCCATCCATCCATCCACCATCCATCCATGCATCCATCCATCCATCCATCCATGCATCCATCCATCCATCCATCCATACATCCATCCATCCATCCACCATCCATCCATCCATATCCATCTATCTATCTATCTATCTATCTATCTGTCTGTCTGTCTGTCTGTCTGTCTGTCTGTCCCTTCCTCCTCTATCTGTGCAGTGGATATTCAAAGTGTGACTCTAGCTTTGCTTCTGACCGTTTTTTTCTTTTTTTTTTTTTTTTTGAACACATCTCAAAAGCATACGAAGCAGATCCTCTCCTCATCCTTTAATCACTCTTTCTCCTCCTCCTCTTTCCCGTCTTTCTAAGCTTGTCGACACATTATTGAGCCCTGCCCAAAACCTTCCCCCGCGTCCCCCCCCGGCCGCGGACAAGGTCGTCGGGGGGCGGCCCCCAATCTCGCCCCTGAAAGCGAGCCAAGGCGGCCAGATTAGCACCGGGACGCCACAGGAAATGAGACGGTGTGAAGGACGGCGACGCTCCTCCATTCAAGCTCCTTGTTAAAACACGAGACGGGGCGATGAGTTGGAGGACACAGGGGGAAGGAAGTTTGTCTTCTGCGCCCTCCCAATTCTATTTTTAACGTGGGGACGAGCCGCGATAAATGGGAAACAATTCGATTAGGAGCCAAATACTGTGGCGTGACTCATGACGGAGGAACTTTCCTGCTGCACGTACAGTGCAGCGCAGTGGAATTAGGCCATGTTTTAGGGTGTGCTTTCCAGAATTTGACATTTTGACGTTCGTCTTGAATTAAGAGTAGTAATTGGTAAAATACCTACGCCTACTGTCGCACCGTGTAAATAATCAACACCACTTTGGAAACAAGAGAGGAAAAAAGCACGTTCACTGAAGAGGTACACTGAAATTGTCACAATTTTAGCATCATTTTATTTTTTGGGGTTGCACAGTCAGAGACATATATATAGATGCCGCATTGACTGTAAAAAAAAAAAATGTTCACTTCCATTTTTTTTCACCTTTTTTAGTTCTCGGGGATACGTTCGAAGGTGTGCCCTCGTTCTCAATGATGCCGAGATCACACGAGGCAGAAAAAAACCTCCAGAAATAACCAAAACCTAAACTACAATAAGTCAAGAAGACGATTAGAACACAAAAGTCAGCATTGGATAAAAACAATTCCCGGTTACAGCAATTTCATTCTCAAACAATGTGATTTGTCAGCATATTTCTAAAATGTCCCGAGATAGTATGAAGGAATCTGTCTATCTATTTGAAGTTCATTGTAGGTTATTCCACGAGTCGGGAGCACAACATTTAAAAGCAGTCTTTCGGAGATGGAGAGCTCCCGCGTTGGGGTGTAATAGTGAAGTAATGTAAATTGGTCATTTTCTTAGGAGCGCTTTGTAAATGAACGTAAGCCGCTGTTGGTCTGGAAAAGAGAGCGGGCCAGCCAGCTTCTTCATCGAGTACAATGCTGGTACTGTAGGCATCACAGGTAATAAATCTAAGAGCAGAGTGATATACAGCGTCTTAGGGCTTAAGGGTGATAACAGCAGCATGTCTATATATTACATCACCATAATCCAAGACAGAAAGTAATACAGTTTCAACAATTCTTTTTCTACTTAACATGGGAAAGCAGGTTCTATTTCGATAAAGAAAGTCAAGTTTCGGCCGCAGCCTTCCAACCGGTTTATCAATATGCACTTAAAAAGTGAGTTTATCATCAATCCAGATGCCTAAATATTTATAGTGTGGGACTCTTTCACTAGCTGTACCGAGTAAAGCGCTTAGCTGAAGTTTGCCATAATCGATTTCCTTAGCTCTTGTGAACAGCATATTTTTTATTTTTTCAGAGTTTAACAGCGTTTCAAAGTTTGAGATCGATAGGTGCCTCTTGAAAAACATGAAAAGAAAGTCACGGATTGTCAATAGCCAGTTGTATGGAGTCAGCCCAACAATATAAGACAGTGTCATCTGCGTACAGATGGGCACGACAGGTATTCAAAGACCGGACAATAACACTGATATCAATTGTAAACAGGACCGGTCCCAAGATGGAACCTTGAGGGACACCTTTTGTTATCGATAAAAATGCAGATTGAACATTAGCCGTTTTCTCGCACTGCAGTGTGTCAGAGGGCTAGTTGATGCTTTTATAAGCATGAGGCTCATAAGGTACTTACTGCGGCAGTCTGTGTACGAGCAGGGAACGATCAACTGAATCAAAGGCTTTTGATTGGTCGAACAGAGCAGCTCAACGCTTCTTTTTATCCATCCCCGTCACAATATCATTTAAATTGAAAGGTGTTGCAGAGGCGGTGCCGTGGTCAGCCCTGAGAGCACAATGAGTTGATTGTTTATGACTGACTCAAGTGTCTTAGACGGACAGGACGATTTAGAGATTGGGACGATAGTAATGAAGAGCACTATTATCTCCTCCTTTATGCAGTGGAGTAACGTGAGCCACTTCCCACACGATGGGACTAATACCCGAGAGAGCTGGAGAAAGAAAGGGGCCGGACCGTCCTCTCCGGTTGCTTCCTTGGAGCCAGTTGCAAGGAGTGCTCCAGCACCTCGACTGGGGGTGACAAGATGGAGGGGAAACGGAGGGACAGGACTTACAGTGTGTACAGAGGCATCCGTTTCTGCATTACTCACATTGACCTGATCCGGTGCTCCTATCTTCAAAAAAATACCTGACCAGCTGCAGCACAACGTGTATCAAAAGCTGCGCATATTTCCTTGTGACCAGATATTACACACTGACCAGAATGTACACGCGTGGGCAGGGAAACTGCATTTTTATTCTGAGTTGAATTCACAACCTTCCAGAATTCGGCTGGATTTGAATAACAGCTGAAGGTGGTCATGGGATTTAAGTTTCCTCACCGACGATGTAAATGTATTTGTTAATTGCCTAAACACAAGCCAATGGGAAGGGTCTGCAGATTTTCTCGCTCGGACCCAAGACCTATTCTTTAATTGGGACAAAGATGATGGTCCAGAGGTGAACCAAGGACTAGACCCATGTTTATTTCTTTGCTTTTTAAACGGGGCATGTTTGTTAAGCAGGGAGTCGGAGAAATTTATAAAAGGATCCGGCGCGAGATCAAAGTCCGGGACTTTGAACGTATTTGAAATTTGATGAACCCTGAAAAAGATCACGTAAGAGATGAGAGAGCTCATTAAGATTTCCAAAATTTCTCTTGACAACAAATTCGCGATCGCACCCCCTTTAGTCGCACGGTCCCTAATGCAGGCTGCGCGGCGACGGTCACCTTTTGCAGCAATTTTATCAACCCCCATTGGATAAGATCAGATCAATTAAAGTTGACTTAAAAACACATTATAATAATCTTTTTTAGATGAGGCCTGGTGGGGTCAGTGATCAGCGGGGTGAGGTCCAGGTGACCGCACACCTCCCTGCGATAACCACGCACGTTGGTCAACGAATTGGAATAAAAATCACCAAAGACGATCGTCTGCGAGTTACAGCTCCGAGAGTTTGGATCTGCCGATTTATCAATGGCGACAGATACAGCGGAGGGAGGTCTATAAATCCCAATCACGGCAACTGAATTATTAGGCCATAAATTGACCTTCAGAGCAATAAATTCGAAACCTTTCTCTGCGGTGACCTTATTAAGAACCGTAGCCGAAAGACATGATTTAATAAGAACGGCCGCCCCGCCTCCTCTTGCCTTTCCGTCCGCTCCAAACAAATGATATTCCTTTTAAGAAACCTCAGAATCACAGATTTTTTCTCTCCTTTCGCCAAGTCTCTGTCAGCGCCGATACATCAGGGTCCGTTTGAGAAGCCAGAGTCTGGAGACGATCCGGAGAGTTTTTTTTTCTGATGTTGAAGCAGACTTGTCATCTTCGGAGCAATAGGACCCGGACCTTTTCTCTCTTTTAGAAGTATGTGCGTCACATGAGGATAATATAAAGAATAACAGAGGCCTCCTCACGTGATTATGAGGAGGCCGGGTTAGACTGGGGCTGGAAGTGGTTTGGGGCGGCGGGGGACGCGGCAGTGGACCCGACGGGGCTGGTGCTGTAGTTTGTAGTGGCAGGCATCCCAGTTCCGTTAAGTGGAGCTGAGTGGGCTGCAGGTGGAGGGGACGGAGGAGGTGACTGAGCGGTGGATGCATGTACTGTGTGCAGGTACTACTAACCCTGTGTACAGGTCAGTGGGGGAGCTGCGCTTCTCCTGGACGAAAACACTGTAACGTTTATGTTTCTCCACCCGTTTCGGGCCCTATGATCTGCCTGCAGTAGATTGCTCCACCACCGCCATTGCCGCTGAAAATTGCGCATTGGTTGACGCGCTTCCCTAAAATCTGGACGCGATCCAACTGCATAGTGATATGGAGGCTTATAGGAAATCGATCTGAATGCAGACGGTGTCAATATTCTACAGCCACTTACTTCATAATGATAAGTACAAGCGAAGCAGTCGTCTACTGCGCCTTTAAATGAAAACTGTATTGACAGACACTGACGCCCTTTTCATTGCTGCCATTTTGACATGTATACCTGGTTAAGGTGACAATCAGTAAGATATTTTTGTTCAGGAAAGCTCATGTTTGATACTTTTTCAAGGTGGAATTTTATTACAAAACGGCATTTGATGTTATGCGCGCGAGTCCTCCACGTTGCTGCCTCCTCCTCTCCCCCGGAAAAATAGAAAGATTGTTCATGCGCACAAAGTCAAAGGCAGAATTGTGACAAAGCAGTGTAGCTCGGCGCAGCCGGTAAACTGTGGATATGGATGAAGGTTCAGAAAGAAAAAAAAACTAACAAAAAACAAAAAAACCACATCCCCACGGCGAAAAGAAAAACAAATCAATCAGCTGAAGGCAAACTTCGGGGAGAGGAAAGCGACCGTCTTCGAACAAAGGCGAGCGTGAACCCCGACGTGAGGAAAAAAAAGAAACACTGCCGTTTCTGAACGGAACTCTGGGACTTGCTGGTGTCATCCACCCGACAGGGGCCCCCCCGCGGAGCGCCACTTTAAACGCGGCTGAAGTTGATTCTATTAATTGCATTAAAGATGGCTGCCCCGGGGGGGAAAAAGAAGGGTGGGTTTGTCCAGTACGTTTGTCAAGGTTAGTTCAAGATTCAGGGGGTTTATTTGTCACATACATGTACTGTACATACTTTCATACATATACGCAGTGAAATGTCTTTGCAACGCACCCGGAGATGATGCACAATAGTTACTAAAACAAACGTAATAGCTAACCTGATTCCTACCTAGCAACTAACTGAAACAAACTGATTCCTAAAACGTAATGCAGTTAGTAAAGAGAATAATACACTCAAACTCTCAAAAGGGAAATACAAAGTGGGGGTACAAAATAGAAGGGAATATAGTTATGTATACGGGATAGGCTATTTGTACACACATATGTGCAGTAAAGTGCATGTGAATAAAGTATGTATATAGTACACACACTTTATTGTTATTATTATGTATATTTATTTATTGTTATTGTGTGTATGTAGTTTGTACAGAGTGGCCGGATCGTCTCATTTCATCACTTTATGTAAAAAAACAGCGATGCAGGAAAGAACCGCGAGGAAAAGAAAGTCTGTCCCGGCCGTGCAAACAAGAGGATTTGAGTTCAAGCGTATTTTGGTCCTCGGCGGGTTGGTAGGGATTCAACGTGGGAAGGAACAGGATGGACAAGGACAAACTCAGCACCTGGACTCAATCAGCACTGAGTGGAGCGCAGCAGCGAGCCCCGCCTCCACCTGAGCCCCGCCTCCACCTCCATCACAGCTGACACTATGGCTCAGCAGCAGGAAGAGGAGGAGGAGGAGGGGTGATTGTGTCCAAACTTTGGTAAGATATATTTGTGTGTGTGTGTGTGTGTGTGTGTGTGTGTGTATATATATATATATATATATATATATATACACACACACACACACACACACATATATGGGGTCCATCAAACCGTCCTCAGTGTTTGTTTGTTTTCTTGTTGGTGTAGGGAATGGCGGTTCAAACACGCAGCCCGCGGGCCCAGAAGTGGCCCTGGTATTCATGCCGGGGTGGCCCTTTGAACGAACTGCAAGGTAAGAAATTAACAGTCGCAAGATGGAGGGGAGGATAGTTTATTCACCCCCGAGGGAAATTGGAGTCAAAGCGGCTCACATCCAAACAATAGGCAATAAAAACAAAAACATTATGCAATGAACCTCAAAATGAACTTTCCAGGTTAGAAGGAATATGCAAATTTGACAATATAGAATGACTTCAAAATTGATATATAATTGTATAATTTGGCAATATTCAACAAACCTGACGAATTAAGAATGAACGATGAGGTTTAATTGGATTTATTACAAAAATAACCTGAAGGGCCAAAACAACCAGCGGCCCCATGACTCTGCAGAAGCAGCGTGCTTTTCATAACATCAATTTACTCAATAAATCAGAAAGATGACTCATACATTTTTCAACATAACATTCCCAGTTTTTATAAAGATGAATTGTAAAGCAGTTTAAAAACAGGTTGTCAATCCGGGCCCCGACTCGATCTAACTTGATAAGTCATTTGTCTCTTTCAGCCCAAAATCTTAAGTCAATGATTGTATTCCAATAGATCACAAATATTACAAAATGTTGGACAAACAGCAAGGATCTGTGTACATTTAGTTTTTTATATACATTTTATGCATGTATAATATCATAATTTAAAATCCAATCCACGGGTTTTATTTTTTTCCACTTTCCATTTCCAACGCTTTGATTGTCTGCCTTATTTGTTTACAATGTCATTTCTAAAAACGATAAGCGCTTACTCCAATGTTACTCCAATGTTACTCCGTGTTACTCCGTGTTACTCCGTGTTTCCAAACTCACTTTTCTGCGTTTGGGCGTCCGGGAGAACTCGACGCACAGCAACGGTGAAAAAGAAATCGTACGCTTCTCCGGTTTCCCCTCTCCGAATCCCCTTTTTACATATTTTACCATGTGTTTTGTCGCCACCATTGTCTTGTTTAAACGTGTTTACAATGGTGAGCCCCGCGCCCCACCGCCCCCACCCCCCACGCCGGCTGCCATACCCCGGTTTCTAATCTGCCCCCTGAATAATGGCGACAGATTTGGAGAGTGTGTGCTGATGCGGCGTGTTTTCAGCGGCGTTGTGCGAGAGCGGGGCTCACCTCTTGTTATTATTTTCAGAAGGCGGCGACGTGTCCTGACCTACTTTTTTTTTTTTTTTTTTTTTTTTTTCTCGGGGTGGAATTCATGTTGGATTTCTAGAGCAAACTGTGGAGGGGGGGGGGATTCCCATGAAATCAGCATCCGTGACACGCTTTGCATATATTTTATTATTATGCAGCTTTAAATCCTCCTCTTAATGCCGACGATCGAGGCGCTGGCATTACTCGCAGCTCACGGGTCTTTGTGTTCGCAAATTAGGCAAAACGAGCATCTGACCTGAATCCCAAGTCATTTCAAAAGGTCGTTCACCGGGAACGAATCGTTTGCGAGTCTTGCGTCACCGCCTTCACCTTGATTGAGGAGATCAGCGGTATTGTAACGTGGTTGCACTATTTTTAAGCCCGAAAGTTTACATTTAAAATCTCTACAATTGCTTAAATTGTTTTATTTTTTTATTATTGTGTAAATTTCTGCAGCGTTGCAGTGCACGGTGGCGCTCCATGTGATCCTGTGTATTTGATGGATAAACTTGAACTTGAATCCGCTGGTTCGGTGCTGGAGCAGAAGCAGGGAAATGGGGCTTTTAACTTTCTGAACCTGCAATTTTTCCACCTCTGCGGGGAGCCTTCAGATGGGTTTATCGAGCATAATTCAGCTTCAAATGTCAATAACACCGCGACTTATACTTCTCTCCGATGCGTGTTTTCCGCACGGCACCCAGCCGTGCGGAAAACACGGGCGGAACTCCAGCCGGGAGTTGTGACAGGAGTGCGCCTGGTTTACCTACCTGACATAAATTTGTACCGGAAACTCCAAAATGACAGTGTTCAGAGCGAGCTGATCGTGGCGCAGTGTCTCCTTGACAGCTACCTGTCAACAGCACCTGTCATTAACCTGTCAGGGGGCATCGCCGAGCCCCAACCTCCCCCAATACCGTGCTTTTTTTTTTTTTTTTGGTTGTTGTCGTCCTCCTTTTTCGACACAGGCGTAGAAAAGGCTTCCCAGCGATAACGTGATTTTTGTCGCTGTGACTTATTAAAGTTAAGTCGTTTTTTCCAAAAACAAACAAAACAGCGGTGACATTAAGTTATCACCCCCCAGCGTCAGAAAAGGCACTTTTTTGCGTCTTTACAGATATTCCTCTCGGTTTGCCCACAAACCGGGATCGCGGCGCTGAACGCTGTCGGCGTCTTTCTGCTAGCAAGAAAGACAAATCTACAATGCTGGGCTAGTTCTGTCAGACAACTGGACCGCGCCACGCGCTGCCACGCCCTCATGGGCCGGCCTATTCGAGCAGCCGGTCCCTGCTGCCCTTCCTTCTCTGCTGCCTCACCTGCTGGGATTTGAGCTCATCATTTCGGTATCTCCGGCTCACTATGTACGCCTGTTTGCTGTACACCTCGTCGGGAGTGATGAGCAGTAGAGCGTGGACACCAACCCCAAAACGATGCAGAACATAAAGATGATTTAAAAGTTGATGTTGTCTCTCAGAATCGATACATGAAGTTTTCGGGGTTTTTTCCCCCAATGTGAACGGTTGCAGCCCACTTTGCCTTTTTTCCTCATTGGCTTCTCCACAAACGCCGATCGCGGTGTGACGGTGCTAAGCGGCGTGATTGTTTTTTGGTTTTTCTTGCCGCCATTTGGCGAGCGGGTTTGTACAGAACAGCCGAATCGTTCCACTTCATCACTTTGTTAGAGTGAAATCAACGTACAGTTAAGGTTGCCTGTACCCGTCCTCCTTCCGGGGTGGCGCAGTACGGTACCTTTTGGT
The DNA here is from genome assembly GCF_960531495.2 of Zeus faber. Lineage (NCBI taxonomy): Eukaryota > Metazoa > Chordata > Actinopteri > Zeiformes > Zeidae > Zeus > Zeus faber. The sequence goes on along the minus strand of NC_137209.1, from coordinate 21,773,157 downwards.
CAAAAGGAGGAATTAGGACCCGGTACTGTCCGTCGGTCTGCGGGGGTGGAGGTGGAGGTGGGGGTGCGCGCATGTCGCAGCTGCCCACCCCACTCCACCCCTGCAGGGCTGGAGATAGCGTGCTCTAAATGCGGCGTGGCCTTTGTAGCCACGTGTGAAATATGATTTGGTGAAGGGTGTCATTTGAAGGAGCCCAGTTCTGCAGTTATGACAGATCCCCCGAGCGCTCGCTGGCGTGCGCACACACACACACACACACACACACACACTCAAAGACGCTGCTGTCTTACTGTCATCTATCTGTCTATCTATCTCTTTCACACACTCTCACCTGACTCCCATCTCTCTCTCTCTCTCTCTCTCTCTCTCTCTCTTTCTCTCTCTCTCGGCCCCCAGACTCCCCAATGGTTCAATTATTGGGCCGTTTTTAAAGCCCGACGCTGCTGTGATGGGAGGATGAGGAGGGAGGGGCAGGTGGGGGATCCACCACCACCACCACCACCACGTCCCTCCATCAGTTCTCTTCAACGCCCCTCGCCTCTTCACCTCGTTTCTTCCGTCCTCACCTCTCTTTCCCCTTTTCTCCGAGTCTCGCTCTCTGCAGCTCAAACACTTTTAGGAGCACAAACTAGACACACACACACACTCTTCCCTCACTCCCACCGTCTGTCATATGACAGGAGTGACCTAGTTCTAAGTGGAACCAGCAGTAAGGTGTGTGTGTGTGTGTGTGTGTGTGTGTGTGTGTGTGTGTGTGTGTGTGTGTGTGTGTGTGTGTGTGGTCAAAGTTATCATGCTGTAGCGTTCCATGTAAACATTGTTGTTTGTGGGCACAAAGGAACGGTAGCTGCGGCTTGTTGACGGTGAAAATCCCATGATGCATTTTGATAACGATTATTTTGTCTCCGTTCCCAATAATCAAATCGGAGAATGACATGAACTCAATTCGCTGCTTTTTTTTTTTTTTTGAAATAGAAAAATCTTTCTTTAGGGTCAGATTTAATTAAAATAAAGAAAATGTGATTAATCATACCAATCACAGGCAATTCATCACGATTAATTATTATGGGATTTTAAGACATTTGATGGAAAAATTGCGCATGAGGTTACCTTTAGTGAGTAGTGTCCTCTCTTAGGAATGACTCACTTAAATTATTTGTTCACGTTCCTTATTATTTGTTTTTTTGATTCAGTTCATACACCGATCAGCCACAACATTAAAACCAGTGACAGGTGAAGTGAATGACATTAATCATCTGGTTCCAATGGCACCTGTCAAGGGGTGGAATATATTATTATTATTATTATTATTATTATTATTATTATTATTATTATAATATTAGGGATATATTAGGCAGCAAGTGAACAGTCAGTTGTTGAAGTTGATGTTGGAAGCAGGAAAAATGGGCGTGGTCAGGATCTGAGCCACTTTGACAAGGAGCACATTGTGACGCTGGACGACTGGGTCAGAGCATCTCCACAAGCACAGGTCTTGTGGGGTGTTCCCGCTACGCAGTGGTTACTACCAGAAGTGTCCAAGGAAGGACGACCGGGGAACCGGCAACAGGGTCATGGGGCCCAAGGCTCATTGATGCACGTGGGGGGTGAAGTCAAGCCCGTCTAGTTCGATCCCACAGAAGAACTACTGTAGCACGAATGGGTGAAACAGTGAATGTTGCTGTGATAGAAAGGTGTAGAACACACAGTGCATCACAGCTTGCTGCGTATGGGAGCGCTCAGAGTGTCCATGCTGACCCCTGTCCACCCCTGAAAGCTCCTACAATGGACACATGAGCGTCAGAACTGGACCATGCAGCAATGGAAGAAGGGGGAGGTCTGATGAATCACCTTTTCTTCTACATCATGTGGATGGGTGGGGTTAGGGTCCAATCCCATGGAGCACCTGTGGGATGTGCTGGAACAACAAGCCCGATCCATGGGGGCCCCACCTCACAACTTCCAGGACTTAAAGGATCTGCTGCTAACGTCTTGGTGCCAGGTACCACAGGACACCTTCAGAGTCTGGTGGAGTCCATTGGGAGCAACACAATATTAGTGGTTATTAGTGGTGGTTTTAATGGTATGTCTGTGTGTGTGTGTGTGTGTGTGTGTGTGTGCGCGCGCGCGCATTGAGAATTCTCGCAATAATAATTGAATTCCGCAAAGTGTGAATCCGCCACATTCAATATGAGTTAAGCCGGCTGCACTTCATCTTAATTCTCAGTAACTTTATTTTCTTTTTGCGAGGTGAGCAGCGGAGGAGCGACCCCCCCCCCCCCCCCCCCCGGAATCATCTAAAAGACTTGTTCACCGGGAAGGACTCGTTCACGTGTCACGCATCGCTAGTCGGCGGGCCGGCCCTGTTTTCTCAAAACCCGGATGATGATGATGATGATGATAATACACTCCCCAAAATAAATCCGGTGCTCACAACAGCGCAGCGCAGGCCCCCCCCCCCCCCCCTCACCGGTCGCCGTCTCCTCTCAACTGTCACGTATTGCTTAAGCGCCGTAGCGTGGGATGAATAAATCTGCCGCTCGAGCTGAAAACACCCAAAATCAAACCGCGCTATTTATTCACGACGCCTTCCAAGTTGGAAATGTCAAGTGGCCCCGCCCGTCCCCTGTTTACTCGGCTATAATCAGCGGCGACCTGCCCTTCTGCGGCTCTGTGTCGTATCAGATGCACGTTATATTACCGAGACGTCGGCGGAGGAGTTAAACAAAGCCCCCGTGTTGCGTTTACTCCTGACACGCGACGTTCTGACGCCGCCATTTGTACTTCTGCACACGAGGAGTATTCCAGGCCTGTGTTTTTTTTTTTGTTTGTTTTTTTTCAGATGTCTCCAGTACGCCGTCTTTTTTCTTTGGAAATCAATCATGCGGCACAAAGTAGCGCCGCTGCCGAGGCTTGTATTTCATTTATTTCTATCTATCTATCTAATTATTATTATTATTATTATTATTATTATATAAATATATATATATTTTTTTTTTTCGGCAGCGGGGAAGATATGACGGGGCGTTTATGGAGAATATGAATGAAGGGAGCGTGCAGCTTTTAACGCCTTCTAATAAGCCCCCAAGGCTGGAGAACATTACCACGCAACGCTCTGTGTGTGTGTGTGTGTGTGTGTGTGTGTGTGTGTGTGTGTGTGTGTGTGTGTGTGTGTGTGTGTGTGTGTGTGTGTGTGTGTGTGTGTGTGTGTGTGTGTGTGTGTGTGTGTGTGTGTCTTATCTGTACAATTCGTTCAGATCTTACAGCTAACCCACACACACACACATTACAAACAGCTTCCCGGTCCCTCATCATACCGCTTGGTTGTGGATTGTAGAATACAACATGTCAGCGGTTCCCCAACTCCTTTACAGCAGAGCTCCCCGTGGAAGACTAAACTCGTTAAAAAAAAAAAGAAAAAAAAAGCGATGAATATAATTTATTTTCCTGTGATAAACTCCGTTGAACATGGAACGTGAAGTGGCAAATCTCACAACGCTTTGTGAATGGAATTCTCATTCTCATGAATCATTTCATCTCAGTCACATTGAATATTTGAACTGTGCCAAATGCTTCAACCATTTTTATTTTTACTTTTCGTTTGCGAGTCGTGCATCACCAACGGTTTCGCAGGCCGCGGTTCTTAACGCAGTTCTCGGGGTTTGTAACGCATTTAGCGGTCAACGGGGTAATTCTTGGTCTCCACAAGTGGTGTTGGGTGGTGCCAGGGGATTATCTCATGAGAAGTGTTCCGTGGTCGAAAAAAGGATGAAGGTTTGACTTACGAACCTCATGTAAGAGCTACGGCAACACAAGACGAGGCTCCCTGGTGTAACGGGTGTGGTTAGGACCCAATTGCAGCACAAAGACAGGCAGGGATATTTGGTAACGTCTTTTATTTGTAGAGCGGACGGAAGACAGGCAGGGGGCAGGTAGGATAGATTGTTGGGGACAGGCAGGTTTGATAACGGGGAGTGCAGACAGAAGACAGGCGGGGGGACAAGCAGGATACCTGGTCGGGGCGGACGACCTCCTTCGTCCGCTGGATCCCCGGGTGGCAGGTGAGTCGGGAGTTGTGGGCCCACTGGAGAACCTCGGACCGGAGGTCAGGCAGGATGAACAGACGGTCGGGCGAACATGCGCTGGGTCCGGGTTGGTCCTCGGCGGCGGCTCTGACTTTCTCTTCCACCTCCCAGGTGAGTGTGGCAACGAGACGGGAGGACGGCAGAATGGTGTCGGGGTCAGCAGCGTCTTCCTCCTCCTCCTGGAACTGCCGGGACAGGGCGTCGGGTTTGACATTGCGTGACCCCGGCCGACAGGAGAGGGAGAAATTGAATCTGGTTAGGAAGAGCGCCCAACGAGCCGGACGGGAGTTCAGCCTCCTGGCGGACTGGATATACTCCAGGTTCTTGTGCGCAGTCCACACCAGGAACGGCAGCTGGGTTCCATCTATCCAGTGTCGCCACTCCTCCAGAGCCGATATGACGGCGAGAAGCTCCCTATTCCCGATGTCGTAGTTCCTCTCGGCCGGGGTCAAACGCCTGGAGAAGAAGGTGCAGGGATGAAGTTTCTGATCGGAGGCGGTTTCCTGGGACAGGACAGCTCCGACTCCCACGTCGGAGGCGTCCACTTCCACCACGAACTGCCGTTTGGGGTCAGGCAATACCAGAATGGGGGCTGAAGTGAACCGTGCCTTCAGGGCCAGGAAGGCGTCGTTGGCGGCGGCGGACTACAGGAACGGCACCTTGGAGGTTAGGTCTGTGGGAGGGGCAGCCACCATGCTGTAGCCTCGGATGAACCTCCGATAGAAGTTGGCAAAACCGAGGAAGCGCTGGAGTTCTTTGCGGGAGTTTGGGGCGGGCCAGGTGGTGATGGCGGAGACCTTGGTGCAGTCCATCTGGATGGTCCCCCTCCCTATGACGTACCCCAGGAAGGAGACGGATGGGACGTGAAACTCACACTTCTCCGCCTTCACAAAGAGTGAGTTCTCCAGGAGGCGCTGCAGGACCGTCTGGACGTGGTGGACGTGCTCAGCTTGGGATCGGGAGAAGATCAGGATGTCGTCGAGGTACACGAAGACGAGCTTGTTGAGCATGTCCCTGAGCACGTCATTGACCAGGGCCTGGAAGACGGCGGGGGCGTTGGTGAGGCCAAAGGGCATCACCAGATATTTGTAGTGACTGGAGAGAGTGTTGAACGCCGTCTTCCATTCGTCCCCCTCTCGAACCCAGACCAGATGGTAGGGGGATAGTGGTTCTTGACCGTAATGTCGTTGAGACCACGATAGTCTATACAGGGGTGAAGCGACTTATCCTTCTTCTCCATGAAGAAGAAGCCAGCCCCCTCGCCGGGGATGAGGAGGGATGGATTATGCCCGCCGCCACAGCGTCGTTAATATAGGTGTCGGCCTCTGGGGGGGGGGGGGTGGAGCCGGGCTGGAGGTCGATGGCAATATCGTATGGCCTGTGCGGGGGAAGGGATGTCGCCTTGGCCTTGCTGAAGACCTCCCTGAAGTCGAGGTACTCGGCGGGGATCCCCAACATGTCGGGTGCGGAGCTGGAGCTGGTGGATGGCTGAGGTGAGGCGGCTTGCTTCAGGCAGACCTGATGGCGCGCAGGACTCCATCCCAGAATAGCCCCTGTGGTCCAGTCGAGGTGTGGGTTGTGACGCCGGAGCCAGGGGAACCCCAGGAGGAGAGGGTGACGAGGTGAGTGCAGGATGCAGAACTGTATCGTCCCGTGGTGGTTGCCGGACAGGAGCATGTGGATGGGAACCGTCTTATGGGTGACTGTCTCCAGGAGGCAGCCATCCAGGGCAGTGGCAGTAACTGGAGAAGGCAGGAGAACTCAACCAACACCCAGCTGGGGTGCTAGGTTATCGTCGATGATGTTAACATCGGAACCAGAGTAAATAAGTATGGCGAGGGAATGTGAACATTGGGGCAGCAGCAGCCAAGCCTGGCACAGGGGGTGTAGGTTGGAAGGGGGATTTGGAGGTGTGGCTCACCAGGACCTCCTCCCTCACTGGCGAGCCCGGCCCTTTTACCGGACACCCGCAAAATGTAGTGTCCAGCTAGACCGCAGTAGAGGCAAAGGTTCCCCACCCGGCGTCTCTCTTTCTCCTCCGGGGTGAGGCTGGCCCGGCCAACCCGCATGGGAGAGGCCTTACTCGTGGGTTGAAGAGCTGGCGGCCTGGAGGAACCTGGAAGACGGGTTGCTGGGCGGCGCTCCACTTGCCTCTGACGGCTCTTTCGCTGCTGGGCCTGGATGCGTCGGTCGATACGGGAAGCAAGCTCAATGATGCCATCGAGAGAGGTGGGCAGGTCGTGGGAAACTAGCTCATCCTTCAGGTACTCTGCTAATCCCATCAGGAACCCGTCAATCTGGGTTGCCGGGTTCCACTCGCTCAGTCGAGCCTGTGTGCAGAAGTCGATCGCGTAATCGACCACGGAGCGGGACCCGTTGACTGAGACCCAGGAAACCACCAGCAGCATCGGGACCTCGTGATGTCACCCCAAACACCTTGCGGAGCTCGGCGGCGAAGGCGTGGAAGGAGGAGCAGGCTGGTGTGCATCGTTCCCACTCGGCCGTTCCCCACAGCCGAGCGCAGCCCGCCAGGTGATTTACGGTGAACATGGAACTGGCATCCTCGTAGGCGAAGGTGTGGAACTGCAGAGCGAAGAGGATGGAACAGCTCTGATGAACGTACTACAGCCGTCTCCGGCGTAGCGTTCTGGAACCCCCACCCGGGGCTCCAGGGAGTATCCAGGCTGGGCCGGTGCTGGTGGAGGTGGGTCCAGGGAAGCAGGCGGCGGGATGAACTGACCGAGAGCGATGGCGAGCTGCTGGACCTGGGCGGCTAGCGTGGCGAGCCCTTGCTCCTGGCTAGCCGCTGCTAGCTGAACGTCCGCTGAGGTGGAGGCTCGGACAGCCTACTGGTGTTGGAGCTGTGACTCCACCCTTTCCAGGCCTGCCAGCGACTCGGGGTTGTGTGCTGGGTCCATTGTTGGCCAGATTGTACTGTAACGGGTGTTGTTAGGACCCAATTGCAGCACAAAGACAGGCAGGGATATTTGGTAATGTATTTTATTTGTAGCCCGGACGGAAGACAGGCAGGGGGCAGGCAGGATACGTGGTCGGAGCGAGGCAGAGTCGGGAGCGGGGAGTTGATCCGGAGAGTCTGGTGCAAGCATCAAAGACAATCTGGCAATGGGTGACTGGTGAGAGAGGCATATATAGTGGTTAGATTGCAGATCTGGAACAGCTGTGTGCACAGGTGGATGGAGTTGGGCTAATGGGACAGGTAAGAAGAGGGAGGGGAATGTAGAAGAAGGCGGAGATCATGACACCTGGTGCCCTTCCTCAAAGTGAATACTTTGAACGCGTTTCAACTCCTTATTATTGTAATTTTTTTCGATAGATTTTATTTTATCGACAGAATTTGCCTGCGGTACAATTAGCCACGTCTCCCGTGATTTATTTATTTTAATTTTTTTCATCCGATATCGTGGCACTCAACATAACATAACGCACCACTCGGCATTTACCGTAACGCGCGATAAGTTAAAACCTTGTGCAATTAGAATCTTGGGCGTCGCCTCGCCTTAAATACATTCTGGGATCTGGATCCATTATTTACGCGCTTTTTAATGTTGGGGTGGTGCTTAATTCCCAACAGTTTCATTAAAAAGGCAGCCATAGATTACCCGGGCAGAGAAATCAATTTCTTAAAGCAACCATTTGCACCGTTTAGCAGCGAGGAGCGGCGTCACGTCGGGGAAACACAAACATGTTGTGCAGGAGATTTGCCGTGCATGTGAGGAGAATAAGATTGTTTTTTGGCTTGTTTTTATTTTGTGTGTGTGTGTGTGTGTGTGTGTGTCTAGAAATATATACACACACACACACACACACACACACTTTCTTTGGATTGGTTTTGCTGCTGTGGCCTATAGGAGCAGCAGATAACACCCAGCTACACCAGCGTTTTGGGACTGACTCCATGTTGCCTTAAAAGCGATCCATCCTCACAGAGTCGAGGTGCATTATTAATTTTCTGGGGATTTTATTTATTTATTTTTCCCAGAAATGTACGGCATTTCGGCTGGAATACAAGTTGAGAAATTAAATCGGGTCCTCGCAGCACACGCTATATGGACACCGCCACCAAAGTTTTTGGTAGATAAATGCCTAAGAAAGATATTGAGGGGGAGTTTCTTCTGCTGTGTGGACATATTTTCATGTTCTATCGCCCCAGGCTTCTAAAGGGGATCGGACTCACTGAGGACTTCAAACTCCCGTTGAATTCCCATCGTCAGAGCGGACAAACTTTTGGTCAAGTCATTTTTGTTGCACAGCTATTCGTGTAATTAAGGTACCGTCTATAGCTCTCATTCTGGATACATAGATCAATTGACAGATGAATAATTAAACTGCATTTCTCCATGCATCATGATGCGTAGACATTTTTCCAGTTGTTTTTAACCTTTTTTATTAAAAAATTTTTACTTCAATAGGTTTGGTTAAAAAAAAAATAGGCTTCACCCGAATCTCAATTTGACCCCTGACTGTACGCATGTCTTGAAGAAGGATTAACTGTGGAATTGATCAGAAATCTCAATCATATTTCTGAATCAGTCGTTTTTACTATTATTTCAGCGCTGAAAACGGATCTACTCTTCTAGACAGTCTCTCTCTCTCTCTCGCGCTCTCTCTCTCTCATGTTTTGTTAATGCTTCTCGGAATGCACAGGCCTATAGAATCAATGGCCATCTAAAAATATTTAGACCGTGTGTGTGTGTGTGTGTGTGTGTGTGTGTGTGTGTGTGTGCGCGCGCACGCTCTTCACTCGACACAAATAGCATCACCGACGCCATCGATCGCCCTTGGTGGTCCGGGGTCGTGTTGCCGAGCTGTTTGAGTGACTGCGGACCCCGGTCCGGGGCCGGGGACCGGGAAGCCCCCCGACTCCTCTTACAATGACCGTGCAGTGTTTTCAAAATTTCCACACAAAAAAATGATAATAATAAAATTGGAAACCAGTTCTTGTGTTGCAAGATCAAAATTGCAAATCTCGGCCTGATTCACCAGTTCCAGCGGAGGAGCAGCTCTGTGCTCATCGGATCAAGTTTCTCTGAGAACTTTTAGTCGTTGACGAAAGGTTCGACTGTTTTTTGAGATTCGTTCCTGACGAGTCACTCGGGGAAATAAAAAAATAAATTAAAAAAAAAAAGGGTCGTTCAATTTGTCCGACTTGTGGCTCGTTTGGTGGAGCTGGTGTAACGCACGGCGAGCCAGGGAGGAGAGTGGGGACGGAGGCGTCAAGGGAATTCACACGAGAGTCGTTCAGTTCGGTCTCTCTCTTTCCTTTTCCTCTTATTTTTCTTTATTTTTCCTCTTTTTGTTTGTTCCGTTTCCAGACTTTCCTTTCTCCGATCTTGCGGCAACCTTTGTATGAATGTCGTCAAGTGGTTTTGCTTCCTTTCCTCCTTTCTTTTCTATCTTTTTTTTTTTTTTTTTTTTTTTGGAAGCCATTTGATCCTTATCAGCTTAAAGCCGTCTGGGAGTGTTATGTGTTGGTGACCTGGTTTCCATGGAAACGGTTAAAACGCCGGGTTGTTTCCTCCGAGCCGCAGGTGAATTTAAGTTTGTTTAATGGACTTAATGAGATGACGGTGGCGTCCTCCCCATCTCCATTTATCTCTCTCTGTCTGACACACACACACACACACACACACACACACACACACACACACACACACACACACACACACACATCCAGATCAGCATACTGTGTGTGTGTGTGTGTGTGAGAGAGAGATAAGGACAACAACAAAGTGCACACACTCCAGTGTTTAGTCAATTTTTTAAGTATATGTACTCTGTACTTGTAAGTATATCCACTTTCCAGTTAGTATATAGTATATCCGGTTAGATTTTTACTCCACTACAAAGCAAATATCTATCTTTTTTTTTCTTATTTGTTTTCTTAATTTATATTTATTATGTATAACTATATTTATTGATCAATGATTTGTGACACACCTATATTTTATTTGTATATTTTAATCACAATCTGCAAAATATCATTTGATGAACTTTATGCCGTATTATAAGCTCCATAATAGCACAGGACATGACAAGTACTTTAATACTTGGAATGCATTTAACATAAAGTACTTTCACATAAGTACAAATGTCAGTGTGGTACTTTCACTGGTGTGGCTGTCGGGGGCATTTTGGACTTTTACTCTAAATAAAAAGCTCAGAGCGTTTCCTTTTCCACCACCGTGGGAATCTGCAACTGTTGGATCCATGACTTCCATTAGTCATCCTGTAGACACACGCACACGCACACAAAACACACACAAAACACATACACACACACACACACACACACACACACACACCGCACACAAAACACACATGCACACAAAACACACATGCGCACCACACACACACACACACACACACACACACACACAATGCACACGCACACAAAACACACACACATGCACATTACACGCACACAACACACGCACACAACACACGCACACAACACACATACAACACACACACACAAAATACACACACACACACACACTAACAAAATACACACACACACACACTAACAAAATATACACACACACACTTACAAAAGACACACACACACACTAACAAAAGACACACACACACACACACAAAAACACCCATACTGTACATAGACACACACACACACACACACACACACAGACACACAAACACAAAAGACACACACACACAAAAACACACATAGACACACACACACACACACACACAGACACACAAACACAAAAGACACACACACACAAAAACACACATAGACACACACACACACACACACACAAACACAAAAGACACGCACACACAAAAACACACATACATAGACACACACACAAGCCATGTGGTTAGCTTGGCTTCCTCAACACGTGATGAGGGCGTCGGCCGGCCGTCAGGGTGTCATCTGCGTGGTGGTTGGTCGGACCGAACCGGAGCCGTGATGGACGACGCCTCATCGCTGCCGGTATCATTGATTTATGAACCCCGCCCCCACCCCCACCCGCACCCACCTCGGAATCTGTTCAGTCTGACCAAGTCCCTTTTCACACATGAGGTGCTTGTGGTGCTTTGCTGTTCAGACAATTGGCATCAATCGCTTAAAAGTCTGAAACAAAAAAGCCAAATATGCAAAAAAAAAAAAAAAAAAAAACCCGCAAACTGCCAAATGGACAAAATAAATGAGTACTTCACCTGCTGCGTCAATTCTAACAGTATGGCTGCTGGGGCTTACCTTCCTCTTTTCTCACATCACGACAGATTTTACCGGAGCAAAAAGAAAAACAGAAACATGAGCTTCTTCACACTCGGACAGAACGCCGCGGCGCCGGTCGAAGACGCTCCCTGACGGAGCGCGGAGCTGACGGGGGACAGGCGGGGTGTTGCCGGGCGGAATAAAGCGGCTTAGCGCTGGCGGTCGGGGAGCGGCGCCGTCGCCTCCCGTAAGGCCAAGCGGGCGGAGCGCCTACTTGCCCCTCCGCTCCTCTCCGGGCCCCGCCTCCTTTCTATGGTGCGGTTGCTAAGCAACGAGGTTGGGCGGTGGTGGCGGTGGTGGTGATGGCTATTGGTCGGCCGTGATTGGGGAGGCGTGTATGAAGTTTTTTTGTTTTTTGTTTTTTTCGGAGCAACGGTCAACGGCAAGTTAGCATCAAATAAACTGATCAATTGGACAAATTCACGACTATTATGTCTTTAAACATCATGAAACAAGGAAATGTGTAGAATGCCTTCATGGCGGAGCCGTCCGCTACGGAACGTTAGGTCATGTCGCGTTTAAACGATTCATTCATGACGTGACGTTGCACGTCTTGCACAGCACTGGTTGGCCGATACAGGAAGCTGGCTTGAAGCCGGATGGAACGCGATTGGCTGAGACGGTCACAAAAAATCCGGTGGGCCGGGGGGTCCGATGAGGTCCCAGACGCCTCTGAGAGGACGTGAGAGTAGAATCTATGGACGCGCTGTGTCTTGGTAACCATTAAAGGAGCGGTTGGCCTGTGTTTCAAGGCGGAGCTTCCCAGCATTTAAGACCGGAGTCCAATGGGGAAAATGTTGCATCTCACATTATAGTTTATTTGAGTTGTTGTTGTTTTTTGGGGGTTTTTTCAACCAGTTACTCGAAACAATTGGCTGCAGCCGTGTTTTCATATTGCATTGCCATTCAACGGTTGTAATGATGTAAAATGACTTTTTTTTTTTTTTTTGCGTTCTGTTTCTTTCTGTACGTTCCGATTCTCCACCAGAGAGATCAACGAGTGAATGAGGGAGCGTCATTTTCATGCTGAATATAAACTGACTAAGGGGGGAAAAATGGAAAACTATTGAATAAAAATTGTGTTTTTCCACAGTCCACCGCTCCATTTGCGTCGCCGCCATAAAATTCACTTAAATTCACTCATGTAGGACACGATTTCTAATTGCCGTATTTAACGTGTTAATGATTTAATTATTCTTTAATTAATTTGTTACGACTAAACGATTGACTTAATTCGAGGGCTCTCGGCTCGTCTTCGGGGAGGGTGGAGGTGGTGATGACTCATAAATAGTTTCTCCGTCCAAAGGTCTGGGAGAGGCTGAAAACGCACGGATGTTCAAAGGAGGAGAAGTTCCCTTTTGTTGGATTTGGTCGCTGGAATCATCATAATAGTAACAACCTTTATTTCTACAGCACGTTGCAAGTCAAAGTGCTCTGCGGCAGTAGGGGGCCGGGCCTTCATCCGGAGCGGTCCCCGATTCTCCAAGCGAAACGAATAAAAAGCGCGTGTCTCCCTCGTATCCTCCGCTTCCTAATTGAGCGAAACGCGGCGCATCAAGCCTGGCCACCTGCGCACACGCTCCGTGACCTTTCTTCCTCACCCTCCCCCCCCCCCCCCCGTGTTCCGGCACTTCCTGATCGACAAGTGGAGCATCGTAGAGGGCGGCGAGCAAACAAGATTCATGCATTTAATAAGAAATAGATGCAGGATTCATCCCCGGAAGGACATTCCAGTTTTATCGGCGCTAGCATCAAAAATTATGACAAAAATAACAATAATATTAGATTCGCGATTCAAGTGGTTTGTTTGTCGCATACATATAGGTACGTTCATACAAACCTTATATGCAGTGGATTTGCACCACGGAGGCGCTCGTGCAGGCGACTGCAAGGGGCGGCGCCACAATCGCAATTCTGGGTTCTATAATTACTGTATATAATAGTATTAATTGTCTGCGTCGTATTAAATATACATTTAAATCATTCTAAATGAAACGTACCTGAATTTAACTTTTTGAAGCCTCAGACCTTGTGTGTGTGGCGGACCAACAACAGAGCACTTGCCATGCTTAGCTTAGCTCTTAATGATGAAATTGGAAATGAATGGCAAAGGGCCTCAAAGTTAACGCGGAAGGGAAAAGTGTGAAAAAATAAAATAAAACTGTGGATAAACCAAGAAAGAGTAAAACAGTGGAAATGACCGAAACGATGGATGAGTTGGCACTGTGCATAAACCTAAACACATAACTTAAAGATGGATAAATTTGGCAAACAAAAATATGATAAACAATAAGAAAATTAAACTAAAGATAAACAGTGAATAATACATATCTGGTGATGAACATTTAACCTGATGATAAATATTCAAGATAGCCCTATAAATCATCATCATTTTCCCGTCGTCATTTCTTATAATATTTTGGGACCGTCTCAGTTGATTCCCCGTCGTTCCTCAGAAAATTCCCTTAATTCTCCAATTATTCCTCCCCAATTGATACATTTCGGGCCCTTTCTCTGCTCCAAATTCCTCCGGTGGACCCTTGAGCTCTGCTAAAGGGGTGGGATCGGCGTCCCATCAAGACAACAGAGAATAATAAAAGCCTCCGAAGATGATGGGGGCAGGATAAGCCGTAAAAATAAGCTGCGTTTTTCTCCCTTCTCCAGCCAGAAAATGACTTTGCTGAAGTAAACTTGGTAAACAGGCTCTCGGGGGCTCGCAGCCCAAAACGGGGCGTGGGGGGGGGGGCTACCACATCAAAGGGATCGCCATTTTTTAATTGAAACGCCTTTTTCATGTGTAACGCGCTTCATTTGTGGAATTTAGCTCCGACGGCCGCGCAAGGAGGAATTGGGCTGGAAAGGTCAGATGGAAGACGAGGGGCCCACGAGTTGCTCCAAATCCACCTTTGCAGTGTAAATAATAACATGCAAAGTTTATTTTCTCGTCGTATTCATTTTTATTTATTTTATTTTTTTTTTAGGCAACTGCAAATTGCCTCAAGTTGTGTTGATGGACTAACAGTCTTGGGGGATGAGGCTGGCTGTTCAGTATTCAGGGGATCAAGTGTGATTTTTATTTTTTATTTATTTTCTTTTTTAAGATATTTTTCTGGCCACTGCTTTTATCCCCTTCCCAGCGGATGTGTAGTTTATGTGTAGTTGCACATCACATCAACAAAATGTCAAACGTCCACTTATTTTCAAATCAGAATCAGAAGTCTGTCGGCAGCGTTATGGGCTTCATGTTTTGTTATTTTTATTCGTTTTTTTTTTTTTTTTAGGTCTTGGATACAATGTTGGTTAAGGTGGCCATTAAAAAAATAAAATAAAAAGCCCTAAAAAAGGAAACTTGTTTGGCGCCGTGCGTTTCCTGTCAGAAGGTGCAAAAAAAACAACAAAACGCCAATGAAAGGGACTCATTTGATTGTACCGTATACGCAGCATTCGAGCGACCATCCCTTCTGTTTGCATCCACCTCAGATTTGGGACTTAAAAGCAGCCCCCAAACCTGTGAATTCAAGGTTTCTTCCACATCCTCCTCTCAGAAAAAAAAAATGCCCCTGAAGTGGGCGGGGCTCTGCCGAACGGATTGAAGGCCACGCCCTCAACGGGAGTTATTCACACCGTGGGGTTGAGTCGCATTCTATCAGAGACGGAAGAGAGAGAGGCCGTTTAAAAGTTTGCCGTCCGTTTAATCGGTGAGCGGCGGGTTTTGGTGGGGGGGGGGGCTCAAAGTGGGCGTGGTTCTACTGGATGGGCGTGGTCATCACATCGTAGGGCACATCCTAACTGGGTGTAAATTGCACTGTGGGGTCATTCACTGGTGTTCTAGTGGAGACCGGACTGAGCGAACGTCTCAAGAGTTGACCTCAGTCCAGTTGAGACCCATTCATCGTAAAAATGCTCATAAACTGGGTGGGGCTCTTCCGGGTGGGCGTGGCCATCGGCCCTCAGACCACGCCCCCTGCCGATTGGACTGGCATTCATTTTTTGACGCGCTCTTTCTTTCGTCTCCACGGTAACGTCTCAATAAACGACCCCGCAGTGCGGGTCAATAGCGGCGTGGGCGTGTCCCAGAGCTGGAGGGACGGGACCGAGAAATCCAACCCGTCTGGATGTTTGCATAATGAATTTTTAGGATTGATTGATGAGCGATCCATCTCCCTCCGTTCTCAGTTCGTCCAGGGCCTCCCTCGACCGACTCCTTTGGGTGATTTGGGCCTTATCAGTCAGAACATTTAATTGTTTGAATCTTTTTTTTCTGCACTTTTTTAAACCACCAGAGGGGAGGTTTTATATTTTTAGGGTGCGAGTAAAGTTCCAGCACCTACACTGTACAGCCCAGTGAAATGAGAAATGAATGAAATAAAGGCAATCACATAAAACCAGGAACACGCTTTAAGTTCCAGAACGAATCGTCCCAAATGAATCACATTTTATGATAGCCGACGCTAGTTCCAGTTGATGATGTCATGAAAGGTGAAACCGTGGAAACGACTGCTATCAACCTGGATGTGTCTTATTTTCCTTTTGACGTCTTTGGACGGGACAAGATTGAGAATGAGACGGCCACGAGTTGTTTCACAAGACGTGGGAGTGGAGTCTTCTTTAAAGGCCAACTTCAACAACATGGCGCTAATCTTTCTGTTTGTTACACTAACACTGGGTCAGCTCAGCGCTGGCTCCAGTTTCAAATAAATACATTTACTGAGCTGCTTTTTGTCACTTTCTTATACCGAGACAGGAAAGCACATTTGTTTATTTTGTAATTATGGAATCTGTTATTCAGCGAGGAAGAAAGAAAATTGGACCAAATTGCAAAAAGTGTTTTTAGTTTTGTTTTTTTTAATTCTTATTATTATTAATTTGGCCTCAATACTACGAGCCAAGCCCAAACCTCACGTCGGAATTGGGAGACAATACCCATTTGGAATAAACAGAACCAATTAAATGTCAGATTTTAACGAGTTGGCCTTATCAAACGCACATGAATAATTTTTCTTTGTGGTGCTGAATACCTGCAGAGCAGCTGCAGTCTGGAACAAAGAAAGATAAAAAGTCGTGGACCGCTCCGTAATACATCTTGGATTTGGAATAAAATGTTGTGATATTTCCCAAGTCCAAGGAAAAGAATGAGTGAACGCTTCCATTAAATATAATAATAAAATAATAACAGTATGTAAGTATGTATACCATACATTTCTAGTTATTATATATTTTGCTTATATATATACCATTTTTGCTTTCTGTATATATATATTAATGTATCTTGCTTATATATATATTGCATATATAAATATTTTTGGATTATACATAGATTTCAAGATTTTGTTTTTTTCTTATATTTCTTTGCATAAATTCTTTATATATATTTTATTTGCTCAGTATATTTGTGTTCAGAAATATTTGTACTGGTACCCATCTTCAAGAATAAGGGAGACGTACAGAGCTGTAGTAACTACAGGGGAATAAAGTTGATCAGCCACAACATGAAGCTATGGGAAAGGGTAGTGGAGGCTAGGTTAAGAGGAGTGGTGGGGATCAGCGAGCAGCAGTATGGTTTCATGCCAGGAAAAGAGTACTACAGATGCACTGTTTTCTTTAAGAATGCTGATGGAAAAGTACAGGGAAGGCCAGAGGCAGTTGCACTGCATCTTTGTGGATTTAGAGAAAGCGTATGATAGGGTGCCGAGAGAGGAAGTGTGGTATTGCATGAGGAAGTCGGGGGTGGCAGAGAAGTACGTAAGAGTGGTACAGGATATGTTTGAGGGCAGTCAGACAGTAGTCAGGTGTGCAGCAGGCGTGATTAAGGCATTCAAAGTGCAGGTGGGATTGCATCAAGGATCAGCTCTGAGCCCTTTCTTGTTTGCAGTGGTGATGGACAGGTTAACAGATGAAATCAGGCAGGAGTCTCTGTGGACTATGATGTTCGCAGATGACATTGTGATCTGTAGCGAGAGTAGGGAGCAGGTTGAGGAGAGCCTGGAGAAGTGGAGGCAGCATTAGAGAGAAGAGGAATGAAAGTCAACAGGAGTAAAACACAGTGGAGGTGGCAGAGTTGAGGATGTTGAGGTTTTCATTGGGAGTGACAAGGACGGACAGGATTAAGAATGAGGACATTAGAGGGACCGCTCAGGTTGGACAGTTTGATAGAAAAGTGAGAGAGGCCAGATTGAGATGGTTTGGACACGTGCGCAGGAGAGATGAGAGCTACGTCGGGAGGAAGCTGAATATGGAGCTGCCAGGCAAAAGGAAAAGAGGAAGCCAAAGAGAAACTTTATGGAGGTGCTGAGGGAGGACATGCAGGCGGGTGGTGTCAGGGAGGAAGATGCGCAGACCACAAGGTGTTGGGGGGAGGGAGATGATCCGCTGTGGCCACCCCTGACGGGGGCATCTGAAAGGAGGAGAAAGAAGATTTGTTTTGTGTGTCCTGCACAATCTTCAAAGATGACCTCTTCATCGTTGCACTGCGCCGTGCTTGTGTGTGGCTGTGGAAATCTGGCTGATTTGACTTGATGTCACAATGGGAAAATGGAATTAAATACAAATAGGAACGTTTTTTTTTTATCTTTATGATTATGGATCTATTTACGAAGTGTCTATTTTGACGTTTTGAGGAAATTCACGAATGCTAGGACACGTTTGTCGCTTGATGGTACAGGATATAAGGGTATATGTTTCATTTATGAATATATATAAGAAAAAGTTGTCAACTGTTTCCCCAGATATTCAAAAAATAGGGGGAAGGAGGAAGGAAAAAAAACAATCTTTATTTCACAAACGCTGGTTACTTTGTCCCGGTATCACCGTGTTCCTCTCCAACCCAGGTGGCTTGAGGGGGGAAAAAAAAAAAATCCCTGGCATGATGGAAGGAGCGCAGTATGTAATCTGGGATTAATTACTGCGATTCAGTGCGCCCCGCCGCGCCTCCTCTCTCCTGGAGGATCCCCGGCATCTGCCGCCGCCGCCCGGGCTAATCTGGATGACGGCGGATTTTGGGAAGGTATCACTTAGCGCCGTGTTGGTTCCAACCGCCGCCAGAGCTCGCCAGGTATGCCGTGGAGATGTTTTCAAATTCCACTTAAAGTCAATGACTCGGGGAACTAGCTCTCGTGTTGCAAGATCAAAAATTGCAAGGGCCGCGCTCATTTATGCAGCTCATCAGTCGCAGCAGAAAGTGAGAGCTCTTAGTAGTGATGGAAGGTTTCCACTCCAATCTTAACGCCCCACTGAGTCAAAAGAGCCGGTCATTTTTACGACGGTTCGACAGTTGGTGCAACAGTTTTGTCTTCGAGCCGCGAAGGGAATCTGCCCGGGAATCATTGTGTCAAAATCGCTCATTTTGGTGGAATGCAAAGAGTAAATCGGCCACATTCGGTATGTATGTATTACAACAGCAAATGTTTTGGACCCATGACTTTGGTCTCTGACTATAATTTGCTCCTCGGCGAAGAAGACTCGCTGGTTTGCCGGAGTGACTCCAGACCGCCGAGTCACTGAAAGGAATTGTTCGCTACGACCGACTCGTTTGCGAGTCTCGCGTCAGTAACGCTTACTGTATTGGGAGGCCGTTATAATAGTAGGCTTTGTGGGCGTAGTTCATTGTTTTGTGCGGCGGCAGAAAAAAGGCTGGGAAACACTGACTGTGTGTGTGTGTGTGTGTGTGTGTGTGTGTTCTTTTCTTCTTCTGCTTTTTTTTTTATATGAGTAGGTGAGTAAGTCTGACAGCGGAGCCCACGCAGGCTGTCGAGCTGCACTGTTTACAGTTAAAATATTTGCCGTGTGTGTGGGGTGGAGGGGCGGTGGGGTGGGGGATCTGAGGAGCTGGAGATAAGGCTGAGACAGGCCCCGTCACTCTCCCTCCCACCTCCTCACTGCTCTTTATTAAAAGAACATTGATTTCTCGTATGCTCTGGATAAGGCCGCGTGCCCGCGCGCGCGCACACACACACACACACACACACACACACACATATATCCCAGAGTCATCATAAGACATCAACAGAAACAGCGGCCATGCATGCATGAAGAGTAGATTTTTAGGACGGACGCCCGGAAGAAAAAGCGGCGGTTGTGTGTTGACCCGCCGTTCCTCTTTCTTCACCGTGCGTCAGGAGTTTTTTTTTTTTTTTTTTTTTTTTTTTTTTTTTTCTGACTGGTCGCCGCCGAAAGTGATCCATTTCCGCTTTTCTCCAAACTCTCAAAACTGTCATTTGCAAAGCGTCATCTTCTGTGGGGGAAGATTGCAGAGAATTGGCCAAAAAAAAAAAAAAAAAAAAAAAAGGTAAAATGGCTCGTCAAAGGACAAGAGCTCCTCCACCCGCTGTAGAATTCGAAACGCGCCGGGAAGTGGGGCGAGGAGGGGGCGTGGCCGTGATGGGCGTGGCTTGTGTGAGGAACTGTGATTTTCGGCTTCTTCTCGACGTGTTGTCTTCTTCTGAGCCAGCGTGAGTCCCCGAACCTCGCTCCCGTCGGTCCCTCCAGGATTTGGCAGGTTGTAAGGGGGTTATTGCTGTGACCGAAAACGCTCTATTTTGGCGTTGGCTCAAAAGGGGGCGTGGTTAAGGGGCGTGGCTGTGGTGAAAAAACTGCAATTTTTTTCAGGACGTGACCTCGGAGCTAGAAACACTCCTAGAATTTCACTCCATTCGGTTCGGGGATTTCTTCCTCCTGCTGGTGTTGCAACCGGAAATGTTTGATTTTGCGACGTCTTTTCCCAAAACCTGCGAGGTCATTGGCAATGTTTGGGGTTTATTTTCTGTAAGCTCAAAGTCAAAGGGGAAAACGACGACGTTGACCAATTCCAAGAAGTTTCTTTAAACGGGCGTGGTTTGTGGTGTTAGGGGCGTGGCTTGTTTGTGTGGGGTGTGGCTTCACTGTCGCCGCTCAGTCTGTGTGGGCCTTTTGGTGGGCGTCATTCTGATGGACCAGTCGTCAGTTTGGTGATGTGAAGCAATGTTTCCCGACCGTTTTTTTTTCTGGACCAAGGCTCACGTCTTAGAGGTGAAATAACCCCTGAGCTTGACCACTTTTGCAATTATAATGGTGGAAAAAAAACAACACAATTTTCCGAACATGCTGGATCTCAACCTTCATCTGTTGTTTTTATGCCTACTCCTTCATTGTTATGCAAGCCCCGATTACTGCATATGTATTATCAATCCCATAATTTATTTATATATATATATATATAAACAGAGAGCCAGCACTATAGCGACCACACCAGCGCTTCCACCCAGGTATCGCCTTTCAACTGAATTTCATTTTATTCTGTATATTTGGCCAATTTTTGTGTTTTGTATTTGGCTTTTTTTTAGTATATGTGGCCTTTTTTGTATATTTGGCAATTTTTTTGTGTTTTTTGCTGTTTTTTGTGTATTCGGCTTTTTTTTTCTATATTTGACTTTTCCTATGTTTGGAATTTTTTTGTATATTTGGCTATTTTTGTATATCTGCCTATTTTTCATGTAAAAGGCCAATGTTTGTATATTTGGCTTTTTTGTGTATTTGGCTGTTTTTTGTGTATTTCGCAAAATTTTACTGTTGAACTCTTTTAACTCTTATTCTCTGTTCAGCAATCCTCACCATAATCAATTCCTTGTGAAGAAGTGGCAGAATAAACAGAATGGGATTTTAATCGTGTGCGTTAGAGCGTATTTTTTCTTTGGGGGGGTGGCGGGGGTGGTCTTATTTTAAATTTGTATTATATTTAACCTTTATTTAGGTAATGTGATTTATACACTGGGTCTCATTCTCAAGGGGGACCTGGCCGAGTGGGTGTGTCTGGAGCCCTGCATTCCCATGGAGCCACGGTGCAGCGTTGCCTAAGCAGGCATCTGGGCCTCCCCTCCATCGCGGTGGCCCGGGCGGCGGGGCCCCTCCTGGGCCGGCTGATGAGCGAAATTATTTTTAATGGATCTTCATAAAACCATCTGTATTGGCGCACCTGCACACTGGAAGGCTATCGACAGAGTGATTACCACCGCCGCAGCCCCCAAATTGCTCTAAAATGTGTAATCATTTTGTTTGCGATATATACAGCCCGCCCTCCCCTCCTCTCCCCCCGTATCTATATTCTATATTCTTTGGAGGCAGGTTTTCAGCAAGTAAAGGTTCTTTTATTTTCCCCTCCACTCCTCATCACGACCCCCCCCCCCCCCCTCCCCATTTCAATTTTCTTTAAAAACCATAAACGCTGCCTCGGCGTTGCATTGGGAGATAATTTGTCCTAAATGTACTGGAAAGGGGTCGTCTGACTGGGCCCAAGGTGCATTGTTCATAATGAATAAAGGTTAATTTGAACATCTACTCACGCAGATTGCACACATTACCGGGACGCAGCGCCGCTCCGCCGAAAAATGTTCAATGTTATTTCCGTCAAAACACAGCCCCTCCGCCGCCGCACTCCGGCGGCGCGTCGTCCAGGTTGCAAGCACAGCTGATATCTGTCTTTACGTGTATGTGTTACGGCTGTCGAGCGGTTAAGGCCCTTCGGGGGGCCGCAGA
The DNA here is from genome assembly GCF_960531495.2 of Zeus faber. NCBI lineage: Eukaryota > Metazoa > Chordata > Actinopteri > Zeiformes > Zeidae > Zeus > Zeus faber. Next base: position 21,751,305 of record NC_137209.1, on the reverse strand, counting down.
CCTCGGTCGGGGACCCCCTTTGGTATCAAACGAAGTATGTCGTAACGAAGTAACGTTTCAACATTTGTAGCAGTGCATTCTGGGTAAGCGAGCAGCCGTGAGTTGTGGTCATTGAAAGGGGAATAGAATGAGAGTGTTTTTTGGAATATTTGTAGAAATCTGGAGTTTTCAGACATTACGGTGCGGGATGTGCCTGATGCTTGCCTGTTAAAGTGGTAATCCGGGAGTTTATTTTGTCATAAAAAATAAAATAAAATAAAAAAATATATTTGATGCTTTTTTTTTTCCCACTGGCGCTTTGTGAGAAACAACCATTCACTGTATTTGCCACGTGCTGTTCAATATGCATTGTTGGTGGCGTGGTCCGCCTTTTCCCGTCAAGGGTGCATGTTGCATGCACGCTGTATCTTCTGTCTACGGGTGTCTTTGGCCCATGTGCCGATGCTCGTATGCTAATTGGGCGTATGCTAATGTGCATGATGTGTGACTGAATGTCCAACGTGCCGCGGATCAAATATAGCTTCCTCACGCGGGGAAAGGGAGAGTGGCAGGAATTTAAGTGTAAATCCGTAACATTGTTTAGTTGTTACTTTGCTGACAAATCTCATTTCTGGCACTTTACAAAGAAACAGCCATTCAATGTATCTGCGTTACGCACATGCTCTTCTCTAAGCGGCTCCCGTTGTCGGTGGCGGGGTCCGCTCCGCCGCCTTTCCTGGCGAGGTGCGGCCGCGGTGAATTGGGAGCGCCGCAGCTCAGAGGGGAAGACTCCGGGGCCCGGAGCGTAATCCGGCCACGTAAAGCCTCCGGCCGGGCTTCCACGTCGGCTGACGACACACGTCTCACTCGTTTCCTCGATTCTTGGAATCGATTTCCCAAAAAGGGTATAAAAAAAAAAGAGCCAGCCACACCAGGGTGGTGTAGCTGTCCGTGTCATCCACCCCACACAGGCTAGTCCGCGGACTGCCCCTTTAAAATGAAAACGAAATAAAAACGATAGCGCCGCGAACAGCTGTTGCCCGACCGTCCCCAAAGGTCCACTTTCCAGCTGAGGGCTCTCCTACTGGCCACCTCCAGAGCCAGATGTTGCCGTAATGGGGGGAGGGAGGGAGGGAGGGAGGGAGAACCCAAACTTTCCACTTTCCAAAGCAAACCTCTCCCACTTCACTTTCTCGGTTACTCTCAACGGCCCCCCCCCCCATATTTGATTTATTTTTATTTTATTTTTTTCACTCTTTACTCTTCTGTTCCTCTCATCTTCCTCCCGGACCCCCGCGCCCCCGCCCGCCCGGCGCCCCCGCCCGCTCCGCCCGTGGATGTGGAGGCAGATGCTTTGAGTCGCAGCGGCGGCGCAGGGAGCAGCTTCTGATGTGAGAAGCCTTAATGAACGGGAGCCGCCTGTTTGTGTTGCTCTCCGCCAAGTAGCGCAGCTGCACCGGCGCTCGGCGGGCCCAAACAAAAAAGACACCCCCCCCCTCCCCTCCCCTCCCCGCCGCCATCGCTCTGCAGACCCTCTCCACCCAACCCCACCCCCCCCAAAAAACGGGACAAAGCCGCACGTGTGCGACCTCGGACGCGACCAAAACGCGCCGATCCGTTTTGTTGCTTTGGCTTTTTTTTTTTTCCCGGGCGTAGCTACCGGCGGGGCCCCCCCGACTCCACTTTTTTTTTTCCCGCCGCCCTCACGCTGTGGCCCGGGGCCTGGCTCTCGGCCGCGGCTATTTGGGGCTAATTGCTCCTAATGAATTCATACATCCTTGTTGTCCTCCGCGGGGGGGGGGGGGGGGGGGGGGGGGAGTCGGCTCTCGTCTGAGAACTGAGACGAGGGAGGAAAAAAAAGAAAAGCCCCTCCCCCTCCTCCCCTTACTCCCCCTCCTCCTCCTCCTCCTCCCCTTCCTCCCCCTCCTCCTCCTCCTCCCCTTCCTCCCCCTCTCCCCCTTCCTCCCCCTCTCCCCCTCCTCCTCCTCCTCCCCCTCTCCCCCTTCCTCCCCTTCCTCCCCCTCCTCCTCCTCCTCCCCCTCTCCCCCTTCCTCCCCTTCCTCCCCCTCCTCCTCCTCCCCGTTATCAATCTCTCGCCCGGTGTGATGGATGTCTGCTCCCTTTCTTTTATTTATTTATTTGTTTGTTTTTTGGGGAGGGGCGGGGCCGGGGGGAGGACGGCGAGTGAGGCATTGTTTCTCCCCCCGTTGTTTATTCCATTATCTTAAAGCATTGATGGGGGGGTGTAATGGAAGTTTTGGAGGAACAGGTGATGGGGCTAATTAGTCATTAGCGAGGAGATTAGAGTCCCAAATGACAAGTGCATGCTTTACAAGGTCATAATTTGATTAAAGTGGCTGCCAGTCGATGGGAGAAGCTACTCCGAGATGATTAACTCAGCCGCCCCCCCCCTCCTCTCCACATACCACCGAGACGTTCGCTAATTTTATCATACATGAATGCGAGCGCGTTTGTCGGCTCGGCGTCTGGCGGACGGAGATACGTCGGGCGGCGCCGCGCCCCCCCCGCGCCCCCGGTGGGCTTGGGCCCTTTTCTGTCGCTCGGACGAAAAAAAGAGCGACGAGAACAATGGGAAATAACGGGGCGAGGCCGGGCGCTCCAACCAGGGACGAGACCGATAAAGAAGCGACTTCGAGGGCGGACGCCCTTTGCCTCCCCACAATGTCCGCCACCACAACGCCGCTTTTGTTTGTTTTGTTTTGTTGGTTTAGTTTTGTCCGGACGTCCGTACCTGGTTTGAAACGCCGAGGAGAGGCGCAGCGTTCCATAACTGCTGCCTCAGCGCTCCCGTTTGCGGGGGATCGGGCCCCTGAGGAACTCTCCTTCTCTCTCCTTCCAAACAAGGCCCCAAACGGGGGCCTCCAAGTGTACTGACCCGGACCACCGGGTGTTTTTTTTTTTTTCCAGAATCTCCAAACTCAAATGCGACCCGACGCAGATAAATGTTCGGGACAACACTTATTTTATTGTATTTCCTAATTGAATTGCGATTTGGGAATCAGTTAGTTAAGTTAGTTAGTTACTGGGCCAGTTAGTTATTGACCCGATAGTACTTATTGTGCATAATCTCCGGGTGCGTCTCAATGTATTTCACTACATATATGGATGCTTGTATGTATATGTATGTGACAAATAAACATCTTGAATCTTGGGCGGGCGGGACGGTCAAACCGGATGGAACTGTGCTTGCGGGCTGCCCCGCACCCTCTCCTTTCACCCCGGGCTCAAATGGTCCCCCTCTTCCTCCTCCTCCTCCGTCCATTGTTTACTTGTTGCTGTTTACCGGCATTCATTATTGATGGGGGTCGCGGCTGGAGCAGAGTCGCCCCCATCTCAATTTTTAATGTATAATATAGTGCCGCAAATGATCCACTGGAATGTGGAGGGGACGGCCTGGGCCGGGCCGAGTCCCGCCGGTATAGAATGCAGTTTATAAATGTGTTCCCCACCCTCGGGTCCGCCAAAGAGACATCGCGGTTTCATATGTAGCGGAGCCACACCGGTGGCAAATTAGAAAATACAGTCAATTCCACCTCGCCACGAGTCAACATATTACCAAAGTGGCCTTTTTTGACGGAAGTAATAACCTTGAATATTCCTTTGACGAAGATGAAAATAGAGCGGCGAGGGGGGGGCGGAGGCGGTGCCGTCCGCCCGAGCTGGGGGGGCGGGGGGGGGTGGTGCGGCTACCGTGAAAATGGTCCAAAGTGTCAGAGTAGCCGGGAGTGAGATATTGAAGTCCGTCCTCATCCATGTTTAATGCGCACATGGATGAGGAGTCGGAGCGGAGGCGCGGGGGTCAGGGAAGACGGTTGGCCGAGCATCCAGAGCCATAAAGAGGAAGCCGAGTGAGTGTCTGGTGTGGCGGCGGGCGGGCGGGGGGGCGGCGGGCGTAGAAAGGCGGTAAAACGTGCCCCTGCCAAAATCGGGGCTGGTTTCCTTTGCGACGTTTCATCCCGTCTTCAGAACCAAGGCGCGCCGCTGCAGGTGAAGGTGGGTGATCCGGCTAATTGTCACCGTAAAGAACCTCCACCTCCCCGTCCCCCTCTCCATCTTCCTGGTGGTGATCGTGCTGTTCCTCAGTGGAGGGGCCACGCCGGGGCCACGCCAATGACAGACGTGCCCCCCCGCCCCATCAACCCCAACCCCTTATCCACACACATCCACATCCCTGTAGTCTCGGAGGTGCTCGATTTTATTTTTATTTTTTATTTTTTTACAGAACCCAGACAAGCACAGAACACTCGAGTCCATTACCCTGCAACCCATCTCCCTCTCCATGGCTGAACTCGGTATTAACTTTGAAAGCCTCTCTCTCTCTCTCTCGCTCTCGCTCGCTCGCTCTCGCTCTCGCTCGCTCGCTCTCGATCGCTCGCTCACTCTCTCTCTTCTGGAAAGCAGAAGTATCAATGTGGAGGAGGGCACCGCGGGGTCTGCCGTCCTGCGCCGCTCTCGGGGAAGCGATCCCATTATTGCTTATTTTAGACACGGCTCGAATCGCAGATCTGTATGCAGGAGGGGTCCTGTTGCATGCGAGAGACCCCCCCCCCAACCCCCCCCCCCCCCCCCCCCCCCCCCCCCTCACCACCGCCACCGCTCATGAAATCGCAATGGGGTTGGGTAAAAATGTCCGTCCCGCAAGTGGCCCGAGCCTTCTCCGGGAGCCTTCCCTGTGATTGAGCCCTCAGAGTAGGACGCGCTGCAGAGATTGATGGAGATGGAGAGAGGGAGGGAGGGAGGGAGGGAGGGAATGGAATGGAATGGAAGACGACGTCGGGGCCGATCCATGTGGGATTTCTGGTCAGGGGGTCATGGGGGGGCCACGACGGTCCTCCTGGATGGCCTTGAGCTTGGGATTTGTGCCGTGGCAGCGCATGGCGTCCTGGGTGTGTCGCTTCCCTTCATCCGTTCCTTCATTGTGCCGAGTGCGCGGCGGCCCTGAAGTTATCATCGCGCGATTCTCCGACAAAAGCCTCCTCAACATATCCGCGGGTTATCCGGTGGATTAACCATCCTGCAGCCAGACTGTGTTTGGGTATCAGGGTTTATCCAAAAGACAACGTCTATGAAGACAAAGGAAAGCACAGAAATAAAAGGTCAAAGTGCATTTAAAAGCAAATTGATTCATTTGCGCAAATAACGCGGAGACGGCCGCGGGCCGTACCTATGTTTTGGCGAGCCAACGACCCTTTCCGGTGTTTTCCCACGACCCTTTTTCGATCCAAACGCTGACATGAGGTCGGAGCCAGAGACCACAACCTCTCGGGGCGGGGGCGGGGAGGTGGGGGTTTGCGCGGTCCTCAGAGATGTGGCACCGTGTCGGGAAATAAACAAAGGCTCCCAATGAACGATGACACGAACGATGACACGAGAATGAAGAAAGAACAACCGAAATAGTCACTCTGCTCCTTTTTCCATCTCGGCCATTTCTCACCAGGAAATAGAAAAGGGGGGGGGAGGGAGAGAGAGAAAAAAAAACAACTTCTTCTCTCTCCTTTTTCTATCTATCGGACCAGCCAAAGGCACCTCAACTATTTCCTCTCCCCCATCCTCCCTGAATGCAATCATTTCAGAATTGATTTTCATGGCTCAGGGAGAAATAATGGGAATTCTTTCTAATGTAGAAAATGTATGTGTTCCTTTTGGTTAACCAGGGTGGACCATATTTCAAGCTTGTCAGTTAGAGGAGTAAAAAGATCTCTCATCTTTTAACCCTCCCCCCCACCCCCCCTTATTTTTTTACTCCCAATCGTCTAAAAACGACGGGCCGCCATCCCCTAAAAAAAATAAAAAAAAAGTCAAATCAATCAACATTCCCGTATTCTTGGGGGCTCTTCCGCCGCAAAAAGTTTTGACGCCCTGTGAGCGCTGCTGCCGTCCACGTTTGTCTATGTTTTGCGGAGATAAAACGGCACGCCAGCTAGCCAGCCAGCCAGCCAGCCAGCCAGCCAGCCAGTCAGTCAGCCAGCCAGTCAGCCAGCCAGCCAGCCAGCCAGTCAGTCAGCCAGTCAGCAAACCCTCCCGGTGACGAGGGGGGAGGCGGCGGGCGAGGGGGGGGAGGGTAGTTGGGAATGACGATTGCCTTAACATGCCCCAGTTAGCGCTCACTTACCCGGCACCTTCCCCATTCATCCTGCGCTCGGCGCCCCCCCCCCCCCCTCCCCGGCCCCCCGCAGGGCCCTCGACGTCGACGACCCCCCCACCCCCACCGTGCGCATTCCGTCCGTGCGTCAGCCCCCCCCCCTGCCCCCTAATTTGGAAAAGTGCCCCGTTTTCCCAGATTCCGCCATCGAGCGCCTCCCACCCCCCCCTCCCCTCCCATCGCCCCTTCGCTCTGGGCGAGTCGAAGCCGAAAGCGGCGGTTTCTTTCCACTGGATGAGCCCAAATCCATTTACCCAGAGCTGATCCATCAGCGGCTGTCGAGTGTGTAACGCACTGCCCAGGTGCCATTACTGTACCATTACACCCCCCCCGCCCCCCGCCCCCCACACTTTATTACCACTATAGGAGCGTGTCAGCGTTATTAATGATATCTCAACACCCCATGAAAGGGAAGAGACTATTGATTGACAGAGAGGAGGTGAGGAGGTGGGGGGGGGGGGTTGCCCAGATATTACCAGGTATGTTGTTTTCCAACACCCCCCCCCCCGCCTCTCTTTCTGTTTTTTAAGACGATTCTCAAAAACTGGGACGAAGCCGCGGTGAGGCCGGCTGGGTCTCCGCCGCCGTTTCGGGAGCGGCTGCCGGGATTGGGGTCAGGAGGCTCCCTGGGGAGTCTAGACGGCTGCGTAGGCAGGATGGGGCCAGATAACAGCCAGGTATCCCCCCCCCCCCCCCCCCCCCCATTTGGCTGGATCGGACGCCGGCGCTTGAGCCGAGCCTCTCGCTTGTGAGCAAAGGCGACCGCTGTCCTGCACTTGAGACGCGCGGGCGGCGGCTGTGCGGGTTTGTGTCCTTTCTTTAACGCCGCCGGAGTTATCGGGGAAAGCCGCCGCCGCCGCCATTAACACGACTGACGAAAGCAATTAGGAGAGGAACGCCATGTGGGGGGCAACTCATCCCCGAGTCATGAGACTTTTTCCCGTCGAACGCCGGCGGGAGCAGTCAGGGGCCCGATGGGGGGGTGGGGGGGGAGAGAGAGAGAGAGAGACAGACAGAGAGACAGAGAGAGAGAGAGACAGACAGAGAGAGGGAGGCCCAGGAGACCCTCCCCCTCCCCCCCCTTTTGACAAATGTGGAGAAACGACCGACTCGGAATAAAAGGGAAAAAAAAAGTGAAACAGACTTTGTGTGACTTTGTCTGGCGGCGGCTGCGAGAGAAGTTTGGTGACAACCGCTTGCCTTTATCTGACAATACCACCACCCCAACCCCCTCCCCACCACCACCACCACCCGATAAGAAATGGAGGTTGTTATTAAATTGTAAAAAAAAAAAGAAATGACGAAGAGGAGTAGGAGGAGGGGGTGGAGGGGAAGGAGGGGAGTGACATTTCACGGTAAAAGGACTTAGGATACGAGAGATGTCCCGTTTCCGTCCCTCCTTATTTACTGTCGGCGGCGGAGGATCGCTCGCTCGCCCCGGCAAGGTCACTCCCTCGCCGCTTTGCCGTCTTTTTTCATTTTATATATATATATATTTGGGGCCCCCGTCAAAAAACAGAAAACATAATTTTTTTCAAAAGAAGGACAGAAAAGGGAGAGCCGCAGCTCGGCGCAGGCGGTGTTGTCGCTCGGCGTGGGAGAGGTGGTGCGACCAGGCGGAGGGAGCGCCAAAAAAAAGGGGGGGGGGGTGGGGAAACCCCAGGAGCATCCCTCCGTCGTCGCATTTCGCCTCCGCCCTCCACCCGACCCCTCCGTGACCTCCCAGACGCCGCGCAAAGGGTTGGTGACGGAGGTGGGTTTGAAAATTTTCGTTTTTCCTGCGTTTTCCACTCTCTTGCGTTTGATGATTAATGTTCGCATTGAAAGTTTCGACTCATTTCAGATTCGGTTCTCGGCGAGCCGCTCGGTTAAATTTTATTTATTTATTTTTAGATTTTTTTTTTGGTTCTGTTTTTCTGACCCCTCACTTTGTTCGATTCCGTCGCGAGACGCGCTGCAAGCGAGGGTGCGACTCCCTGTCAACGATGAAGGAATCAATCGAGAATCATTTCATTCCGTCAAAATGATTTATTTGGGCAGAAGAAATGCAAAACGGTGGATACCGGAAAATTGGTTGACTAAATCCTCTCAAAAAATGTGTTTTGGCAGAGGAAAAAAAAAAATTTAATTCTTTTAATATCCAGATATTATTTATGAATTATCAAAGAAAAACATGAAAATAATTATAAAAATGTTCACAGGTTCTCCGTGAATTAAGGCTTTTTTTGCGTGGGACTTTAATTTCGCCCTCATGAATTCTTTTTAATTAATTATTCTTCGTTTGAGATGAGGATTCGCTCTTTTAGCGTTGTGACTCCGGAACCCCGGCTCATTTCAACGATCGGTTCGATGCGGCCGAATCGACGGCGGGCCTTGCGTCGTCACGGGTCGCATCACTTCCTGTAGCGTTTCCTAGACACACGTGCTCCCTCCGACGATCCACTTGAGGATGAAGGCGACGTGAAGATGTGAGGACGCCGGCGTATCTTTCCTCCTTTTGATTGTGGGCGACCGTCGCGCGTCGGCTTCATTTGCATCAGGTCCGCTCGCTCGCTCCTCTCTCTCTCTCTCTCTCTCTCTCTCTCTCTCTCTCTCTCTCTCTCTCTCTCTCTCTCTCTCTCTCTCTCCTTCTCGCTCGCTCTCATGCGACCGCTGCGCGTCGGCTTCATTTGCATCAGGTCCTCTCGCTCGCTCCCTCTCTCTCTCCTTTTCTCTCTCTCTCTCTCTCTCTCTCTCTCTCTGTCATTCTCTCTCTCTCTCTCTCCCTCTCGCTCTCTCGCCCTCCCCCTCCCTCTCCCCCCGGTGTTTATCAACCGACGGCACGTCCTGACATTTTCCTAAAAAGCGGAACAGGTGTCGTGGTAATTGCTTGTCACTCAAACGGGCGGGGTTGGGTCGTCCGCGTTCACGGCTTCCCCGCACAAACTTTCAGGAGTTTGTTCCCGGAATTCCATCTCTCGTACTGGATGCTGCGGCGGCACCACGTCGTCGGGATCGGAAAGAGGCTTTTGTTGTTCCCTGGTCGTGACGCCAGACTCGCAAGCGGGTCGTTCGTGGCGAACAAATGTTTTGGTTGCGTCGGGAGCCACTCCGGCAAAAGCTTGGAAATAAAGACGGACCGAATTTAGGTTGAAGGCGTAACAGGTGTTTGGCGCTGCTCATATTTAATGTGACTTACTACTATTTTCATTCCACCAAAATGAATCGCTTTGACCACGCCTGTCATAACCGGGATTTAAAAATGAGGGAGATTTTCCCAGTGATGGTTAAAATACGAGGTGCTTACGGGAAAATAAACGACCGGGAGGACAGCGGGAGAGAGGGGTGAAGTATGGCCGAATCCCGGCAATAGAACGAAAAGGTTGACATGGCGGCTTTGGCTTTGAGAATCTCCTGCAAGAATCTCGGTTTCCCGACTCGGCGACGAAACCCACTCGGCCGACCCTCCGTTCTACCGAGCGACTCGCCGGGGACCGGCTCTCAGGGAACGCGTCGAATCTTTCACATTTTCGAATTTCGATCGTTCGAATCTCTGGTTTTCCGGCGAATCCCGTCGCGATGGGAAGGGAAGGAGCCGTCTTCTCCCGCCGTGCTCCAGCCAAACACCAAAAACTGTTAAAAAATTGAAATTCCCAAATTGCCTTTGGAAGCCTCGGTCAGGGCGTGCCGGGGCGGGGCTGGCTTGAACAGACGGCTCAGCGAGCCATCGGCGAGCGACTGCAGCGACGGAGCGAAGGAAAGCGGGGGTCGGCCACACCGCCCTCTCCGACACGGGAGGGGAAGGTAGCGCACGCCGGGAGTACGCCCTCCGGCGTTCCCGTCGGGCGCTCTGCATCCCAGCGCAGGGAGGAAGACGCAAAGGAAACAGAACCGACTCCCTCCCTTAGCTCCGCAGGAAAGGCGGTGGGAAGTTTGGCTCCTCCCGGCTCTTTGCGAGCGACTCGGTAAAAAGATTCACCACGTCTTCCGACTCCCGGTTCGTTGGAGCCGTTCGCTGCAAATGAGTCGGTGGAGTCCGGTTCGGAGTCGTGACCGGAATACTCATGGGAATCGCTCCGTTTGGTCGTAATTATTGAACTATTGAATTTTCCCCACTTGAATTCAAACCTCACGGCTTGACATTCAGGACTCTTTTCGTTGGAGAGTCGAGAAGAAACGACTCCCGGGGTCGTCGGAAAGATTGTTTGTGATGAACAAATCCTTAGCGAGTCTTGCGTCACCACAGCGCGCCTGCCTGTGTGTGTGTGTGCGCGTGCGCGTGTGCGCGTGTGTGCACGTTTTATGGGCGTGCACGTGGGCCTGCATGCGTCAGACGGCTCTATTTGAGGTGGCAGGCACAGGTGCGCAAGCCGCATGCCGGGTTCCAGCGGGTTATTGGCCGACAGATGGAACGGAATGCAGGGCAGGTTGGAGTGTGTGTGTGTGTGTGTGTGTGTATTGGAGGGTGGGGGGTTATTTGGGGAGATGATGGAGTAGGGAGGGGCGTCATGGCCGCAGGTGGGGTGGGGGATCTTGCCAGGAGGGGGCTACACCCCCCCCCACGCCGTTTGGTCACTGTCACGGCCGCCTTGGTCTCAGCTGATGTTCTTTGGGCCCTTGGCGGCGAGAAAAGCGGCCAAAAAACCCACGAAAACCCGCTCAGGGAACGTCCATTACGCCCCGAAGTGCCGCCGACACCTCTGACACGGCCGCTCCTCGGGCTGCTTCGCTGGCAGAATCACGTTGGCAGAATTTAAATTGATCACATTTTCAGCTCTGTCTCTCTGTAATTTGTTTTGTAATTTTTATTTTCATTTATTTTTATCACCTGCGCCGTCAGCTGTGACTGTCTTCCTGTAACTTCTAACGTTGAGAAAAGTACGTGTTGCTGTGACTGTCGGCGGCACCAAGAGATCAACTTCAGGTTTCTCTTCTCTTCATGAAACCCCAAAATGCCAACTATTAAAAATTAATAAATAAAAAAAATTAAAAAATGGAGCTATCATCAGGAAATAGTCAATAGTGTTTGACCAGTGACCTGAAGCTCTGCTGTGTTCCTTTCAGCCCTGTATTTACATCGTTATTCTGCCCAAATCTGCGAGCGTATCATCAGACATGGCTGTAAAATATTAAAATAAAATACAAATCTAGCATTAATAAGATAAAAGTAAATAATCTAATTGATGGACTGATTGATTGTCTGTTAACATGTCTACTTTGATATCATGGCTGTTTCACACCCCTGAAGTAACCTGATTCATAAATCATTTTTACTGATATTAATAACCTTTATATAATATAAATAACATTTGATATAAAAAATAGTAATAACATGTATTTGATATTAATAACATATAATATTAATAACATTGAAATATTCATTACATACAACTCAAAGTGCTTTACATTCATAGAAGGTACTAACATTGTGACAATAAAAAAAAGAAAGCAAAATGCATTGAAGGTTAATGTTGATAAATGTTATTAACTTGATAACTTCAACAAAATTAACTTAACTTGAATGTTGAATTATAAATAAACAATTAATATGAGACCACGTCATTATAGAAACTTGGAGTTGAAATCCAAGCGGTGGCAGAGAGGACGGTGCAGGGCGTCAAAGGTCAGATCAGAGCTTTATTATGAAGAAGCGTCTGATAACCCTGATGATAATAAAGAGCCAGCGTCAGCGTCCCCTACGGTGAAGGGTAACAGCTCTCACCGATCAAAGCGGCTCCACCTGACCAAAAGCTGGCCGTATTCAAACAAAAAAACAAAGAAAGTGTGGAAAAAATAAAATACGGTCATTAATATTAATAACGTGGGGGGGGGCTCGAGGTGGAAAAAAATTGGGAAAATCAGTGGGTCTTATTGAGTTTAATACAACGGCCCCTCGCTAGGGCTCATATTTCCCATTAATCTGCGCTGCATGAATACTAATAGCAGCGCTGGCTTAATGGCCCTGCCCAAATCCCCCGGTTTGATTTCCTTTTCAAAGTGACCTTTTCCCCGAGCTAATGGGCTCACCTGGGCTGCATCGCTCTGGGGGGACGGGACAACCCCCACCCCCCTCCCCGCTCCCACTCGCGCAGAGGGCGGAGACGTCCACACTCAAGTGACCAGTCAGTCAGGTGGACTGACGGCCACGGACACACACACACACACACGGGGAAGAAAGCCTGACGACGCCCATCCCCGCCAGGTTCGTCCCTCTTTACCGCTACGCCGAGCAGCCACTAAGCCGCCGTGACACGCTCCGTCCCCCCGCGCCGGCGGGGCCGGCGTCACTACCTTCGCGTGAAATAATCACCTTGTCAAGGAGGGTTTCACTTTCACTTTATTTCAACATACCACTCCGCTCCACGTTCTGTTAATGTGTGTGTGGGTGTGTGGGTGTGGTGCTGGTGCAACCGCAGCAAACGTCGGCGGCGGAAAGAATGCTGTGCCAAGCTGTGCGTCCAATCTGAAAATGGCTCTGGACCGTGGAAACGCGTCCGCCTCGTTCCCGTTGGGGCCCCGGGAGGAGGGTGAGGGGCGCCAGGAGGGGAGGAGAGGGAGGGTATCGGCGTTCTCGCTTCCCTGCAGGTGATTGGTGGATTCCTGCCTCCGCCTGCGAGTCGACTGGCTGCTTCCCACGGGCGGCTCTGACGGGCATTCCCATTGTTTGTTTGTTTGTCTGTCATTCGGTTTTATAAAATGCCTCACGTTGCTGTCCTACTTTTTGTTCCGTGTTGTGTTTGTGTTTGCCGCTGATCTACCGCTGTTCTTTGCATATTCAATTAGCTGATTTATTTGTGCAGCGTGCAAACAGACACGCGATGCCTCGCAAGGTTATGCACAAACAAGCTCCGGATGCACTTTGCAATGCTAATTAACTCTTCTCTTCCTTCTCCTCTTTTTCCCAAAGCCTCGCCCGCTGTTTTCGGCCCGAATGGCGCGGCGTTTTTGTCCGGCGACGTAATTGAAAAATCGAGATTCCTTCTATAGCCGCGGTCAATATAGGGGCTCATGTGGGGAATACTGTTCCTGCATTGCTAATTAAGACATATTTGGCAAATTATCAGCTCGCGGGAGCTCCGAGAGCATCGTCAAAATCCCTCATTCTTCAAACGCTTGGCATAAAATCATCACGTCGGATTAGACTGAGATGGTGATTATGTCTACCCCCTTATGGAGGTAAACATACAGTACGAGCAGTTGGGCGGTACGGCGGTGCTATACAGTAGTATTATGGGCTACAAGCCAAGTATGCAGGCTTGGTCCTTCTATCGTCATTGACTCTACCCACAGACACGGGTTCAGGGAGGGAGACGGAGAATTCTGGGCAGTGAGAACCGACAAGGCGTTTTTTTTAATTTTTATTACATTGGACAAAAAGGCTCGCTAACCAAAACAAAAACATAAAACAGAATTCTATTGTGTGAGCGTCAGGGTCAACCGCGCAATCTCCTTCACTGCAAGACAAACAACACATATGAAAGCTCTACCAGCCAGGTCAGGCCAGTCGGCGCCAATGGGACCGATTAGACCGACCCGGTACAGCTGCGCCAACAGGGGGCGAAGCCAGCGCTGCCACCTGCCAACCGTGGCTTAACCACGCCCTCTCATCTGTCACATACACCCACCGTCCGACCCCTCCCCCCCAGAGCCGGAGAGGAAGTCGGCCACCACCATCTGCACCCCTGGTCTATGGATCACCTTGAATATAAAGGGCTGAAGAGCCAGGTGCCAACGGTTGATCCCTGCGTTCATATCCTTCCTGTGATGGAGCCTTTGTAGCGGGGTGTGGTCCAAAAGGTCTGGTCTGAAAAGTCGGCTACACACCTCCCATAGTGAACTGCCGGCTCCAAGAATGGTTGGGGCTCTGACTGTTCGTGACCGCAGCACCTGGAGCCCCAAACAACCAGAACGGAAGTGAGACAAATTGGTACAACCGCTGCGCAGTGGAGAACGACTATTTTTCCTTGGAGTCTGAGAGAAGGGAATCTGCCAGTAGCCTTTGGTTAAATCCACAGTCCAGTAAAAAATAAACCCGTGCCTAACCGGTCAAGGAGCTCGTCCACCCGGGGGCATCGGGTATGGGTGGAATTTTTACACCGCATTCAGCTTTTGGTAGTCTACATAGAGCTGGACCGATCCAACTAACCCTAACCTTACCCACGCGATGGGGCCATCACCACCCCCATGTCCGGCATGAGCTCTAATTCTGCCCTCACGATTTTGCATTTATTTTCAGGCAGGCTATACGGCCGGGAGCGTACTTTTAAGACTCCAGGTGGTGGTGTATGAGCGGCGTGCGCCCTGGCAGTGAGGAGAAGAAATCAGAGAAGCGTAGCTGTAACGTGGCCACGTCTGCGTCCATACAACCGGCCCTGACATTCCCAAACCTGGAGCATATTCCCCCATGACGAGCGTCCCAGCGCGTGTAGCTTCGCTCGCAGGTCCTAAACAAACTGAACTACATTCTTACTGGTGCTAGGCACTTCCTCCCAGATTTTAACTACCAGCTCAAAGGCCATGCGTAGGGTATCGTCCTGTAACTGCTTCGGCGGAAAATCACCCGTGGAGGCGACCACTGGGACCAGGGGAAGACCCCAGTGGGGACTCCGCTCCGCTCCCGACCCCATATCGACCACTAACGTCCACTCAGTGTCACGGTGCGCCAGGCAACACTCACATTTCCCTACTGACCTTGACTGCACTCCCCCAGCCTAGATATAATTATTTGTTTGGCGATCATAAAATACACATAATACTGCTTCACCTGAAGACAGTTATCACACAAATATCTACAAACTGTCGAGGATTTAATTACACAATAAAGCCCGCAGGCTTATTTCCATTGTGATCCTATAAGGGTGGGTGGGGGGAGACGCCAAACAGCAAAACCGACGGGCGCAAATACAATCTCCATTTAATCACATACCAGATAAAAGATAAACAGAAAATTTGTTAAAAGGTCTTCGTTGCCTGCTAGAAATTTCTCTCTGCTTCAAGGAGTATCAGTGATACCGGAAGTTCATCCCATTCAATTGCAGCCATGTATAAAAATGTATTTTTGGCCATTAAACAGTCAAATGTAAAAAGAATAATCTGTTGAGCTGCCTCTTCTTGCATAGTTGTGATTGTCTCGTAAGCGATTAAAGTAGATGGGCAGATATATGGGCACCTCATTATGAACATTCGTATGGGTGAGTCCCAACTTAATATACAACTTTTTTTTTCAAATGTAAGCTCATTAAGTTGTTAAAAATTTGTTGAATTTAGATGTGTACGGGGAGGTAACTTTAACACATCCATGATTAACATGTTTGGGGCAGTCTGGAATAGATTTTTGATGCGGTGTGGTATACTACTAAACCAGGATGGGGCAGCATAGTAAATGTGGCATTGAACTGACGCTCCAGTTAACGTCTTGGGTGTAGATCTCACCAACAACCCTAATTTTCTCGCCACAAACTGTCTTTTGGCAGATTTAAGTGACTGCTTTCAAAGCCATGGCCTCCCCTGACAGATCAAATCACATCTAATGTACATTGTAAATAGTTTACTTCATCTCTGGGGTCTTTCCTATTTTAATTGTGGGTCCAAATAGGATGGCCTCTGTTTTCCCTAAAGGTGAAGAGACAGCTCATCAGAAACATCAGACAAACAGGAATCTTTCAAGTCATTAATATATAATATTAAAAAAAAGAATGGCCCTAGGACACTCCCTTGAGGGACCCCACAAGTGATTGTTTTAGCTTTGGAAAATGACCCATCGTCATCCACTATCTGTGCTCTCCCAGAGAGGTAAGAATTGACCCATTTAACGACCAACTTGCTTAAACCCATGGCCTTTGGTGAAAACAGCCAGATACCACAATCTTCAATATCAAAGGCCTTTTTGAAGGTCTAGCATGACCATTCCACAGAAATTGCCTGCATCAAAATCCTGTCTGGTGCGGTCTGCTAAATATGGAAGGGAGATTTCGGTGGAATGGGATTTTTTGAAACCTGACTGTGGTTCAAATAATATGTTGTGATTCAATACGTATGTATTTATCTGTTCATTTATGATCTTTTCAGTGACCTTGGAAAGGACACTTAAAATCGAAACTGGTCTATAATTTCCAAACGTATTACCCCTTATATAGGGAGGAATGACTCTTGCACTCTTGATATCTGAGGGTACTTTCCCTTGCTCTATAGAGAGATTTATTAAATAGGCTATGGCAGGTGTAATACACTCTGCTGCATCCCTTAGGAACCTGGCACCAATATTATCTAAACCTGTTGCTTTATTGTAACTCAGTTTATTCAGCCTCTTACAGACTGTATTCTCCGTTACTCTGTTGAAAGAAAACAAGTCAGCTCGAGGCCCTTGTTGTGAATAAATTAAGAATTAAGAATCTTTGTCACATGACCGCACTACAACCCATGCATATACAGTATATATACACACACACACGCACTTGCTTTTTGGGGTGGTGGCCGGTGAAATGTGGCCTCTGCATTTTTCCCAACCTGGCTTGTCCTTCCTCCAGGGGGGGCAGCCAGGAGCAGTGGGCAGTATTTCTCGGCGACCCCCGGCGACCTGGTACCAAGTGTCCATCGCTGATCAGACGATGGTGATGTGTGCACGCTTTTGATGGGGGTCCTTACTGATGGTAGGTGGAGGAAACCCCATGTGAGCACGGGGAGAACATGCAAACTCCACACAGAAAGGCTCCTATTTGGGAGATAACCCGCCGTGAAAACTCTGTGCCTACATTTCTCCATAAAGACCTGAATCACAAGGCAGATTGCGGGAGTCTCCACCCACCGGGCAGGGTTTAGGGAGAGGTACGGAGTCTTTTCTGACACTGGGGTGTCCACAGGGCTCGCTGGCCAACAGTGAGTCAGGGCGGTCAAACCTTCTGCCACTTGTCTTTTAACTGATGTAACAGCTGGGTTTGGTTTTTAGTCGTTGGCTATATACTAACTCTTTTAGAGATTTCCACAGCTTGCATGAGTCATTTCGGTGTTCAATTACTTTTTCACAAAAAAAATGTTTTTTTGTTGGCCGTCTTTATCTTCCCTGTTCACATCATTTCTTAACCCCTTATACTGCGTAAAACTGGATTCATCCCTGGGTTTTTTTAAATGTGCAAAGCTAAAATTTCTTAACGTGATGAAGTTTAAAATGTCATCCGTTACCCACGGCTCTGTCCTCTGTTTGATTCTGGTAATCTTAATTGGAGCCATCATATCCACAAAAAAAAAAAAAGATTTAAAATGGACCCGGGCTTTATCAACATCACCAGATTTCAAGACGATGGACCAATTCGCTTTGTTCATGCTCTCGATGACGGAAGCCTTGCTGTAGTTTTTCAGAGACCTCATTCTCATTGTATTGTGGCGCTTCAAAACATTTTCTCTGTATCTCTCTCGTGGCATATATCTTAGAATGATCACTCAGACTATATTCCACCACTCCAATTCTGCTAATCCTGGTCCTATCTGACACCAAAATAAGGTCTGTAATGGTTTGAGTAGCAGATGGAACTCATGTGGGTTCATTAATTAACATAGAAGCTGCTCTGATTACGAGGACGATAACATGTCTGCGGCCTCCCTCATTAAGGTGTCAAACCCTGGCCAATCTGTACCCACAATCAGGGAGTACGACAAGTGGGATCGAACCGCAGACTTTACTGTATGCTTTTTTCCCTTGTAACGAACACCAAGCCACACCAACGGCTGCGTGTGGATATCCCCAAGCACACACCGAATCTCCGGTCCAGCGAAGCCCGATCTCTACACCTTTGTTCTCTTACTGGTACATTGTAGGTCTCTTCCCGACGGGGGGAGGTGCCCAGTGGACCAGCAACCCAAACCACCTGTCCAACCTCCATCGTGGGGCAGTCCCGCCCAAAGTGGTCGGGTCGCCCGCAGTGCCAGCACCCCTACCCAGGCGTTTGAGCAGCTGTCTGCGTAGTCGCTGCCCTGGGAGCTAACAGAGGACTGAGAGGAGACAGCGCAGCAAGGGGAGACGCCGTCCTGCGGTGGGTAGGCATACGCCCTCCCTCGGAGCCGGCAAGAAGGATAAACGTGCGGGAAAGAAAAGGGACGTCCCGTGGCACCGCTGAGCCCGGCAGAGCTGTGGCCTCCTCTGCAGTCCCTCTCAGGCGCAGCATGTGGGGAACTCCGACCACAGGGAGGGAGACATTGAACAAAAGGGCTCGCTGGCCAAAACAAGAACATAAATCGTAATTATATTTCGTGAGCATCAGGGTCCGTCTGGCGATCTGGTCCGCAAGGTCTGGGCTCCAGCACCACGCGAGACTTCACTGCAGGACAAACACACGTGTAAACTCTCCCAGCCGGGTCAGGCCAATCAGCGCCAATGGGACTGATTAGACCGACCTGGTACAACTGCCGACCATGGCTTAACCACGCCCCCTCGTCTGCCACAGTCATATAATGGGCAAGATTCTATTTCCTATCTCATCTTCCTCTTTCCAAATTAAACCATCAAATCAGATATTTCTGTCAAGATATTTCCTAGAGTGCAGGTAATGTAAACACCCTTACATCGTCTCTACTGGAGCAACAGACATGGCTTCCTGTTGGAGCAAATCTGCTATTGTCCGGGATGTTTCTCCGTGGCGTCATTGTTGACTCCCTCCATTCCCAATTCCCAATTTAACAAAATGTTTGTTGAAAATCAACGGCCCCCACAAGCCACTTTTCCCACCAGTCAGGCCATTGTGCCCCCATCAATAAAGGACGAGGGAAGGGACCAGAGGCATCTCGGCGGCCTTCCAAGCGCCAAGTTTGATTGATGTTGATCAGATGAGATAGTCGCGCAGATGGAGGTTGGCAGCTGCTGGTCAGACGACCGGGCTTAGCGGGGATGGAGTGGGGGGTGGGAAGTGTGTAGGAGTTGAGAGGACCCACCCCCAACCCCCCCATAGACGGAGGAGCCAGGGTCCGGATACAACTCGACAGTTGAGCTGCACCAGGGCACGGGGGCGGCGGCCCAGAGGACGGGGGCCTGTCCACACTGATAGATGCTTGTCCGGAACTCGGACCAAATAGACATGAGCGAGGACTAATGGTCACTTAAATGGCTGGATGCAGACACACACGCACAGTCGCACACTCTCTCTTTCTCTCTCTCTTTCCCTCCCTTGCTTCAGTCTTTCAATCTTTTTCTGGGTTTTTCACCCCATTGTCGAGTTTGCCATCCCTAGCATATCGCCCCCGGGACCGAAACTCTTTAATGGCTGTCACAATTCTAAAAGGCCACATATTCTCCAGTGCCTCTTCCCTATTTTCCTCTCCCACAATATGTCCCGTTTTGTGAAAGCTCCCTCTAGACATTGCTGTATCTTGATCTAAAACTCGATGTTCCTATGGGCCGCGTGGACAAAAATGGCCGTTGCAATTTCTGTGCCACAGTGTTCTACATCTCACGGCGACGTCTCATGACGAGACTCCCTTGGCACTCGACGTCGAGGATGTAGAAATCCATCTTCCCGTATGTTATTGATAGATTTCCTATCGTGTGGTAGATTTACACTGTTTATGCCAGTTTGGTCACGCACCACAAGCAATTGCCTCGAATGCACGATTCCAGGGCTGAGCAAGGTCCCCGGTCTTTCTTCAAAGTCTTAAATACTTCAGATTCCTCTCAGACGATGGTGTTGCCATTGTCAAGTACTCGTACAATTCATCACATTTTGTAAAAAAAAAATTTGAAGCTACTACTAAGTCTTGTTGTCAGACAGGGATGTATTTTCATAGTCGGGACCATTTACCAGTTGCACCTTCCTGGCAAACCGATGAGAGTGTGTTGGTGGGGGTCGTGAGGAAGAGGAGGCCACAATAAACAGCCACAATAAATTCCCTCTCAGAGCCACGGGCTCCGCCGCCGTGGCTGAGCGCACGCCGTCAGTGATCGGTATCAAACCCGGCGATTTGTCCAAACGACCAAAATAACAACGGCAGCGACGCAAAGTGTGTCCCACGGACATCTTTTGAAAGGAGCTGTCGATTTCTGACTGCGTTCCCATCTGCCCTATTTGACCCTCTCCACCTTTTGCGGGCGCCGCGGGACCTCGCACACATTAGCGACCCCTGTCATCGGGCCCCCGGCCCCTGGGCTACGTAGCCTCCCGCTGTCACATCGTGGAGCCATGATGGCGTTAGATATGAACCCCCCCCCGCCCCCTCGTAACGATGGAACTGTACGAGTCTCTTCCGTGAGTCCCTGCGGGCGGCAAAAAGGGTGACGAGGGGTCAAATATGTCCCTCTGGGCCCCTGCCCGCCCTTTGAAATGGAGTCCCTTGAGGAGCTCTCGGGGATCTGTCACTTCCTTGCCGAGTATTGGTATGAAGGCCTGATGGTGGACGGATGGATGAGGCTTCCCTCTGACAGGATGGGGGCCTAGTTATGATGCCAACAGGAAACATGCCTCATTACGATTCGGCGATCGGCCCCGGATCCAACGAGATGTAAAGATTTATGACCCGGTCCAGGGCAGATCTGCTCATTCAATATTAAAGCCTTTCCACCGCACGCTGTATTGCTCGCATAGCATCCGTCATCCCCGCGATTGGAAGCCTGCCAGCGTTTGCGAGTGGGTGCCAAAAAGGTTTATATTTTACTTCACCTGCTCTGTCAAACACAACATGGTTGCTTTTGTCTGGTTTGTTTGAAGACCTGGGTGAGATATGCGAAAAAGATTTGACTCGGGGCCCGAAAACAAATCAAACCGCGCCTCCTTCTGTCGTGTTGTGAACCGAAGCGCAGGGTTTTAATTGGACATTTTGGACCCGGTTGAAGCGGCCGTTGCAGGTCGGCGGTTGATTGTCGGCGCGACGCGAAGCCAGAGGAGCGGTCCAGTCTTTGTGAGCGTGTTGGTGCGAATCCCTTGAGCGCCCTACATTTCCCACGCACACGATTCCACCTATCTCTGAAGTTTCTTCTGCATTGGCCCCTGGGGCATCTCCCCCCTTCCCCCACTGCCCCCTCGCTCCACTCT